>NC_060145.1:262414248-262724420 GCF_021461385.2 Schistocerca piceifrons | reverse complement strand
AAGGCCGTTTTTACGGCCAGAGGTTGTTGATCTACGTACTGATTTCTCAAGATCTATGCACCCAAATTGCGTGAAAATGTAATCACATGTCAGTTCTAGTATAATACATTTGTCCAACGAATACCCGTTGATCATCTGCATTTCTTCTTGGTGTAGCAATTTTAATGGCCAGTAGTGTATCTTGGCCTGAACCCTCCGTTCTTTCCTTCTACCCTCCCTTCAACTACCGGATTCAGCAATGGCTTACGTCATACGTCATACCAACCATTACGAATAACTATATTACCAACCACTCCGAATAACTTAAATTGTAATAACCACATAGACAAAGTTGGAGGAAAGCAAACCAAAGACTGCGCTATACTGGTAGAACACTTAGAAGATGCAGCAGGCGTGCTAGAGAGAGAGAGAGAGAGAGAGAGAGTCAACACAGCGTTCAACGTCCTCTTCTGGAGTACCGCTGTGCATTGTGGGTTCCGCATTAGATAGGACAGGAGAAGAATATTCAAGAAGTTCAAAGATGTCAGCTCGTTTTGTATCATCGCGAAATAGGGGAGAAAGTGTCACGGGTATGATACACGAACTGGGATGGCAATGATTAAAACAAACTGTTTTTCGTTGCGGCAGGACCTTCCTATAAAATTTCAATCAGCAACTTTCTCCTCAGTGTATGAAAATTTTTTATTGGCGCCCACCTACATAGGGAGAAATTATCGATCTCCAATGAAAAGAGTTAAGTGTTCGGTTTTCTTGCGCGCTGTTGGAGAGTGGAAAGGAAGAGAAATAGCTTGAAGGTGATTCGATGAACGCTGCGGCAGGTACATAATTGTGAACTGCAGAGTAACCATGTAGATGAAGATACGCTAACAATATTTGCTATTAACATACCTAACCACTACACATGTATTACAAAGCATTTTATTTTGCACCGTGCACAGTGAAAATGTAAATTATATGAAACTAATTAAAGAACTCACTGCACTATGAAACAGTAAGAAAGCATTCGGAGATTATCTAATTGTAACTAAGCGCTCGGTGCGGCCAATAGAAACACATCCTGAAATTTCGCACACGTCTCCTATGTAATGTTGTTTGAACACTTTGGAAGAACTTGAAACACAGGGTGTACATAAAGTCCCGGGACACATTCAATTATTTATTGCACAAGAACTGAACACTGTATAGATGTCATATATACTGCATTTTCAAGAGAAACTCTGAAAGTTTTTTTTACAAATGTTCGATATGCGAACCATGAGCGACCCGCCAGTCGTCAGTACGGTAATTTAATTCTTGCCATACCCGTCCAAGCATGGCATCGTCGACTGTGACAGTCGCTTCCCGGAGCTCTGCTATATCACGTGGTAGAGGCGGTGCACACACCAGATCTTTAATGTGTCCCCACACAAAAAAGTCACACGGAGTGAGATCTGGTGATTGGGGAGGCCATTTCATGAAACAGCTGGCTCCGCACCTGAACTCGCCGTGTTTGCGACTAGCGCTGACCATCGGCGAATTACCAAACCGCGCTGTGGCGGTATACATGAAAAAAAACTTTGAGGGTTTCTCTTCAAAATGACGTATGTATGATATCTGTACAATGTTTGGTTCTTGTGCAATAAATAATTGAAAGTGTCCCCGGACTTTGTGTATATCCTGTATATGTACGAGGGTTGTTCCGAAGTAAAGCCTTCTATTTTTGTTTGGTGACTTTGGATGTCCGCGAAAGGTGTCGTTGGTGTAGTGCTAATGCTTCAACCATCCTCTTTCATTTGCAGGTGGTTCTATTGTTCTGCGTAGTTGGCGCGAGCTGCAGGGTGTTCCAAAATGGAGTCTAATATGGACGCGCGTATAAAACAACGATGTGTGACTGAGTTCTTCACTACTGAAGAATTTGCGACGACAGAAATCCATCGACGCTTGCTAAGGGTATATGGAGACGTTACAATAGACACGAGCAATGTGAGGCGATGGGTACGGCGTTTTCGTGTTGATGAAAAGGGTGCGTATGGCAAGGCACCTGTCGACCTTGCACAGCTGTCAATCCCTCTCAATGAAGAACGTCTTGATCATCTCATCGACGCATAACGAACAGAGAACTGTGTGCAAAGCTGAATGTCGGCTTGAATGCCTTGTAAATAATGTTGCAATATCTTGGTTATCGAGAAGTCTGTGCGAGATGGGTCCCGCGGATTCTTACAGAAGAACGAAAAACTCACCAAATTGGACCTGCTGGACCAACATGAAACTAAAGGTGACAATTATTTGGATACGATCGTCACTGGAGAAAGATGTTGTGTCAACACAGCGAGCCGGAATCCACAAGACAGTTTATGGAATGACAACATCCCAATTCTCCGTCAAAGATGAAATTTAAGACACACCATCTGTAGGCAACACTATCTTTAGGCAAAGTGAAGTGCACAGTCTTCTGGGATAGCCAGAGCGTGTTTCTTTCGGATGTCTTGGAGCCTGGAGAAACTTCAGCACGTCACAAGAGGACACTGACTGAGCTGAAAGTCCGAATTCCCAGAGTAAGGCCAGAGAAGAAGACCAGCTTTCACCTGGAACATGATAACGCCAGGCCCCACACCAGTTTTGCGACCACGCAATTCGTTGCAAAATTCGGCTGGACTGTCTTACCACATCCACCGTACAGTCTCGATTTAGCGCCTAGAGACTTTCATCTCTTTAGGTCTCTGAAAGACGGACTACGCGGCGAACATTTTGAAGACTCGGATTCTGTTGTCAAAGCCTCAGGTGGTCCCGACTTTTACAAGCGCGGCATACTGGCTCCAGTTCTTCGTGGGCAAAAAGGCGAAACGAATTGTCGTGACTGTGCGGATAAATGACAATCTGTAGCTGAAATATTTCTCTGTTTAACTGTTCTGTTGTGATATATGTATCTCCTGTAGTAAAAAAAGGAGTCATTGCTTTTGGAACGATCCTCGTACATCACTTGAAAGGTCCAGACGAAATACTCAGTCTCCAGTGGGACTTCAATAATTCGGTGTATTTGAAGAGTTTTGACGACGTACTCAGTCGGTCTAGTCAGTAGCAACTCTCCAGCTTTGCTAAGGCAACACTCGGCAGAACAAGAGCTCAGCACCTCGCCGCTCTCGCTGACAGAGTGGCTGGTTGGAGGGGCGGGAGGGGTGAACTGCTGTAGCCATTTGTGGGGTCGTGAACCACTGAGGGTTACGACGGTGACGAAGCCTCTCCGTCGCTTTTAGGTCCCCGATTCAATACACAATACACACAATAGAGGTAAAATATTTACCATATAGGTCATAAAAGCCCTACAACACGACAAAGGGCAGATGATTATATAAACCGAAATTCAATTCAGTGTTTTAATTTGACTAGTTCGTATCTATCTCTACAGGCTAATAACGTTACATTACATACAAAAGTTCAAGCAATTAATTATTGGACAAGATGCTTCATTATTACGAAAAAGAAACGCATTGTTATTTACAATGTTGTACGATTTGTCAACAGAAATGAATAAGTGATTAAAAGCTGTTTATAGAATTTCTCGCGTTAGCTTTTTTTTTCTTCTTTTCTCCTGACATGACAACAGTAGCTGCTCTGGATGTTTGTGCATGTGTTGGTCATTACTGGCTGTGACTGTTGGATTTCTAACAAGCTGTGGAGTATTTAAGATTATTTTCAATGTCTGTTCAGATGTTCAGATGTTTGTGAACTCCTAAGGGACCAAACTGCTGAGGTCATCGGTCACTAGATTTGCACACTACTTAATCTAACTTAAAGCTAAGGACAACAAACACACCCATGCCCGAGGGAAGTCTCGAACCTCCGGCGGGAGGGGCCGCACAATCCTTGACATGGCGCCATAAACCGCGCGGCCTGCAGTATCTGGTTTTGGCAGTCTGGAGGGGGTTGGGTGGTTAGGGGGAGGGGACCAGACAGAGAGGAAATCGGTCTCATCGGATTAGGGAAGGATGGGGAAGGAAGTCGGCCGTGCCCTTTCAGAGGAACCATCCCGGCATTTGCCTGGAGTGTTGGCAGTCTGGAATGTGTTAATGTGCATAAACGTTAGTACTGGTTTAACAAGTGATCTGTGAAGTAAGAGACTTTCCACTGTTTGGTGATGATCTCCTCTTTATTAACGAATAGAGTACAACTAGCGCAATGATTTATTTATTGTTTCCATTATGTGTTTCTTAAAGGTATAGAATTTATCCGACTGAGTTTCAGAGTATTTGACGGATTGAGTCTATGGACCGTTTTTATTAAATAACAGCAGAGTCGTAGGCAAATTCAGTCTCTTCCTACTATAAGAAGTTACTGACTTTTACTCCTGCAAATTTTACCCACAATATCGTTAAACATTTTTCAAGTAATAATTGAGCGGCTTAATACTAATTATTTGTTGTGGAAAATCAAGAACTTCCTTCAGAGACCCATTCAGGGAACTGCGGATACTAACTGCTGCTCCCCAAAATATTTCTTCCCTAATGAAATTTGTCTTAAATAACATATATATTTTCAAACCATCAGGTTTATTCGTGGAAACAATGCTAGAAACAAGAACAATCTTCACAAGGATTTAAAATCACTTATTTTGGTCTAGAAAGAAGTTTGTGATTCTGGAACACACATTTTCAATAACCTGTCAGCAGCCATAAAAATTTTAACTACTAACAAGGTTCATTTTAAGATTACTGTTGGCGAAGTTCTATTTCTTTGTCGAATATCTTAGCAGAACCGACTGATGATAAATGTTAACAATTGTTGTAAACTGGTTTCTCCCTTTGACGACGTGTGGGTAAAATAGTCTAACAATTACGGATGCACATCAGTGTATGATACAATTATATGTTCTATGCCAAGTTTGTAATTACTTTTTAAATGAAAATATGTTTGAGGTTTTTTTGATATACGCCACAGACATGAGGACCATTACACTTGCAATCTATAGAGTAAATATGTATTTTGTATTCTTGTTCTCTGACATCTTCTATATCCTTGAGGATCTCGCCACTTTGCATCCAAAAACTAAAAGGACATTTAATCTAACCAAATCTTGAGAATTTATTAATTATGATCGATGCATTATTTTTATAAAAAACACAATTACCTGTTTTAGTCGCGTTTAATAAAAATATTTACTTCATTAATATGTGTTCGGCAGTATGCTGTATAATCAGCTGCGCTTTTATCATTTAAAGAATAATTTATATGACAATATACGAGACACAAACCATATTTTTATCTTTTTGCTACTAGTGTGTGCCAGTGAGGTTAGGTGATCACGTTCTGTCAATAAATTTACAAAGAGTTACGATTCAACAATTTTTTTACTGAAATTTGTTGTATACTGATTGAAATAACCTTTTACTTACATATAGTCTAAATACACATTTCTGGCATGTAGAACTTCAAAAAGAAGCCATCACCTGTTAATCTTTCATGGGAAAATCTCAAACAAAGCATCCTATATTAACATCAGTATATGTGTGTTTGTGTGTGTGTGTGTGTGTATGTGCGTGTGTGTGTGTGTGTGTGTGTGTGTGCAGGTGGGTGGGTGGGTGGGTGGGTGAGTGGGTGGGTGTGTGTGCAGGCGCGTGCGCGCGATCGTTTGAAAATTCTTTCAGATGGAAAGAATACTCCAGAATACATGTTGCCAACAGGTGACTTGCCTTGCGGCGATATGAATGGCGTGGATTCTATCAAAATAGTCTTTTATCCAATGACGAAGCATGTAAATTTCGCTAATAAGTGGAACAGGTTATTGTTGTAACGGATACAATTAGGTACGTTCCAGGACATTCGATGTTTGATGGTACTGTATAATAATAACGTTATATTTCGTAGAGTATTTGTTGATTATTTATTTTTCTTTAATCTACAAATGTGAAGATTTTTGATGTTGAACCGAAAGTTTTCTTAGAAAATTTAAGCTTAGGTCGGGCAGTAAAAAATCTGTTTTACACCCATTGACTGCGAATTTGCTCCGAGGCCATTATGTCAATTTTTCAACCTTTGCTCAAAACACTAGCCATTGGGTTTTTAAGCAAAACATGGCAAACCTTAACATGCTAAAACTAAACGCTGTCCGAACAGGTCTCGGAAGCCTAACGGTACGTACCGACTGCCTTGTCATTCCCGCCTACAGGTGTCACTGGATGCGGATACGCAGGGACGTGAGGTCAGCGTATGGTTTTCCTGGCCGTTGTCAGTTTTGGTAAACAGAGCCACTACTTCTCAATCAAGTAGCTCCTCAGTTTGGTTCACAAGGGTTGAGTGTACGCCACTTGCCAACAACGCTCGGCAGACCGGATGGTCACCTATCCAAGTGTTAGCCAAGCCCGACAGCGCTTAAATTCCGCGATCTGACGGGAACCGGTGTTACCACTGCAGCAAGACCGTTTGCTCAAACCTTCACATATTCATGCAAAATAACTTTAAATTATGTCACTCATCTAGATTGTTACATGTATCGCAATGTTGTACCAAAATGTTACCGACAACGGTGCTTAAAATTTTGTTCGCGGGAGAGTGCCGACAATGTAATGTTGTTCTCTGCCAAATTTCATCGCTGCAACGTATGTTGCCGATGTCACACAAAGAAGATGTCGGCGCTATGACACTTTTCAATCACGCTGGAAAAAATGAACTTCTCACAAGCGTGATGTGCTACAGGAGCATTTTGTTCCAACAGAACTACGCGTCACAGCATTTTCAAGTCACAATTTCTTAGTTGCAAAACTACGGCCAAGAATGGAGATGCAGTTCCTTCTTTTAGATGTCGTGGCATTGATTTCTGCAAACTTGGTACCTGCAAGCTGTCTCGAATTAATTTAGCTTATGTGACTACTAGCACTTGAGCTAGTAATAGAACAGAGTATTTCTGACGAGAAAATTGATTTACTTCCAATGGTTGCAGCTACGTCAATACAGCGCAGCGCACAGTACTAGATTCACGGATGGAACTTTCCCATATAGTGCGTGGACTGGCAGCGGTTGCCATTTACGTTCGTTGTATGAGGTGTAAATAAATGATTATTTCGTCCCGATTTCATTTCCAGCCTCTTTTTAGAGTCACGGTTGCATTAAAATTTATAAGCGTATACAGGAGGAACTTAAGAAAGTCGAAATACTGCAAGGACGGATTCCTGACTGGGAATGGAGGAAAAAGGTCCTATCAACATGTGTGCGGGAATGCATCGTTGCCAAGGTATGTGGCGCTGACGAATGACAGTTCCTCTAACTACGTGACATGTGTTCCTTGTGTGCCGCAGGCTGTGTGATTGACCCAACGTACTGTAAGCAGCAGAATGGCCAACACCGACTCAAAGGAAGGCCTCGGCGCTTGTTGGTGACGTCACGTCAGCTAGCCACGGCGAACGCCAGGTCTGTTGCAGGCAGAAACGCCTGGGCGTGCTTATCACTATAAATCTCTTATTTTTGGACAAAATGTTTGGTATTGTTTTGGATTCTGCAGTTTTATTTAGATGAAAGATTTTCTTACTGTCGTAAAGCTACACATGAAGATCATACTTCTGTATTACTGAATCCTGTCGAAACAAACGTAGATCAATATGAGAAGATGCTTTGCCCCATTGCAAGGTTCGGAAATTTTGCATTCAAGTAACTATATTTACTTGATCCATTTTGTTATTGGAACTTACCCCGACCCCCTTACAATTAAAGTGTTTCTTTTATTTATTTATTTATTTATTTATTTTCGTTTGACATCGTCACTGGAAATGTGAACTAATTTACATGTGTAAATGTCCAACTGTTGCCAGTCATTGGATTACAGTCGTTTTCAACGAAAGGAATTCTAAACAGGAAACAAAATAGCTTCATACATGGAAAATACTGCTGAGCTTAAACTTTTTTAAATATGCGCATTATAAAAGATAAATATTCCCCTCTTGCAACTGAAAGGAGAAACTTTATAAGATAAAAAACATTTATTTGATAAAACAAGTATCTCTCTTTTGCCTCTTCTTCTGGCCCCCACCCCCTCCCCCAACGTGTACAATCGCAAGATATTTCATTAACATTCAGTGCTCCTGACCCCATAGTCAACCAAGATACCTAAAGAAGAGCACCAATATATTTACAGTTTCTTGTAAAAGCAACCCAGTACAAACGCAACTTCCTCAGATTTACAAATAAGTTAAAGAAGCACGAATTCCGTTGCTGCTGGACCATGAAGTTATTTTTGTATGTCAATCCTTAAAACAGGTGGAAATTTAAGTTCAGAAGTACACTATTTGTTAAGAAGTGTAATGAATTGCACAATTAATTGATTGCAGAAATATCTCAGAACAATGTGTGTTGATCAACTACTGCCAATAGTTTCACATTTTCCTGTGTCAGAGAGGGAGACACCACCATTATGAGTATGCCTGCAACAGACCTGGCGTTCGCCGTGCCTAGCTGACGTGACGTCACAAACAAGCGCCGAGGCCTTCGTTTGAGTCGGTGTTGGAATGGCCCGATATTCGTGTCGGGAACTAGCCGAGATGGTGTTTGTGTACGGCCAAGTAGATGGAAACGGTCGAGAGGCAGCACGGCTATACCAAAACATGAACCCTCACAGACGCCAATCACATCACACTACATTTCAAGCCCCGTGGAGACGACTTTCAACATCTGTTGTGTGACGTGGATGCTATCCAGTTGTCGTTGCACAAACACCTTCCATTTCCGGACACATGTTCGTAGGACCTTTTTTCCTCCATTTCCAGCTAGGAATGTGTCCCTGCAGTTTGTCGGTTTTATCAATGCTTACTCTGTATACATAGGGTGTCAGGCTGTAAGTGTAGATACTGTGATCATTGGTAGCTTAACATGTACCCACTTCAATGTGTTTAGTTGTGTTTTCTCTGCGTCTAACAGTTTCCCGCGAACACGTCACATGATTTATTGCCTGCCGTTTTCTGCACAGTCGTAACTGCAACGCTACGTGGACTATAACTTCAGTATGCACTGATCATTTTGCGTCCACACTTTAATACCTGACCTCAAGCCAAGTTGAAAATAAGAGTTGTCTTGCCACATATACTTGGAGGTAGCAACCAGCCTAGAAACATACAGGGTGTATTATAATTAATGGCGTAAACGGCATGCAGTTGAAAGTACACGATACTAGAACCAAAAAAGCCTCAGTAAAGATAGGGTCGAAAATGAATACCTTAAGAGCTATGAGCAATTTTTCATCTTCGATACGGCGAAACAAATCTCTTCTACTGCAGGTGTTTTGCTTTCCATATTTTGGGAACTGGTAGTATCGACCAAAACAAGAAAAATAGTTCAGTAAACATGTGCTCTAAAATGCATTCCTTAAGAGCTATGAGCACTTGTTCATCTTTGCTACTTTGAAACACAACTCTTCTAATGATCAAGTGCTCGTAACTTTTAAGGTATGCGTTTTAGAGCACATGTCTGCTGGACATTTTCGTCTTATTTTGATTAGTACTACCGCTTCCCAAAATACTGAAATCAGAGAATTTGCAGTAGAAGATATTTGTTTCACTGTATCTAGGACGAAAAATTGCTCGTGGCTGTTAAGGTTTGCATTTTCGACCCTATGATTACTGAGACGTTTTTCTTCTAGTATCGTGTACTTTCACCTGAATGTGTTAACTCTATTAATTATTCCGCAACACAATTATTTAGTCTGTAAATGAAGTAAATACTGATTTAATTTTGTTCAGTACACTCTCCTCAATCACCAACAAAAACTCTGCACTTATACACCTAACACTATACATATATATGACACAAAACAGATACTGTTTGTAGCAGTAAGAAACTACACTACTGGCCATTAAAATTGCTACACCAAGAAGAAATGCAGATGATAAACGGGTATTCATTGGACAAATATGTTATACTAGAACTGACATATGATTACATTTTGACGCAATTTGGGTGCATAGATCCTGATAAATCAGTACCTAGAACAACCACCTCTGGCCGGAATAACGGTCTTGATAGGCCTGGGCATTGAGTCAAACAGAAATTGGATGGCGTGTACAGGTACAGCTGACCATGCAGCTTCAACACGATACCACAGTTCATCAAGAGTAGTGACTGGCGTATTGTGACGACCCAGTTGCTCGGCCACCATTGATCTGACGTTTTCAATTCGTGTGAGGTCTGGAGAATGTGCTGGCCAGGGCAGCTGTCGAACATTTTCTGTATCCGAAAAGGCCCGTACATAACCTGCAACATGCGGTCGTGCATTATCCTGCTGAAATGTAGGGCATCGCAGGGATCCAATGAAGGGTAGAGCCACGGGCCGTAACACATCTGAAATGTAACGTCCACTGTTCAAAGTGCCGTCGTTCCGAACAAGAGGTGACCGAGACGTGTAACCAATGGTACCCCATACCATCACGCCGGGTGATACGCCAGTATGGCGATGACGAATGCACGCTTCCAGTGTGCGTTCACTGCGATGTCGCCAAACACGGATGCGACCATCATGATGCTGTAAACAGAACCTGGATTCATCCGAAAAAATGACGTTTTGCCATTCGTGCACCCAGGTTCGTCGTTGAGTACACCATCGCAGGCGCTCCTGTCTGTGATGCAGCGCCAATGGTAACCGCAGCCATGGTCTCCGAGCTGATAGTCCATGCTGCTGCAAACGTCGTCGAACTGTTCGTGGAGATGGTTGTTGTCCTGCAAACGTCCCCATGTGTTGACTCAGGGATCGAGACGTGGCTGCACGATCGGTTACAGCCATGCGGACAAGATGCTTGTTCTCTCGACTGCTAGTGATACGAGGCCGTTGGGATCCAGCTCGGCGTTCCGTATTACCCTCCTGAACCCACAGATTCCATACTCTGCTAACAGTCACTGGATCTCGACCAACGCGAGCAGCAATGTCGCGATACAATAAACCGCAGTCGCGATAGGCTACAATCCGACCTTTATCAAAGTCGGAAACGTGATGGTACGCATTTCTCCTCCGTACACGAGGCAACACAACAATGTTTCACCAGGCAACGCCGGTCAAATGCTGTTTGCGTATGAGAAATCGGTTGGAAACTTTGCTGATGTCAGCACGTTGTAGGTGTCGTCACCGGCTCCAACCTTGTGTGAATTCTCTGAAAAGCTAATCATTTGCATATCACAGCATCTTCTCTCTGTCGGTTAAATTTCGCGACTGTAGCACGTCATCTTCATGGTGTAGCAATTTTAGTGGCAAGTAGTGTACTTCCCGGAGCACGTTAGTGCTATCTGTTAGTGGTGTGTGGAAATATTCCAGTATTTGTATTGTATTTGCAAAATTGTAGTTTTTATTTTTCAGTGATATATTTTTCATTGTTTTATTTAAATATAAATGACATAAAAAATGTGGCATCGATAACTACAATGCCACGGCGTAGGTGCAAGTTCGTAGGTTGGCATAACGACACCGACATCGACGACAGCGCCCTCTAGCCGGCGCTGTTCAGCTCTACGAGCGCCGCTGCAGATTCTACCCATTTGATTCCGAGGAGACGAAATATCAACATTGTTTCTATTTCACAGTGGGCTAACCACTACTTGTAACTTAGGAACTTGATGCACGGCTTCGCTCCTACGTGCTCATCTGTAGGCAAAGTTAAGTAAAGGTGATTTTAGTTCACACTGCAGTGCCGAGAGTTCTACCTCACCTGATCCTCCTAGCTTCCTACATTCGGCCTACCCTTCAGTTTTCAGGATATAACTGCCCACGTCGTGTTGTGCCGACTCCACTGTAGCTTGAATGGATTTTTAAGTTTGTTTTATATGCCCGACTTCTAATTTCACCACACAAGTCTCCAGGGTTGAGCAGTTATTGCCCGATGACGACACGCAATACTGTTTGTTAAAGCGGAGTTCGCCGTTATTGATTATGTTTTTAGATTTAATTTTATTACTCGTACAGAGACTCAACGTTCCTTTGTTTAACAGCGCGGCGTCAAATTAAGTATGAAATGCTAATGTCTTTGCAATACATAATGTCGACTATTGAGTTAAAGTTCGTACGTATTTTGCCATTTTAGAGAAGAGAAACCTTAAGCGCTTCTGCTTCTATAGTCTCAGTATCAAATGTTCACTTATATCAATTTACTTCCTATCTCAGTTCAGTATTTAACACAAATTATATATCAATGTCATTTCAGAGATATTACGTCGGCTCCACACTAACGGAATAACACGTAATTGTCATTTAACATCACTTTTACTAATAATCCGTTTTCTTATGACGTAAATGTTAATGAATGATCACTATCTAGGAGGAAAGAGGGATTGATCCTAATCATGAGATAATAGCTTTTAATGAGCCCGCAATCGTTAATTAAATAAAAAGTCACGTTCAAGTATGATATGCGAACAACTTTCGTTACGTCCGTTTTCACGTATCTGTCAAAACTAATCCTGTCGCCCACAATTCAAATTAACACTGACGTTAACCCCTTTTGTCGGAACATCGAATGGTAACTATTATGTGAAAGTTTATTCTAGTCCCCGAATTAATTCCTTTCAGATACGCGCACGACCGAACAGCAGAACGGAACACAAACGACTTGTTTTAACAACCGAACAACGCAATGACGTTACCTTACGACAAAGTCCGCCCAATGAACATCTCTTTGACTTTATCTCCTGTACTCTGCTTAATTAAATTATTCCTAATTACAATTTATTCAGCTATTTAACGAAAACATCTAACAACAAATAAAATAAATTTATCCCAACGTAAAAGATCCGTTATAAGGAGCAGACCAACACGCAGCCTTCCAGGCGAGATACAAAACAAATAGTATAATATATAGTATGAAAGACAATTTTCGTTTGTTAATATTTTTTTAACGTTAGAGAGAAAGCTGCATGACTTAGTGCAAAGACATTATTTGTTGAAGACGGGACGTGGCAATACCTACGTTTACAACTACATACATACTCCGTAAGCCATCGAACGATGCGTTTCGGTGAATACTCCATACCACTACAAGTCATTTTCTTTCCCTGTTCCACTCGCAAACAGTGCGACGGAAAAACGACTATCTATATTCCTCCGTACGATCCCTAACTTCTCTTGTTTTCGTGGTCTTTACGTCAAATGTACGTTGACAGCAGTAGAATTGCTCTCCAGTCAGCTTCAAACGCCGGTTGTCTAAATTTTCTCGAAGGTGTTCCTTGAAAAGAACGTCGTGTTCTCTCCAAGGATTCCCGAAACATCTCCGCGATGCGTGCATATTGATTGAACCTACTGGTAACAAATCTACGATCCTGCCTCTGGATTATCTGTATGAATAAATGAATTTAGCGATCTTGCCAGTTGAAACTTTATTCTGTGTTCATAACACTACAGCACGCATCCACGTTCACAGTGTCAGAAGTTTTTAGCTTTATACCATCGTGTACATCAAGGGATCACCAATTTAGTATTGGAGGGCAGCGTGGAGGGTAAAAATCGTTGAGCGAAACCAAGAGATGAATACACTAAGCAGATTCAGAAGAATGTAGGTTTCAGTACGTACTGGGAGATGAAGAGGCTTGCACAGGATAGGGTAGCATGGAGAGCTGCATCAAACCAGTCTCAGGAATGAAGACCACAACAATAACCACCGTGTACTATGCCTTAGTGCCATTTGTTGTGATATATTAACAAGTCAATATTTCTATACGGCGTCTCCATAATTATAGAAACATAATTTCAGTCTCGTAGTACGTGACAAGTCGACGCCTTGCAGCTGGAGTGACTCGTCGCATCTAAGTCTAAATGCTGACTTCTGTTGCAGGGATCATAGCATTCACGTGTTTATCATTCCTTCAGGCAGCAGCCACAAAATGTAGCCACTGGATCGCTACATTTACAAGACTCGAAGACTCTTATCCTCAAGAATGCGACCAGTATTTATTGCTGTGTTATTTGGAACTGCTCGCAAAAGTACGGCCTCCATGACTAAGGCAACAAATCTGTTCAAGATATGTGACGTCAATCCAACATAAGGTCGCATGTTCATCAAAAATTCCTATCTTCTACTATTAGACCAGAGTGACATTTTTAACGCTAACGACATCAACTCATATTCAATAAGGTGTACTTTCAATGGGGATATACTTTACGATCACCAGAAAACATTTAAAATAAATACAGATTTCGTAAATTGTTCTTTTACTTTTATTGACAACATACTACGTAGATATTCACTGATTTGTAAGTACAGCCCAGAATCTGGAAAAGCACTGTGTCAGCAATACCACCGCGTTTTCAATACCGTACTCTACCAACGGCCGGAACTTCATGATCACCACCAAAAAATTTAAAAAATTACGGATTTCGTTAATATTGTTGACTTTCATTAGCAAAACTTTTTTATCAGATAACGATGTGTAGTAGGGTCCAGAACCTGAAACTGATGATCGTGGCGTTAGTTGTGTTAAGTCGCATTTACCAGAACCACTAACCTTTTTGGATTAAGTTTGTAAAAAATTAAAACAATTATGGAATTTGGTAGAACAACTTATTAAAAGTAAATATTTTATTCAAAACATTAAGATGCAAAGGACACGACTAGATTACAATATTTACAAAAGGTGGTCATAAAGCACCCCCTCCCCGCCCCACCTCCTACCCTCCCGCATTCATGTTGTTAGGGTTAATTATGCAGCCACAGCTTAAACTGGAACTTTCTAGAGACAGATTTCACAGACATCCGCAGATGACCCGTAGCGAGAACCAATTACCTCCATTTCCCCAAAAGATATGTTTCCTTTGCCAAGAACATACGCTTCCCAAAACAGAGACAACATACAGAAGAAGCATCCGGAACCCCATTCGAAAAGCAAATGAAATCGAAACTAAAGAGAAAGAGGGAAAGAAAGAAAAAAAGAAACCATAGAGGAAACAGTTTGATTTTAATGGAGCAAACAAGGAGAAAGCAAAGCAAAATACAAATACATCGACAGAATATCTACACACGCTTCTCACTCGAGCCTGTAATGTTAAGCACAGTGATCCACCAACAGACGACTGGATTCAACGTCTGAAGCAAAATGAGTGGTGGCACGAATCCTTTCTGTGTTATGAAGATTCTGGACACATCATCTGTGATCTCTGCTAAATAGAATTTCATCTGATTGGAGTATTTTCGAATATTTTAGTTCTTCACAAGCCTCATAATTGTTCATTATCTCAAATTTTGTGTCAGCAGTAATTATTATATGCTGAGAAACAAAAAAAATTGTAAACGTGCGCTCAATGTTAAAGCAAGAGGAAGAAAAGAGTGGCAGGTACACTTTTCTCATTTTAGTAATAATGCGCAAATTTACGCCACTAGAGAAATATTCTTTCCGCACGGTCGTGTAATGACGTCCAATTGAATAACTTTTTTACTTGGTGCCCCTTACAATTTCAATTTAATGATACCTTTCAAACTCTGTAATATAACAGTCAAATGTCAGACGAAATGCCAGCTGAAATATTACTGAAACTCGTCAATTTTTATCAATATATCGTTAATTAAACTTTAAAAACGCCCAATCTTCCCCCAGTTTAAGGGAATGAGATATTCAAAATATTTACACATGCCAGTCAATACAGTCATAAAAAGAATAAACCTCTCTTTTCCGTTATTTATTTCACATATGCTTCAGGTTCCTTGGAATGGTTGAAGTATCAGTTGTATGTGCAGTGACCGTAACAGCACATAATGGATTCCAATCAAGTTTACGACCTTTACATTTTTAACGTTAGAGTATCAATTACCCAGTCTTTTCGAACTCCTAATATACGTATTTTATCTCCCAAGGTTAAGCGCCAGATTCCAGCACCTAACTTGTCATGACCGGAGCTTCGCATGCAGAAGGCGAGAATACGAGTCTGTAATCCACTCTTCGCTACTGAACTCTGAAAACAATATTCAGATTATTGCATTACGGCGAAACAAGCTTGTCTTTTTACTATGCAATCTCTGTGAGTTAACATATGAGATAAGTACGTAAATGTCTCGAATGATGTGATTCATAATACACCTCTGCATGCATCCAGAATAATTTTTATTGAATTGGACTCCGAATGCTTAAGCTTGCTGATTTTTAAATTTTTAGTTCGGTGCTACCTTCTACCTACAAAAGAAATACAATGTTATGATGGTACGAGAAGTTCCTAACAATTTTTGAGCTACACTTATTTTTACCGGTCGCAGAAAGTTACCATTTATTGGTCTGTCGGAAAAAAAGACGTTTATGACATTTCTGATACCCATGATATTGACTGGGGTAACCCCAATGTTTCATAAAAGATTCTAATCATCAAAACAATGTGTTCCGCTGGTTGCAGTACTCAAGAGAATGAGTATTTTCCTGTAATACCAGTGAGCGCTACTTTTTATGTGTTGAGCTACTGGGCCAACATCATTTTAACCAACGTTCTCTCTCTCTCTCTCTCTCTCTCTGACAAACTCATCCACACACATACTTTCGCTTACTTTTCGAAACAGACATCGAATAGCGATATGGAATATGCAAAATAGTAACATTATTAGTCACCGAACTTAAATATGTTACATTTTAGAGGCTTATTTTTGAGAAAATTTTCATTGCAAACTTTACGAATCGTCATAACACTATGCACGCTACATCTATCGAAATCATTAGGGGAAGAGCATGATATCATTTCAATTAACGATATGTCTTGCAATGTTCAGATAATTAAATAAGCAACGAGCATCG
This sequence comes from Schistocerca piceifrons, assembly GCF_021461385.2. Classification (NCBI taxonomy): domain Eukaryota; kingdom Metazoa; phylum Arthropoda; class Insecta; order Orthoptera; family Acrididae; genus Schistocerca; species Schistocerca piceifrons. Next base: position 262,707,719 of record NC_060145.1, on the reverse strand, counting down.
TTAATACAAGAAAATATTAGCCCGGCTGTCTGTCACTTGTCTGAATATTTTTGATCGTCGACGAAATGTATGAGGTTAACTACTTCCTTTACAACGGTCAAGATATCTTTTACCAGAACAGCTGCATGAAGTTGGACGTTGTTGTTGCAATTATCAATTCGAAAACTAGTTTGATGCAGCTCTTCACGACAGCCAACCCAGTGTAAGTATTTTCATACCTACAATATTATCGTACCCTAAATTAACTTGATCCCGTTTGCTATATCCAAGTCTTGACCCCTGAAAAATTTTGGCTCCTTATATTTCCCTTCACATCCCAATTAATTTTCCTTGATGACTCAGCATGTGTCCTATTATCACTTCATTAAGTCAAGTTGTAATAAAGCTCTTTTCTTCTCAGCTCAATTCCAAATCTCTGTAACTGTTATATAATCTATACATTAAATCTTCGGCATTATTTGGAGCATTATAGTTCCTAAATTTCTATCCAGTTCTCGACTGTATTGTTGATCGAGCGTTTTTCGTTTCCACTTAAGGCTACACATCAAACATGTACTTCCATAAAAGTCTTTTTAACACTTAAATGTATATTCGATAGTAACATATTTCTCTGTTTCAGAAAAGTTTTTCGTTCGTGTGCATGTATATCCTATTCATTTCTGTCATCATCAGTTATTGTGCTGTCACAGCAGCAAAATTTGTCTTATACGTTCCATGTCCCGTTTCGTAAAGCAATTCTCTTTGCATCTGCTGACTAAATTCAACTACACTTCGTTATTCTTGTTTTATCTTGTTGACATTCATCTTATAACCTGTTTTCAACGTACTATCCGTCCCGTTCAAATGATATACATTGTGCTATCCTGTCTGTAACGGAATTACAATATCATTGATAAGCCTTAAATTTTTCGTATCGTCTCCTCGAACGTTTATCTCTGTCGCAACTTCTACGTGCTATCTCTTTTTTACTGTTTGCTTAACATACAGATTTAATACGCGTCGGGTAGGCTATAGCCCTGTCCCAGTCACTTCTCAGCTACTGCCTCCACATCACGTCCTCCGACTCTTGTAACTCAGTCTAGTTTCTGTGCAGTTTGAGGAAAACTGTCCACTCTCTTTATTTTTATGCCTATTTAGTTCAAAAATATAAGGTGTATATTCCAGGCAACATTCTCAAAATCTGTCCTTAAGCCTACAAATGTTAAATATACAAATGCTATAAATGTGAGTTCGCCTTTTTTGAAATCTTCTGAAATTACGGCAAGTGACTATACGAGTCTACCTCACCTTCAATTCAAATCAATTGTTTTCTGTGCACGTTGTTAATAAACTTCCGCACACTGTATCTTATTTCGGATAATTTAAGAACCATAAGAAACCTTGAAGAAACGCAAACCTACATTTACAGCGTTTGTACATTTAGGCGAAGGTATTCATAGTGTCGAGTGTAATACACTCTTTGCAATTCTGAAGGTAGGAAATATAAAATACAAGGAGCGAAAAGCTATCCACAACTTGTACGGAAACTAGATTGCGGCCATAAAAGTGAAACGAGGTGAAAGTGAAGCAGTGGTTGAGAACGGAATGAGAAAGCCTAACCTGAACGCTATTCAGTCTATTCGTTGAGCAAGCTGTGAAACAAAATGAGAAGATATTTGAAAATGGAATTAAAGTTCACGAGGCAAAACAAAAATTGTAAGGACTGTCGATGACAATGTAAATCCGTCAGAGACGGCAAAAGACTTGAAAGACTATTTGAACAGAATGGATAGTGTGTTGTGACGAGGTAGTAATATGAATATCATCAAGAATAAAACGAGGTTAATGGAATGTAGTGGAATTAAAGGTACTCAATACTGACTGGCAATAACAAGAAATGGATTTCTGAAGAAAAGATTCACATTGAATTTTACATGCTACATGTTAGGAAGTTTTTTCTGAAAGTATTTGTCTGTAGTGTAGCCTTGTACAGGAATGAAATGTGGACAGTAAATAATTCAGACAAAGAGAGAATTTTTTGCTATAGAAGAAAGCTGAAGATTGGGTGGGTAGATCGAGTGAGTAATGTGAAACTATTGAACAGAATTAGGGAGATCAGAAATTTATGGCAGAACTCGCATAAAAGAGGGAATCGGTTGGCAGGACGTGTCAGATTAATGCTAAAGAAGAAAGCTGACGATTAGGTGGGTAGATCGAGTAAATAATGTGGAGGCACTGAACAGAATTAGGGAGATCAGAAATTTATGGCATAACTCGAATAAAAGAGGGGATCGGTTGGCAGGACACACTCTGAGGCATCAACAAACTCCCAATTTCGTAGCAAAGGTAATTTTTAGAGGTAAAAATTGTAGTAAGGCAGTTAAAATGGTTGTAGGTTACAGGAATTACGCAGAGATGAGGATCTGAAAATAGGATACAGTAGCGTGGAGAGCTGTATCAGTCTGAGCAGTGAAGATCACGGTAACGACACACTTTATAAACTTCAAACAGCCAATTCCACTCTAAATTTTCAAAGGATTTGTTCTAAATCATGTATTTAACATAATATGTCACACTCAGTTCGTTGTTCACATTTTTTTTTTTTTTTTTTTTTTTCGAAGCGCCCTTCTGCTCCGAGCGCAGAGTCCGACGCACCGTTCTCTAAGCCACAGCGCGCTAGCAGCATTAGGCACTTGGCACTCACCCGCGACGTATCCCCCGCCGCTGTGCCTGACGTCGGCGTCGGAGGCGCCGTGCTGCATGGGGGAGGCTTCGCAGCGCGCGCCCAGCAGGGCGGCAACCAGCCACACGGCGGAGAGCATGTCGCGGCCGGCCGGTCAGGGGCGCACTGGCGCTGGCGGCGTGCGCTGCGGCGTGGCGCGCACACTCGCCGCGCCATTGGTCCGGTCCGGGTCGCGAGCGGCCGCCAGCCGGCAGTGGCGCCCCGCGACCCCAGCTGCGCGCCGCGACCTCTGCCGGGCCGCGCCGGTCACGTCTGACGTCGCGGGGGTCACACTACGCTGGACGCACCTGGGCCTCGCTCCCTGGCAAAGCTGGCCGATGAGCAAAGTACCGAGACAGCCCAGGGCCTCAAATTCCCCCTTGATCCCTTTTCTCTTTAATGTTTTTTTGATTCCCTCGTTCCAGAGGGGCGATGGTCAACTGGTAGCTGAACAATACTCTACTCTCCGAAATCAGAATGAGGAGCAACCACAGCTGTAATGATACATTTTATTGGGAAGTTAGTTTGAAATCAATTGCAAACTTTGTACCGAACAGACAGACAGAAATACGAAGTACCTTCAGCTACAAACTAGAGACGAAAGGGAGTTGATATTGCATTGTCATCCAGTACTAAGCTATTTTGAAACTACCTCGTCTCTAGCTCATTAGGCAATTAGCTGAACATCAATTGTAGAATTTATAGAAAATGGACACGAAAGCAATCTAAGAAAAACGCATTAAAATTGTTAGAGACAGGCATCCAAGTTACAATCCTTATATGGTTGTCTGAACAATCAAAACTAAATGTTAAGTAAAAATATTTTATTTTACTCTGTATTTTCCGATACACACCAATGTGTACGTTTATTTAGTAGCGGAAGTTCTAAAGGTGCATTTTAATACTGAATACCTTACGGCTTTACAGTTTGGAGTATATGAAATTTCGGCATGTTGCCCTTAGGCACCACTGCCAGTCTAAGGTGAGTTCTGCAGGAAGAAATGGATGCACAGTCCTCTTATGGCATAACGAAATGGCAGTATGCAGTAACGTTTCCACAGACTTCAAATCTGTCCATTGGCGATCCAGAAGGAGACTGTAATCCTAGCAGATGACAGTGATTATGATCCAAGCTAAAGATAGCGTACCCCTCTACGAAATCATATATGGTGATGGAAGGATTAGACATAGTATCAAAAGGCGACATTTTTCGTTCTGAAGAGACTAACCGTCCAGTGTTGGATACTTTTCCTAGTATATCGACAAAACTAAGAACCAGGGGAAGAAATTTCATCCATACTATACAAGGAAATAAAAGAAGACATTTCTTGAGACACAGCAACAGATTCTTCTCCTTTTATATTAGATTGCGTTAGCGATGCACCGGTTTAATCCTCGAACTAGCTCCTCGACTCTGCAATAATGGACACAGTACTGAGGGAGACAAACTGCTTGATTGCAGGGGGAAAAGGAAGGTTGGTAGACCATACAAGAACCCAAGTCAAACTGTTGAGAAGAAAAAAACAGGAGATTCTTAAGCTGCCAAGATCATTAGATACGATAGAGTGAACCACTGAACTGAAAATGAAGCTAAACGACGGTGCCAATTTTGTCCATTTACCTCAAATTGGCAATGCTGGTTACAAGCAACGACTTATATTTTCGAAAAATACAAATGACATGAGGTAAAATTATATAACGTTGTTCAAATGACTATATACAATGAAAATAACTAGATGAATAATTCTTTCTGTAGATGTTTTTCGCATTGCCAAATGAAGAGCTGAAATATTCTAAGACAGAATTAAAATTTTAAAAGGATAAACTTGAAAGTGCCTTTTCTTTGGACTGAACTATGTACAGGAAATATGTGACTACAGTAAACTACCCCGAAAATGTGCCTCATTTTACACAAAATTTTGACCCAACAATAATTACGTCATCTGACTACGGTTTAGTTGATATATTCGAAACTAGGAGATGCTTTCACTCACAACAGAAAGGAAACTGGTGAGTGAATGAATATTCAAATGTATCTTAGGTCATAATTCTACAGGGTACTTTCCTAGTATGGTTGAGAAATGTGTCACCTCCCTTATAGGCAGATCACATGCTACGATCATGTGCAATCAAACACTGCAATCCTAGCGTTTATCCACAAAGAACATGAAATATAACTGTTTAATCGAATGTAATCTACATCAGCATCATTTCAAACTACTTCTGCTGGTGGCAGTCGTTTTCGTTTTGACTAATAATTTCGCTGAACGCAGAATTCATTACAATGTTCGTATTCGAATCAGTTACAGTCTCGAGTATGAATATACATGGACGTGTGCGCAGTTAAAAACACGTACTTCCTTTATAAATCACTGGTGAAGGTAAATAAAGATGCGTTAGTGAAGTTCCTACTTATTAATAAACAAATCAATGAGCAATGACAAAACAGTAAATTTACTCTTGTCCTGTGATAAACCATGCCGTATAAAAATCCAGGATATATGGAAATCAGAGTAAAATAAAATTCTATACACAGCGGAATATTTTGAGTAAAGTTAAATAAGTGGGAATATAACGAAATCGGTACGTTTAACCACACATTTGGACAACTGAACAACCGACGCTGTGCCGCAAGAATGAAACGCGATAAGTCTCTTTGGACAACGGAAATTAATTCTGGACCCGACTGAAAGTAAATCTATAGACCTGGGAGTGCTGTAAACAAAATATTACGCCAAGCTGCAAGAGCGTGCAGGGATCTCAGTGTAATCCTCGTAGTTTGTAGCATCAGTGCGGTCATCACAACGTAACCTCTACTCACAACATAGCGTCCATAACGCAGCTCCGACAAATGCTGAAATTCAGGAAACGCCAAGTCGTCCGAATAAAGGACGAAAGGGAAATAGTAGTGCTTTGTGTCGCTTAAAACGTGGTACGCTTCGACTCAACTCCCTTGCGTGAGCTCCCCAGGCCGTGGTGTGTATGTCACGAAGGTAGACTTGCTCTCGCTCGTTCGCTCGCTCAACTCAGCAGACAAACTGCGTTTCTACACCTGTTAACTCGTAACTAGGTGTGTACGTACAAACGAGAATTGCGTCTTCTACTGGAATCCGCTACTAAGGAGTCTTACTGTTGTTAGTCCTACAATGATCGGAAGTCCATAGGTCTACTTGTAATTTTTTACGGCTGTACTGGGGTACAATAAAATTAAAATCATGCCAAAATGATTATCAGTTGCGTAAGGCACCACTTCTTGTACGAAATGAGGACTGTTAAGCAGAAGAGATTAAATGCTATAAATAAGCCGTTCTAGCATATATATCAAGTATTGATCTTAAACTTTGATGTAGTACTGTTAATCAGAAACGCATTTTGTCTGCTGAGCTGAGCTTGCTACCGAGTTCAGGCCTACCTTCGTTACACATGCGCCCCGGTCTGTCTTTCACGTGGGCCTCGGCTCCCCATTGGTCAGCTTCATATTCCTTCAAAAACTTGCTATGAATGCGAAGCGTTATGTATATATTATTTGTAGTCTCCTGAGTGAGCGCGCTAAGTTTCCGACGCTTTCGACAGACAGCATAGCTGCAGTACAGTTTCAAAATGGCGTCTCGAGGTGATGTACGTTAGAAGCAACGTGCCGTCACTGAATTTCTCACTGCAGAGAAAGAAACTGTGGGGAATATTCACAAACGCTAGTGCAAAGTCTACGGAGCATCTGCTGTCGACAGACGTACAGTTGGTCGCTGGGCACGGAGGGTGAGGTCGTCAGAAGGCGGTACGGCGGTGCTCCACGATTTGCAGCGGACGGGGAGACCATCCAAGACCGTCACACCTGACATACTGCAGCTAGCTGATGTTGTCATTCACTATTAAAGGATAGCATTGGTGGAAGACATTTTGAGGACGATGAGGGGATGATTCACACAGTGAAGCACTGGCTCCGCCACCAGGACAGGGACTGATACCGACAGGGCATACAAGACCTTGTTTCGCGCTGGAGGAAGGCCATAGAACGGGATGGAGATTATGTGAGAAAATTGGATGTGTAGGTAAAACACCATTCTTTCGTGTCTGTAGTTCTCATTATGTTGAATAAAGAAATGTTGAAGAAAAAAATGCAGTGCATTTCTTTCTCGGCAGCTTGCGGTGTAACGACGTATTAGGTTTTCGTTTGTTATATGACCATGTGCAGACTTCGTCACCTACGTCAGTTACAACCCACTTCAAAAATGATTCATATTCGTTTTAAATTGTCATAGAATGGTTCTTGAACGAAACTGTAAAACATCAGTTGAGTCGTGTGCAGAAAATTACATCACTTGGGCCAATTGGTTTTCGTAACTTTTTCCCAATTTAAATTTCGTTTGTTTCTCCTCAGAAAATTATATCGACACACGTTATCTTGATCTAATCGATATCAGAATCACACATTAAATAAACTTTTAGATTCAAAGTTTCGGCCAACGCTGTCTGAATCAATAATCTTGTCAAATATATTATTAATCCGTTCACATAACTCTTCATAAATAAATCTTCAAGACACGTGTTTCACCTTTAGTAACATACACTATTTTATTAGCTTCCTACACATACAGATGTGAACTTGAGCGTTGACAGACAGTGACTGACTTCTCAATAAGATTAAGTTCTATTTTTTTTGTCATTGTTGTACAAAAAGAGTATAAAAATTCATTTTTAATTTTTTAGAAACACGACGCAACAACTCGGTTCCAGGATCTTCTGTTGCTCCTTGGCTGTCGACCCGCGACGTATAGCGGCCAGCAATTTCCTCTCTGGTCGCGGCAACGAAGATGCTGTCCCCGTTCGTTGCGCCGATCTCTCCGTACATGAAACACATAAAAAAATACAAAACTTTTAGATAATTCACATCTATTATAAATAATAAGAAAACACATAAGCAAAACTAAATTAAACTTATAGTCACCTGCAAACTGGGCTGACTTGGTGGATGGGTGACGTTTAATTTAGTCCCACTACATACCCCACCCACAAGCTCAGTTTGTCAGGTTTTAACCGGAATTAAAACTGTTCAATATACAATATTTAACTGTTAATACATTTTCCTCACATTTTACGTAACCTCAAGTCCTTGCTATTAGATAGATTTAATCCTTTTAACACGATACCGTTGTGACTATTTGTCATTTACTCTTAATTGTGCTCTTATGGTAATTCGTAACCGAATATAGGGAGATTGCTCCTCTTCAGTTAATAGTTGCTAATAAATACTAATTTAGTACGTTCTTTAACGTTGTACATTAGGACAGAGCGTTCAAATTGTGATAGATTAATTTCAGTTTCATTTATTTACTAGAGTTATTCTTTTCAAGAATGTATATTACTAATAAGTTTCTCACAATAACTAATAGTACTATTTACTTTACGTCATTCTCTTCCTTAAGGCCTTATTTATGCCTGAGGTCAAGAAGAAATCAAGCAAAACTTTCTTTAGAATCTCAGCACGGCTTTCTTTACCTTCGGACACCTTGTTGGGTAATGGCCATTTATTTAGGAGAAACAAGCGAGAGAGCCCCGTTTGGTGTGTTCTATATTAACACTATTACAAACCTCTATTAAAGGCACTCTGCTATGTTCTCGTGAGCCATATAGCTCTGGACGCCCATGGTCCCTAAAACTATTAACCATCCCCTTTGGTTCCTACTATCCGAGTAAATTTAAAATACGCAAAATTCCTTTAGACCTAAGAGCAAAGTTTCCTCCATATAAATCCCCCTTTTGGTTATCTTTCTCTTTTTGAAGTACCAGTAGATTATTGTAGAACACATGTTTAAGCTTTCTGTCATTTATTTAAAATAACACGTAACTATCACGAAAAACTTCACATGAATAAACTATGAACGCTCTTCCGTGTATAACATATACTAAATATTAACTTATTTAGGAATGAAGGGTTTCATTTGATCAACACTATATAATCCTTTAATTACACCTGATGAAGGTTCCATAAGAAGTAATGCTTTGGGATGTACAATCTTATGTACAACATATGGACCTTCAAAGATCAAGAAGAATTTTCTACATTCCTTACCGATCTTAGAACTTTTAGGATGAGATCGTACTAACACAAGATCTCCTACCTGAAATGAGGGTTCTATAGCCTGTTGATTATAACTTTTAATTCTCCGTTCGGCATTTTTTACAATCTGTTCGCAAACTTTTGCGTCTGGAATGCATTGTTGGATCTCATTTACTGGTGGCCAAGGTAAAGCAGCTAGTAAAGGCTCACCTATAATTCGTTTGCCTAAAATTTCTATAGGTGATAATCCCGTCGTTAGGTGAGGCAATTCATTTAATATCTTTTCGAATTCAGGCATTAGTTTGGCCCACCGAGTATGTTTATGTGCACAATAAGTTCTACATAATCGTCCTAATTCTTTCATGACTCTTTCTACTAAATTACTTTGAGGGTGATATTTCGAAATTAAGATATGTTTGATTCCATATTGTCTTATCATATCTTGAAATCTTTGACTAATAAAGGCACTACCGTTGTCAGACATAAGTCGTTTAGGAATGCCCCAGTTAACAAAGTAATTTCGGGTGAGGCAGCGTATAACGCTTGCTGTATTCGCTCGTTTCAAAGTATACAGTTTCACATGTTTGGACCAACATTCCATTACAACAAACACATATGTTAATCCTCCTGAACTCCGAGGCAGAGGGCCGAAAAAATCTAATGACAGTAGATCCCACAAACCTCGAGGAATTACAGCATATAATTTATAACGCTTGGATTTGTTATTAACTTTAACCTTTTGACAGGTTTCACAAGCCCTAATAATACTTCTCACAATACGTGACATATTTTTGAAATAATAATACTTCATTAGATGTTTAATACATTTATGAATTCCAAAATGCCCGTAACCTTCATGAATATAAGTAATTAACTCGTCCACAACAGTTTTCGGAATGCAGATTTTCCATCTCTGGTGTTCCCTCTGTGCTTTCCAATACAACAAGTCGTTAAAATATAACCACACACCCCGGGTGTTAACTGTTTCGTCCCCATTATTAAGGTTTTGTATGATTCGTAGAATAACATTTTTCTTTCCTTTATGTAATACGGTAACCTACTACTTAGGACTCGTATTAGATGACTTTCAATTAATTTAGCACGGTTTAAATTCCATTCAAAATAATTCCTATAACCTCTCCACCGTTTAGAATATGGAGGAGGGGCTAACAACTTTAAAGTTAAGTGTTGTTGTTTTCGTCTTGACCAATAATTTTGTTTAAACTGCTTAACAAAATCATCCCAATCCCTGAATTCATTTCTATGCAGTACTGCCCATTCCGCAGCTTCTGCTTCTAAATGTCCTATTACAAATTGAATGCGTTTTTCATTACTCCATTTAGGAGATAATGATGTTTCAAAAGCTTTTATAAAGATTATAGGGTGCAGTTCGCCTCCTGGTTTGAATACAGGAAATCGACTTGCTACATTTGAATTTGTTGTTATGTCATCCAGACATTCTGCGAGAGAAATAGTCGGATTTTGTTTAGCTTGCAGAGACGGAGTTGCATCGGATTGGCTTGCCGTGATTGCCTTATTCATATTGTTGTCATCCGTGCTAGCAAATTCGATGCGACTGTTGTCTCTGATTATGTTATTACCTCTGCTACCTGAAATGTTCTCGTTATTATCTAATTCCGATAACCGTTTAGTAATTTCCTGTATCCGCAGTTCTGTATTGGATACGCGATTAGCTAATATCGATTCTTCACTGTGTTCACGATGTGAACGCTCTGTACCTTCATCAATGTTATTATCTTTGGCAGTCTCAAGGTTACTGCATATTTCAGTAATTAAAGATTTCATGTTTTCGATTTCGGTATGGTCCTTTTCTACTTGACGAGTTAATGTTTCTAATTCTACATTATCTATTGAAGAAATCTCTACAGGTTTGGTAGAGACCTCTTTAATAGATTTCAATAATTCTCTGCGAACAGTTTCTGTTTGCATAGAAAATTCATCTCGTAACATATCGTTATTTTTCTGTATTTCATTTACAACTAAGATATTGACACTATCTAGTCTCTCGGATAAGTCAGTAATATCATGTCGCATGCGAGCTTTTTCCTCGCGCGATTCCTGGATATGTTCTTCTAACCTTTTACAATTATCAGCAATCTTATTACTAAGTCCTACTAATTTTTCCTGCATTTCAACTTTAGAAGACTCTATTTTATCACTTAATTCTCGACTGGTTTCATTAAGATATTCCTGCAACCTGTCTGTTGATTTTGTTAGCTCCCCTTTAAGTCTAGCAGTAGATTCCTCGTTAGACTGTTTTAATTCCTGTTTTAGTTCCTGTTTCAATCTAGCAGTAGATTCCTCATTAGACTGTTTTAATCTAGCCATAGATTCTTCGTTAGACTGTTTTAATCTAGCCATAGATTCTTCGTTAGACTGTTTTAATCTAGCCATAGATTCTTCGTTAGACTGTTTTAATTCCTCTTTTAATCTAGCAGTAGATTCTTCGTTAGACTGTTTTAATTCAGCTAGGAAATCCCCGTTAGATTGTTTTAATTTAGCTATCGCCCTAAAAAGGGATCTCATGCTCCTATCGGACATAGATTGCTCTTCGTCTGACATTTCACTTCCCGACATTATTGTAAGATATTAACTATTTACACACGCAGACTTGTAATCAACAATCCTATAAAAGCACACTTCCTATGTACAACACTCCACTTCCAACTTGAAACAAACTCACCGGACACTAATATTGTAATTTGTAGTTCTCGATGATCAGTGTGCTGCTATGGGCTGCAGATGTAACAGCCGTCGATGCAGCCGCTGAGATGCTGCGACCCCGCTTCCGCAACCGGCAGGACGCTGAGTCGAACACCGAAAACGTCGCTGGCTGCAACCACGCCCGGCACCGCCGTAGACAGGCGAAGCCCTCAGCAACACCTCTAATACCAGCCGGAGGAACGCCCCGCAGCTGACGTACTGGGCCTATTAGTTTAGGGAGAAAAAAGGTTGTCGGGGTTTGCAGCGTTCAGCTGCTGCCCAACAGACGCGCCTTCTCGTGGAACAACTGCGTGACCGTACTGCTTGGCTGCACTCCGTCAGATGCCCACACCCGCGAAGTCACCGCTGGCTGGTGAAGGCTCCAAGAAACTCGCGTTGACTTCTGAAGGACTTTTGATGCTTTGTTTCGTACCTGTGTGCCTTAGTTGCACACAAGTCCTGTTTCTAAGGTCGCCACGGTGCTGTGTAACGACGTTTTATTAGGTTTTCGTTTGTTATATGACCATGTGCAGACTTCGTCACCTACGTCAGTTACAACCCACTTCAAAAATGATTCATATTCGTTTTAAATTGTCATAGAATGGTTCTTGAACGAAACTGTAAAACATCAGTTGAGTCGTGTGCAGAAAATTACATCACTTGGGCCAATTGGTTTTCGTAACTTTTTCCCAATTTAAATTTCGTTTGTTTCTCCTCAGAAAATTATATCGACACACGTTATCTTGATCTAATCGATATCAGAATCACACATTAAATAAACTTTTAGATTCAAAGTTTCGGCCAACGCTGTCTGAATCAATAATCTTGTCAAATATATTATTAATCCGTTCACATAACTCTTCATAAATAAATCTTCAAGACACGTGTTTCACCTTTAGTAACATACACTATTTTATTAGCTTCCTACACATACAGATGTGAACTTGAGCGTTGACAGACAGTGACTGACTTCTCAATAAGATTAAGTTCTATTTTTTTTGTCATTGTTGTACAAAAAGAGTATAAAAATTCATTTTTAATTTTTTAGAAACACGACGCAACAACTCGGTTCCAGGATCTTCTGTTGCTCCTTGGCTGTCGACCCTCGACGTATAGCGGCCAGCAATTTCCTCTCTGGTCGCGGCAACGAAGATGCTGTCCCCGTTCGTTGCGCCGATCTCTCCGTACATGAAACACATAAAAAAATACAAAACTTTTAGATAATTCACATCTATTATAAATAATAAGAAAACACATAAGCAAAACTAAATTAAACTTATAGTCACCTGCAAACTGGGCTGACTTGGTGGATGGGTGACGTTTAATTTAGTCCCACTACAAGCTCTCGTACATTTCTAACGGTAGTGTGTACCTGTAGGAAGTTATATTGACATCCTCCCATGTCTCCCAGGTGCTTCATTTTTGTGCCAGGCCGTGTATTTATTTAGTACGTAGGGCCTAATCAACCTATATCTACTATTTTCAAATACTACTATTAACGCGTGATGCGATGCTGTGGAAGCGAAGCACAGTTATACTGTGCGAACTGAAAAGAAAGCAACACTTACTGTGCAGGAACAGGACTTTCGCGTACCCGTATGTTTTTCTTGCGCTAACTGTATTAGTTGAAAATTATGTATTCCGCGTAGTGTTAACGCATTTATTGGGAAATAAACTATCCACGAGGATGTCGGCGCACTGCGTCGCCGCCGATTCAAAATGCACACTGCGGGTAAGTCGGCATAGATTGTGCAGCAGCCTGTAAGTTTACCGAGGCCCACGAGGAAGACAGATCGTGGCGCTTACGTCAAAGCACGTGACACTGCAGGTCTTACCAGTGCCAGCAGCCGCCACCCGCAGCGAGCGAGTAACTATATCAGACGAGTTTAATAATTCTTGACTGCGTGTTTAAATGCCTGACAGTTCTCGAGACCACACAACAAACTTAAGACCTGTACTGGGTGCCTTTTCAATAAAGTATTGATTTCCCGTGGGCCCTGCATGGAGCCGAGCGTTCGCGAAGTGTGGCGGACAAGCTGGCTAGTGTGACGTCACAAGTTCGTTGCAGGGCCCTTATATCTCCTTGGCACCGTAAGTTTACGTTGTGACGCCGCTGGGTGGCCAGAGTAGAGGCTCACCTGCACGCCGTTCAGTATTCAGACTGACTACAGTGGTGGCGACTTCAGCACTGGGGCATTCTGCACTGCCCGCTGAGTGGTTTGACAGAGTTAATGTCTCGTGTGTCTTTCAATGTTCCGCCAGTCAGTTATTCACTCGCCGACGGAGCCGAAATAACAAACGATGTATTCATTTACAAACTAGTGTATCGTCTATTTCTTTGGTGAAATAAATGCACTTGAGCAGATACACAGGCAAATAGATACGGTGATTATTTTAAAGGTACAAAGCTGGTTTTTTTTCGCAAACTGGAGCCTTCCGATGCACGGCTGAAGCTTACGACGTTTCGATACCCACAGAACTGACAACGATGTGCAACACAAGCAATGCTTAATCACAGATGAAGTAAGCACCAGTAATTAATTTTAACAGCAATTCTTTTCCTGATTTGGCGTATCGACAGGTAAAAGCACTGGTTTTAAAATCTTCTACAGTGAATGAAAGGGATATTTGCGGACAGGTAAACTACAATTTCTTGAACACTGCTTAACCACCATAGGCAAAGTGTAAGGTTTCTAGCTTATTTTTGGTATTCAAGAAAAGTAGGGTAAGCTCTGTTTTCATTCGATGTGTCACATTTCATATGTGTAAGCTGAATATTTTTCAAATAGTAGTTTTCAATACTCGATATGTCACGCCACAGAAGTACTGAGCACAACTATCATCTTTGGTTGCTAGTAGTATTGTCGTTACAGTAAGCATTCTAAGCTAAGCTAGTGGGACAGTCGGGTGTTGGCCATGCTTCTGAGTGACTGGAAATAGCTTGCAGAGCACTGAGATAAAGATACAGAGAAAGATAAACTGTAAATCATGACTTGGTAATGATAAATTGGATGACTGAAGATTACGAGGTAATGATGTTGCTACCCTGCTTGCTTGCGCGTAATTGTGATGTGTTTGAAAAAACGGAAGGTTTTAGTGGAATTCCTGTTAAATGGTTTGAGTTAGTAGGTTTCATTGTTCAGACGAGAATAAGTAAAGTTTTCTGTAAACGTTGCTTGTACTCAGAGGTTACAGATTTTACCTCTCCTTTACCATGTTTAGTTACAAATTTCACGACAGAGAAATATATTTTACAAAAAGTAATTTTGCAATGATGATTTTAATTTTCAATGAGTTTCAGTTTTTGCAATATAGTTATCTAAAGATCATTTACTTTCAGCCATTTAGCAAGTTCAAATTCCGCGAGCGTCCCCTCCGCGAAAGAATTTCATATTTTCTTATTATGTGTGTCGCCGTGTTGCGCTCTGTGGAACACAAAAGAGTTGCAAATCCTTGCGCTGCGCTTACGCAAGGCTTTTCCTTTATTTAGCTTACTCGCTGCTGCGTAGCATATTTACCAGCATGATCATCACTTCGAGCAGCGCCAAGTTTCCGTTGCCATAGGTACGCCATACAAAAATTTGTTAGGGCCGCTTTTAGCCGGCCGAAGTGGCCGTGCGGTTAAAGGCACTGCAGTCTGGAACCGCAAGACCGCTACGGTCGCAGGTTCGAATCCTGCCTCGGGCATGGATGTTTGTGATGTCCTTAGGTTAGTTAGGTTTAACTAGTTCTAAGTTCTAGGGGACTAATGACCTCAGCAGTTGAGTCCCATAGTGCTCAGAGCCATTTGAACCATTTGAGCCGCTTTTATGTTACAGACAGAACACAGTGAAATCATTTACACTTAGCTTTATTTTAGAAAAATCCGTTACCACATCAGTTTACATAAAATTCAGATAAGATTTCATATGCAGACAGTTTCGTTTTGTCACAGTGGAGTGTTCCATTCGCGTGTGTGTTATTCAGTGTCTAGAATTTTGTCAGTCAGACTGCAAAAGAAAGTTCACAGGGCACTCTTTAGAGAAACATCTTGGTGATTTATTCCTTCAAAATTTAATTAGTAATTTTATGTAGCATTTTCATTGTGTTAACTTTGTGTGTTGGTCTGCAAGCCACGTATTGTGCCGTCCTGCAATGTTGCACTTCACAGTCTGCACACCAGAATTTCAAAGAACAGCTTATTTAACGTACGGCTACGGTTTCTAATCACTTTGGCAGAGTTAATTAAATATACAGTTACACAGCTTCAGACTGTCTTGGTGACTCATTTCATCACATAGCGTTTTCTTAATTACACCACTTGCATTGTTAAGAACACCAACGAAGATACGCGAGTTATAAATAATAGCAGTTCATTTTACTGTAGTTTCAGTAAAAAAAAATAAACATAGAAAACATTAAAAAATTACAAAAGAACTAGCCATACTTTGGTGGAAGACTGCTGACGAGCGTCCAATATTACTGGAAAAAATTCTTAAAAATACTGACACCATTCACCACAACTTACAGGTGTGAAACTGGATTTTCGTGGATGATAGCAATTAAAAGAAAAGCGAGGAGCCGAACGCACCTGCAGCATGACTTAGTGGAGAACAATGACCGAGTCGAATGGAATATGAAAAAGATTGTCAGAAATAAGTATCAACTGATGTCGTGGTTTAACAAAACACGAACAAAATCATTTGTGTTTTTTTTTCGTTTTAACATTAATTAAATACTATACTGCATGATAAAATAAGTGAAGCACACAGAGGACATGGTCAGATGTCAGCGTAACTTCGTGCGCGTACACGGTATCGGCTGGTTTGCGTATGTACATGATTAAAGTTGTAATTCGCTGCGACGAGTACAACGGCCAACAGAGTGCATTTCTGTTGTTCATATATTGGATTTGTTACCAAGCGTGGTGACGAATGTAAGGGGTGTGAACAGCTCCAGCTGTTGAGTGGTCACTGTGAAGGACATGGGATGTGTTGCGAACCCGTTTGAGACAGCATTATCTATCTGCTTGCAATGATACAGATATCCATTCCGTAGGTGCAATCACAACGGAGACGGAGGGGGGGGGGGGTGGAGGGGGCGAAATCATATCTGTTGAGATGCCAGACAAACGCTTGGTTCCTTAAGAGGGGCAGCAGCGGCCATTTCAATAGTTGCAGGGGCAACAGTTCTGGATGGTTGACTGGTCTGATTTTTTAACATCAACCAAAACGGCCGTGTTATGCTGATACTGCGAACAGGTGAAAGCAAGGGGAAACTACAGCTGTAATTTTTCCCGAGTATATGCAGCACTACTGTGTGGTTAAGTGATGATAGCATCCTCGTCGGTAAAATATTCCGGAGGTAAAACAGTCCCCGGACGAAAACTACTCAGAAGAACGTCGTCATCACGAGAAACAAAACTTGTGTTCTACGGATCGGAACGTGGAATGTCAGATCCCTTAATCGGGCAGGGAGATTAAACAATTTAAAAAGGGAAATGGATAGGTTGAAGTTAGATATAGTGGTAGTTAGTGAAGTTCGGTGGCAGGAGAAACAGGACTTCTGCTCAGGTGAATACAGGATTTTAAGTATAAAATCAAACAGGGATAATGCAAGAGTAGCTTCATTCATGAATACAAGAGGAACGCAGATCAGCTACTATCAGCAGCATAGTGAACGCATCATTGTAGCCAAGATAGACACGAAGTTCACACCAACCACAGTAGTACAACTTTATGTGCCAACTAGCTACGCAGATGGGGAGGACACTGAGAAAATGTACGATGAGATATAAGAAATTATTCAGATAGTTAAAGGAGAGGAAAATTTAATTGTAATGGGAGACTAGAATTCGATAGTAGGAAAAGGAAGAGAAGGAAAAATAAGTAAAAGCCGTAAGACAGGGTTGTAGTCTTTCGCCCGTACTATTCAGTCTATACATCGGACAAGCAATGACGGAAATAAAAGAAAGGTTCAAGAGTGGGATTAAAATTCAGAGTGAAAGGATATCAACGAGATTCGCATATCCTCTAGAATCCTGAAGATTGGTCCGAAGTCTGATTTTATTGAAACTGATATTCACAATCGATAAGGACACAAATAAGAAAAACATACTGAGAAAAAGTTTATTTTCATTTTTACATATATTTTTCAGATGGTATCACATGTGATACCTGCGGTCTAACTTAATACAAAGTAATACGTATGAGTGTTACAACAAAATTATTCTTAACATATAAAATAAACCTGTTTTTGTGTGAGAAACGTAACCTAAGTTCAAATTCACTTCTTGTGAAAAAGAGGAAAACAATTTCTTTCAGATGTAAAGCACAGGAACATTTGACATGTGCTACATCGTACATACGTTAGACCTCTAATACCCTCTAACCTGCATTTTGATCTATTTTTCTGTATGTTGTTCATCATCTGAGGCATGTGCTTAGCATTTGATACCCTGAATGGCAAAGATGGTAAAGCTTTTGGTTCTCTTGCCCGGTTTGCTGACGGATCTTCATCATCGTCACCTTCATCGTCATCATTGCTCATTTTCTGGCACACCATAGAAAATAAGATTTTGTGCAACATCAAGCTTGAAAGCTTAATATTGCATTATGTATTTTCTCATAAATTTATTACTTTGCGTTGCTTGCCTATAATCTAGCCAAGCAGCTGCAACAGCAAAATCTATGAAGTGGTGGATCACGCGTACTGTCGATTTGTTAGTTCTGCTTCTCGTTGGGTATTTTCCCACTACCCTACCCAGGAGATCCACACCACCCACATATTTGTTATATTTGGTGACTGCATTTGGTCAAGGAATTTGGACATAAACCTTATCTTTCTTTGACCAACGTTGAATCTGTACAGTGGGATGAACACCAACAGCAGACGATGGCACGTAAATAGATTTATTGTCAAACCATTTCACTGCAGCTATTTTTTCATCACTTCTTACAACCTTATGAAAAGAACCTCTGCCCTCCCTTTTCAAATCTAAATCTCTCTTGAAATTTCCTGCTTTTGGAAGACGATTAGCCATGAAAGTACCAGTGGCTAATACGCCCATGAGTTAGGAGACTATCTAGTAAGGGGACAGATATGAAGTATCTATCAATGTATATTTGTGACTCAGGTCGCAAGGAAGCTGAAAGCCTTAGAACAACATGCCCTCCAATATCAACGTTGTCAGGTACTGGAATTTTTCCTGACTTGATATCTTTACCCTTCCCATGGTACAGCAAAAAGTCAAGTGGTATACCGTTGGATGTAGGTAGCTAGCACAAAGTTCTTCAAGCCAACTTGGTGACGTTTACCCCTAACATACTCTCTTGCTCTTACTTGACCAGTAAACAGTATCATCTGCTCATCTATACATGCATGTATTACAGAAACTATTGTGGCGCATTGTCGTTGGCTACATTCTTCGTCGTCCGCACAGCTACAGCTTCGTAAGACTGTTAACTGACAAACATAATAATGTAGAGGTTTACCCAGCAGCATATCTTTCACAGAGAATGAATAACTTGAATAAAAGCTTGCAATAGTTAAAACTTGTCGGACACCTGTGTTGTCATTGTACTCAGACATTATTACCAAGCAGGGTCCCTTTCCTTTCCCTGTAATAATCGAGTGTCGTAATAATATAAAAATTGATTAAATATTTACTGCCAGTTTGTTGTATTTGGTACTGACTGGTTTCAGTCTAAATTTTCTGCCTCAGTGACTGTTCATTCTTGCACAGCATAACAGAGACTACTTAAAGTAAAGTAAAACTTCACTGTCAAAACGAATAACTCAAGATACAACACAAATTAGGTGCGCGCAATTTCATTTATTCTGTATTTAGCTTAGCGAGTGACTTCTGCTGGCTTGGTATATACTTTATTGTTGTTATTTTAAAAGTAAAATCAGTTGCTCATTTGCTTAAAGTAAATTTAGTTCAATCTTTCAATAATCAAAAGTAAATTGCTTGTATTTTTCTAAATTTTGCGTTCCGTTACACTGACGTTACTGAAAGTTTTTTTTACATAACGAAGTTAAAGTTAAGCCCGTCATTTATTTAACCAGTAATTTCACTTAACGTTACTTTCAAAGTTTGGTATTTCAGAATAAGTAACTGCAAACTCAGTGCTTTCTGATTCATTTATTTTCTCGTGAACTGTTGTGCTGTAGAAAAGCGTGACTACCTTTTGTTTCCTCGCCAGTGATTACTTGCTTAAATTTCTTTGCCAAGATTCTGGAGATTCGTTGCCCTAGCGGGCTGGCGACCGTTTAATTATCCCTTTTTAGCTAATCAGAGTTTTCTTTGTGTTAGCAGTGATTTTTGTAGTAAATATTACTTGATACCCTTTTTCCTGTCTGTGCGGTTCGTGAGCGATTGCACTATGTGATTGCACTATGTTCCACCCATTTCAAAATCATCATCTAAATTTAGGTTAAATTTAGAATAGAGAGACAGCCTGTTGTACACTTTCCTCCAACTAACCAGAGTTATTTTCCTTCAGTAACGATAGCCTTATTCACTGTAAAATTTCATTAGGCCGTCAATCCAATCACAAATTTTGCATGATACTCAATATCTTTGTACTTTCGTTAATAAGCTTTGATCTGATTTTGAGTCAAATGCTTTTCGGGGTTTAATAAACGCTACGTCTACCTGATCCATGCCTTCCAGGATGTCGTGCAAGCGCGGCTTGGATTTCGCTTGACCGACGTTTGTGGAATCAGTTCTGGATGACATGAGGGAAGACATTCTATTTGAAATGCCTCGTTACGTTTGAAGTTAGAATGTGTCCTAATGTTGCACGATAAGTTCATGGGTTATGGTCTCAGAAATAATGGGAACCACTGTATGAATTCGTTGTGCCATCGTCACTGCTCATAACTACTGATTAGATGAAAATGAATAAGGAAATATTTAAGTATCGATGGACGTACATAAACAATCCTAAACAGACTTGTACTGAACGTGGCATCGCATCGCATCGCAGTCGTTACCCTCTCAATGGAGACGCTCTAGGCTGCAGCGGTGCGACGTGAAGCTGTGATGCGCATGCGCTGACTGGCCGACCGTCTGATTGCTGTCCCCTCCAGCTGAACGCTGCGATGAAGATAATTGGACATTTCCCGTGGTCCCAGCGGTCTGCGTGCCACTTACGTCAAGGTGGTCACTAATGTCATCCTAGAGGGTTTCGGGGTGACACAAACTCTGCCCTCTGAAACATCTTCTTTACGCACTGACACGATCACGTTACAGTGGTTTTCAATTTGGCAGGCTATCATCGAAAAGTTATCGACTTATTAGACATGTGTGAAGGGTCTTACCGCAGTGATAACACCGGTTCCCGTCAGACCACCGAAGTTTAGCGCTGTCTGGCTGGGCTAGCACCGAGAGCTGTTGGCAAGCGATGTGCACTCAGCCCTATTAGACAGGTGTTAAGAGCCTTACCGCAGTGATAACACCGGTTCCCATCAGACCACCGAAGTTCAGCGCTGTCTGGCTGGGATAGCACCGAGAGTTGTTGGCAAGCGATGTGCACTCAGCCCTATTAGAGATGTGTCAAGGGCCTTACCGCAGTGATAGCACCGGTTCGCGTCAGACCACCGAAGTTAAGCGCTGTCTGGCTGGGCTAGCACCGAGAGGTGTTCGCAAGCGATGTGCACTCAGCCCTTGTGAGGCACACTGAGCAGCTACCTGACTGAGAAGTAACAGCCCCGGTCTCATAAACTGACCTTTCGGCGTGCTGACCACATTCCCCTCCATATCCGTATCCAGTGTCTGTACCGTTGGGCCTTCATGGCCCGTTCAGGCGGAGTTTAGCTTTTTACTAGGTGGGGGTAGACATACAGAAAGTCAGGTAAGGAACCTACGGACGAAGTTTTGAGAATCGTTATACGGCTGAGGGGAAGAAAACAATAAGTCAACCCAACTGAGATCTTACAAAGGTCTATTTAAAATTCAGTCGCGCTGGCACCGAAGCTACACTGTCCAGTCACATTAATGTGACTACTGCCTGTTTTCGACGTCAACATGCAATAACAACTCACAGCGGTAGGTGGCAGCACTGGCTACGGAGGTTATATGAAGCATGTCGAGGGGACGCGGGAAAATAGTGTAGTCGTTGTCGTAATGCGAAGACGGGGCGTTTTATCTGACGTCCAAAAGGACTTGATCGTTGGTTTCAGGGCCAAGGATGGAAGCATTTCCGAAACGGGTAAGCCTGTAAGCTGTTTGCGTGCCGCTGTAGTTAGAGTATAGTGTGCATGGCAAAAAAGGCGCTAATCAAAACTGGCGCCGAGGCCATTAGTGGCGCATCACAGGCCTTGGTGACAGGAGTAAACGAATGTTGCTGAGATGTGTGCGGGCACGAATAGACGTGCAACTGCTGGGCAACTGACCGCCCAAATGACCCAAGGGGCTACCAACAGAGTCTCCTCAACGACCATTCAGCGAATGTTGCTGCATACGGGCCTCCGCTGTGGACGCCTGGTTCATGCACCCGTCCTGACTGCTGATTCTTGGCGGTGAAGGATGAAATTTGCACAGCAGTACTGCAACTGGACGTCCACTGAGTGGCGTCAGGTTTTCAGATGAGTAACTTTCTGTACACCATCGGACAGATGGCCGTTTGGGTGTATGGTCCTGCAACAATCTTCGGAAGTGCCCAGGCCGGACGAGGAGCGTTATGGTCATTCGTGGAATTCTCTGGGTGATCTAGTCGTCCTGCAAGGAACAATGGATCAACACAGCTATGCCTCTATCCTTATGGACCATATCCATCCCAAAATGCAGTTTGATTTTCCTAGACACCATGGAATCTACAAGGAGAGCAACCAACGTGTTGGCCGGCAGCTGTGGCCGAGCGATTCTAGGCGCTTCAGTCCGGAACCGCGCTGCTGCTACGGTCGCAGGTTCGAATCGTGCCTCGGGCATGCGTGTGTGTGACGTCCTTAGGTTAGTTAGGTTTACGTAGTTCTAAGACTAGGAGACTGATGACCTCAGATGGTTAGTCCCATATTGCTTAGAGCCATTTCAACCAACGTGTTACACAGATCGCAGTGTATGTGCGTGGTTCGAAGTGTACCAAGATCATTTTACCGTATTCCAATCGCCACCAAACCCAATCCGGAATCTATGGGGCCACCTAGATTGGGCTGCTAGCGCCATGGATCCTCAATCGAGAAATCAAGCGCAGTTGGCCACAGCACTGGAGAAAGTATGGCTCCACATCCTTGTCGGTACCTTCCAGAACCTTAATGACTCCCTTCCTGCAAGTCTCGTAGCGATCCGCGCTGCAATGGGCGGTTATTTAGGCTTTTGACAGTCGGTTATATTAATGTGACTGGACAGTGTACACGGGTTCAGGTTCGTACACTAAAGGTGGCGAGATAAATCGCCGCTGCCAAGGATGTAGGCACAGAGGGGGAGGGGGGGCTCAAAAACTCACCAAAAACAAAAACGAGAAAGAAAGGCGATTTAAGAATCAACAAGGACAAGTATGTCTGTTCTGCTATCCCTCGTGTTCCCGTCTTCTGCCTACGATAAGCAGCCTTTCCTTGAGCCTGCTACGCTAAGTACACGCTGTTGACACAATGTCATTTCATCCAGCTGTACGCCCCCAGTAGCTGAGTGGTCAGCGCAACAGACTGTCAATCCTAAGGGCCCGGGTTCGATTCCCGGCTGGGTCTGAGATTTTCTCCGCTCAGGGACTGGGTGCTATGTTGTCCTAACCATGATCATTTCATCCCCATCGACGGGCAAGTCGCCGAAGTGGCGTCAAATCAAAACACTTGCACCCGGCGAACGGCCTACCTGATGGGAGGCCCTTGTGACACTACTTTTATTTCGTCCAGGTAACGTAATAAAGGAACGACTACTCCGTCTATCGCCGGCATCGTTTATGCGACAAGAGTGCATTTGGTTCACACAGCTACCATCTACGCAGCTCGCTCATGTTCAACAACTAAGTTTTTTCTGCTACTTTGCTACGGTGTTGTACGATCTCAAAGGTAAGCGAGTTGATATTGAAGTCAACATGTTATTAGACCGAAGGCTTCCAATTTCTGGCGACTGAGGCGTAGAGCGAGACTGTTTGAGCAAGGGTGCTTCACCGTTTTTGATGCAATAAGTGAAACTGAAACGCCGGCCAGTGTGGCCAAGCGCTTCTAGGCGCTTCAGTCTGGAACCGCGCGACCGTTACGGTCGCAGGTTTGAATCCTGCCTCGGGCATGGCTGTTTGTGCTATCCTTAGGTTAGTTAGGTTTAAGTAGTTCAAAGTTCTAGGGGACTGATGACATCAGATGTTAAGTCCCATAGTGCTCAGCAGAGCCATTTGAACCTTTTTTTTTTTTAACTGAAACAAATTTCACATATATCCGACCAATGGAAACACTATAAATGAAAAACTCTGTCACATGGACAAGTGTGCAGCAGATTTTCGTGCCAAGTGTAGCAGAACACTGATTCAGCTCAACTAGTAAACGAACTAGCTGTTTTCAAGTTTCGTGTGATGAGAGATGATGAAGAAAACGTATACCGCTTCCCACCTGGATACCTTCAAGGTACGCCCGGGTAGGGCGGCCACGTGTCCGAGTTTCCCCGGATTTGTCCTAGTTTTAATGGCGTCTGGAGGCGTCCCGGAGGGGAGATGAGGAGGAGGGTTTACAACTGTCCGGGGTACACCCGGGCTTTTTGTGTGTGTGTGTGTGTGTGTGTGTGTGTGTGTATTCCAGTGATTGAAAATGTATTTTAATAAATATTCGCTACAATTCACTAAACAATGATTGGCACGTATATTAAAAAACCAGAGGGCACGCTTAGACGCTCTCCTAAACACGTATTTTCCACATTTCTTCACTGACAACTAGCGACCCGCCCCGCCTTCGGAGGGGGTAGCACTAAGTATGTCGTCCTGAATGGGGTGACTTCCACAGAAACAAGCGGAACTTCAGTTGTGCCCCAGGGAAGCGTAATAAGTCCGCTGCTTTTTACGATTTACATAAACGATCTGGTTGATGGTATTGACAACGGCATTAGATTGTTCGCCGATGATGCTGTAGTCTACAGAAAAGTAGTATCACACGAAAGTTGTGAGCAAATCAGTGAGGATTTGCAGAAAATAAATGCGTGGTATAATGACTGGCAGTTATCTCTCAATATTAGTAAGTGTAAACTATTGCGTGTAACAAAGCGAAAATCCACATTAATGTACAAGTACAAAATAAATGCCCAGTCTTTGGAAGCGGTAACATCCGTCAAGTATCTGGGTGTGACTATTCGAAATGATCTCGAATGGATAGATCAGATTACACAAGTAACGGGCAAGCCGAGCTCTAGTTTGCGTGGTAGAATCCTGAAGCGATGCAGTCCTTCAACAAAAGAAATTTTTTTACAATACGTTAGTTCGTCCAGTCTTAGAGTATTTTCGTCTGTATGGGACCCTTACCAGTTGGGTCTGATTCAAGAGATTCAGAAGGTCCAAAGAAGAGCGGCAAGATTCGTGACTGGAACATTTAGCCATCGCGAGAGCGTTAAAAATCTCATTGAAAGTTTGAAGTGGGACACACTTGCAGGTAGACGACGCGCTAAAAGGAACGGGCTGCTCACTAAATTCCGAAATCCGATCTTCGCCGAGGATGTACAGCATATATTGTTACGACCAACTTTCAAATCACGAATTGATCACCATTCAAAGGGAAATTAGAGCTCGTACTGAGGCGTTCAGACAGTCATTTTTCCCTCGCGCGATCCGCGAGTGGAACAGAGTGGGGGGGGGGGGGGGGGGGGATACAATTTTGGCGCTAATTGTGTCCTCCGCCACACACCGCTTGGTGGCTAGCGGAGTATATATGTAGATGTAGAAGTATCTACGGTCGGGCACTGCGTGCAGTTATGATTAAAAACCAAAGAACACCATTAGGTAACTGAAAATCGTCACTTTCATATAAATTAAACGATTTAGGCAGCATACGCAACTTAATGGCATACTGCAGGGCCCAAAGGCGTGAGCGGACTGCCCGACCGCAATTCGTTAACAATGCGAGCCTTGCATCAAAGGCTCCGCGATCCCCCATTCGCGCCAGTGCACCTAGAGCAGGGGTCTCCAAACGTTTTAGTCCGCGGGCCACATTGACTCCTCCAGGAAGTCATAAGGGCCAAGATCTACCTAGTGGGATTGAAGCACCCTAGCACTCCATGGTCACCGTAATGTAAGGCTAAAGGAAAGATGAAATCGCAAAAATCTAAGGTTGTGGGAATAGCTAGCACTGAAACTAACTACGATTTTTATTTAATTACATAATTTTGATTGGTGACGTACCTGACAGAAATTCTGGCGTATTTTATTCTGGCGAATTTCACAGACAAAAAAGTATATCACTGCACATTCTTCACGAAGCGTCCTGCAAAGTAAACGAAATCTCAAAATCATTGTTAGCAACACTATTACTAGGGTGACCAGATGCTATTGTTTAAAAAGGAGGACAAACAGCTTCAAAAAGGAGGACAAAGGAAGAAAAAAGAGGACACATCAAACGGGTCAACTGCAGATAAGGATACCACCTGTCAGTGGACTTGGCCACTGTTTCTATGTTTCGATACAGTGTATCGATACGTGGAACTGTTTCAGTGTTTCGGAACGGCTACGGTTCATTGTTTCGAAACAGTGGTGTTTCATTCCGCCCCTGTCTCGGATAACTGGACCAGATTCGATCTCGAGCCAGACACAGAAACTGTATCGTTGTTTCAAAATAAGGCTGTTTCAGTCCACCTGTGCTTGGAACGGACTAAATGTATCGAAACAGTGATGTTTCATTCCCCTCTGTGTCAGATGAGATTCGGGCTCGGCACAGGTACTGAAACACATTTAACATACTACTTCATGAAACACTTTCAAGAGTGTCGGAATGTTTTTCACAAGCAATAGCATGAAGCTTAAGATATCCGAAAATAAAGCTTGGTTTCTAGCTGACTGTCGTATTCCGAAATGGCGTAACATCTGCTTTATAAACACTAACCAAACAATAAAACAACGCATACTATTTACATTCAAAATAATAAATATGTGAAAATAATTCAGTTAAATTACACTTTTTGATAACATACGCTTCCCTGTTCGTGTACAGTAATCATATTAAGAAACGTAAGTAAGCCTACAACATTTTGAATAAAAAAAAGGCGTAGAGTGACAGCTATTAGACATATACATAAATATGATGTAGGTATAATTGCAAGCAATCTGTTTGACATATCACTGATAGTGTAATGGTGAACGGGAAGGACTAGGAAGCATGGTGAATTAATAGTAACGGTTCGAAACACCTTGAAAGACAAAATTTTTTCTGTTATATTTTGTTATTTATTCGAATTATTTGGCGTTATTTGTGAGTCTATAGTCACTGTGCCTATTATCCTCAATGATTCCCTTTGTGTGCATGGAAATTAGCAGGAGGGGTATATTACCCATACTAACGGAATGTGGGAATCCCAGTAGCATATCCGTTGTTTCTGCAGTTCGCTCCCACCTCCAGTTCCGTTCGTGGTGGCTCTTCTGTCTTCAGCTATGGCTGTCCTCAGCCAATTGAAAAGTACGAAAATCACACGACACGAAAGCAGCGCATCTGCTGCAGGAAATACGAAACTGCCAAAACGCCTAAGTGATAATTTCATACTTTCTGCAATATGATTAGCGCTCTCGCACCTCATTTGTGTTTGTGTGGACATACTTACACAGTAGACAGTCACGATGATAAAATGTGTAGGTTTATTAGACTACAAAACACAAACTGTTTCACTGTTTCGAAACATCGTATCGAAACATTACATTGTACTGTTTCATTTGTTTCGAAACAGTTACGTGTTTCAGTTTGCCCATCTCCACCTGTCAGCTTTGGACAAGTCACGTGACTGCCGGGAATTACCGGTAAAACTAGTAGTTAATTTTTACTGATGCTCAGGTGGTGGTTAACTGAGCAACATAAAAAAAATTAAAAACATTAATTATGGCGACAGTGTGGCGTCAAATGTTTTGTTATTTCAACAACACGGAATTGTTTACAGAGCGAAAAACGTTAAGACCACTCACCTCCCTTCATTCGACGCACCGCTACCAACATCTACAATTCAAGCAGCAGCTGACGCCATGTAAACTGCACTTTAACCGGCCGCGGTGTTCTCGCGGTTCTAGGCGCGCAGTCCGGAACCGTGCGACTGCTACGGTCGCAGGTTCGAATCCTGCCTCGGGCGTGGGTGTGTGTGATGTCCTTAGGTTAGTTAGGTTTAAGTAGTTCTAAGTTCTAGGGGACTGATGACCACAGCTTTTAAGTCCCTTAGTGCTCAGAGCCATTTTTTTGCACTTTAACCTTCCGAATACAAATAAATTGAATGACTATGAAACAATGAAATAAAACCATGACAGTTAATCTGTCATTTCTTACCTTTATTGGCCACTCAGACGTACGAACCAGCTCCACATATCTCACATTCCGCTTAAAATTCATTTCTCCCTTTCTTGAAAGTTGGATATTTGCAGGAAAGGTCATCAGAAAATGTATACTTTCGTTTAGGCATAGCCAAATATTTTACGTAACTCACTCGGTTAAAAATTACACTCACAAATCACACGTGCACTACAGGAAGCCAAGCCAATACAAAGCGAAGATACGAAACGAAAATTTTAAATAATCGATATTTGCATTCGCTTATAGGTCGATCAACGATAACATCGACGATCCTGGTGCCACCTACTAACACCACCTTCGTGCGTGTTTATCACGAAGGCTGTGCCAATAGTTAAAGTATTTAAGAAAAGAGCAATAGAACGGGACGAATTGTAAATTTAACTACATTACGCTCAACTTTGCGAAAAAGCCGGACACTGTAAAAATCCGCCCGGTCCCCGGACAAAGAGCTAAATAGGAGGACATGTCCGGATTAATCCGGACGTCTGGTCACCCTAACCGGTCTGATACCGGGGATGTCCGGCCAGCTAACGCGGGCCGGTTTGTGGCCCTCGCGGGTCGGTTTCGGCCCACGGGCCGTAGTTTGCAGACCCCTGACCTGGAGTATCAGAATCCGTATAGTAGTTCCTGAGAGTACCCTGCACATACAGTAGAAAAACGCGGCAGTGGACTGTAATTCTTCATAGTTCAGCCAATTTGCATCAGACCTCTATAAATTACACTGAAGAGCCAAAGAAACTGGTACACCTGTCTAATATAATGCAGGGCCTCCGAGAGCATGCAGAAGTGCCGCAACACGTGGCATGGGCTCGTGAAGGGCTGTCCATAAATCCGTATGAGTATGACGGGGTGGAGATCTCTTCTGAACAGCACGTTGCAAGGCATACCAGATATGTTTAACAATGTCTGGGTAGTTTAGTGGCCAGCGCAAATGTTTAAACTCAGCGGAGTGTTCCTGGAGCCACTCTGTAGCAATTCTGGAATTGCCCAAGTCCGTGGGGATGCACAATGGACGTAAATCGATGCACGTGATCACTGTAGAAACCGGATTATATGCACTTGCATGTTGCATACGCATTTGCATATTTGGCTCCTTTTCACAGGTTATTACATATTTTAACTAAAAACTAGTGACGATGAATATTTTCGCTCTACGTTTACAATATTTTGAAAATTTAGACTGGCGGTCTCTAGGTCGATCTAGTTTTGATGTATCACAGATTGACTGCGACCAAGAACTGCTTGCAATCACTAACCGAGAGGCCACGATCTAGCGAAATCATTACAGAAGAGGAACAGGAATAGGCAGAGTCAATGCTGCTGCGCCGGCGCCCCCAGTTAATCCCCTCCGCTTTCATACCGTACGCGTCAGCAACAATTTAACAACGTGCATCAGAGACATGAAACGTGAATTGGAGTGGCAATCATTAAGACAAAGGCGTTTTTCGTTGCGACGGGATCTTCTTATGAAATTTCAGTTTTCTCCTCCGATTGCGAAAACATTCTGTTGGCACCCACCTACATAGGGAGAAATGATCATCACGATAAAATAAGAGAAATCAGGGCTCGCACAGAAAAATTTAAGTGCTCGTTTTTCCCGCGTGGCGTTAGAGAGTGGAACGGTAGAGAGACAGCTTGAAAGTGGTTCATTGAACCCTCTGGCAGGCACTTCATTGCAAATAGCAGAGTAATCACGTAGATGTAGATGTAGATGTAAGCTTTTAATTGCACGTCCATTGTTTCAGTTTAGCTCTCTATTTACTTGTAAACAGTTGAACGTCTTTACGACGTGTAGTGTGTAACGTGTTGTGCGCCATGCCGCCCGAAAAAAGAAACGTCGTTTCGTGGATAACTGACCATCCTGGAACACTTACATATGATGAAATTGTTTTATAATGTCGAGTTCGCGAGAAAAACGTTTCGTGCAAAAATAAGTTGCAAACTGACCAGCATGTCAAGACAAGTCTTCATGTCACAGGAATAAAAAAAACAACAGCAAGTCGCAGTAGCAGGGATTTGTCCAAAGCTAACCAAAAAGTCGGTTTAACATGGATCTATGTGAAGCATTCATTGCAAGCAATATTTCTCTTCACTACTCAATCTACAAACCCTATCCTGGAAGACTTCCTCCGCAAATATTGCTTAAATCGAAATATACCTGAGGAATCAACATTGCATAAAAATTGCATACCGACAATTTACGTAAATGTTCTGGAAGAAATACGAAATGAACTCAAGGACAGTATTATCTGGAATTCATCTGACGAAACTGCAGGCACTTGTGGCTGTTTCACTGCATATTTAATTGTTAGTGCTTTAAAAGAAGAGCCTTCTTCTTCCTATTTAGCGGCCTGCAAAGAATTTGAAAAAGTAAATCATTCTACGGTCGCCAGATTTGTGAATGAGGGTATTAGAAAAATATTTCCAAATATTCTGCCGATGAAAGGGTGTTTGCGATAATTTCAGATGCTGCTCTGTATATGATCAAAGCAGGAAAAGCCCTCCGAGTATTTTATCCCAATTTGATTCATGTGACGAGCTTCGCTCATGGAGTACAGGGCTATACTGAAGAAGTACGTTCCACGTTTGTGAATGTAAATAAAATGATTTCATCCACAAAAAAGTGTTTCTGAAGAATCCTGCTCGCATCAAGACCTACAAAGACAAACTACCTAATGTGCCATTATCTCCCGAACCAGTGGTACATCTTTGGAGTAATTGGGTCGAAGCTGTGTTGTTTTACAACGAACATTTCGAGACCATTAGAGGGGTAGTAAACGACTTCGATAGTGCAGAGGCTTTGGCAGGTTGCCAGTGCAAGGTAGCTTTTTAAAACTCAAGGTTTGCAGTTGAATGAATCTGTTCAGTTAATGAATAAAATTATTCTAGTGAACTCCTCATTACCGGAGGTATTCCCAAGAAAACTTAAAGAAAAGTCTGAAAACACTTTAAACAAAAACAAAGGCTTTGAACCCTTGTGCCAAACTGATATGCACAGGTTCGACTTTGACTTATAATGCACGCAGCAATTACCATGTTTTTTTAATATTTGATCTTGCATATTTCGACACTTCTCATGTACTTTTTAAACATTTTTCATGCATATTTGCATGCATGTTTTAAGGTTTTTATGATGCATATAACCCGGTCTCTACGTACATGTCACCTGTCAGAGTCGTATCTAGACGTATCAGGGGTCCCATATCACTCCAACTGCACACGCCCCACACCATTACAGTCTCCACCAGCTTGAACAGTCCCCTGGTGACATGCAGCGTCCATGGATTCATGAGATTGTCTCCATACCCATACATGTCCATCCGCTCGATACAACTTGAAACGAGACTCCTCCGACCAGGCAAACAGTTTCCAGTCATCAACAGTCCGTGTTGACGGGTCCAGGCGAGGCTTAAAGCTTTGCGTCGTGCAGTCACCAAGGGTGCACGAGTGGGCCTTCTGCTCCGAAAGTCCATGTCGATGACGTTTCGTTGAATGGTTCGCACGCTGACACTTGTTGTTGGCTGTGCACTATGGGACTTGACATCTGAGGTCATCAGTCCCCTAAACTTAGAACTACTTAAACCCAAGTAACCTAAGGACATCACACACATCCATGCCCGAGGCAGGATTCGAACCTGCGACCGTAGCAGCAGCGTGGTTCCGGACTGAAGCGCCTAGAACCGTTCGTCCACAGCGGCCGGCTATTTTCTCAAATACATGGAAATTAAATTTTTTCGATATTAATTACAAACAAAGTTAATTTTTTTAGTTTTTAACATAAAATTGGCTACATAGAAACCTGGGCAATGCCGGGTTTGTCAACTAGTGTACATATATGTATACACGAACGTCACGCGGACACAGTCGGCTTTCAGCCGTGTTACCGTGCGGACGGGCTCGGCGCGCCGGGCAGTGCTCCGCAGGTGTTGTTGTTTACCCGCTAGCGCGCGGTCGCGTCGTTGTCTTGCCGTATAGTACCTGTACCGACCCGACATGGCGTTCTCATATCGAAAAGCTACAATCAAACTAACGTTCAACGCATCGTACACGAGACCGAAGGCCCATGAAATTGAACGGTTTCTACGAGACATCATGCACATAGAACCACAAGAACTGATAGGAATTCATCTGTCTATTGTAACCAGCACAGTGTACCTCAAACTGATTGACGAAGCGGCCTGCGACAGATTACTCCAACGATCTGCAAACGGCTTTCGCTTCTGTCACGCAGACGGTAACGTGAGCGTGGTAGGAGTTGACCATGCTGGTCTGGGGGTGCGTACCGTGCGCATCTTTGAACTACCGTTCGAAGTCCCTGCCAACCTAGTCGTTGATGCGCTGCGGCCATACGGCACAGTTCTGAGCCACACAGAGGAGAAATGGAACACATTCGAAACGTACCCTGTCCTTAACGGGGTACGACAAGTGCGCATAGAACTTAAGAAGCACGTTCCATCGTATGTTTTCGTTGGTGGCTGCCGCGCAATTGTTATATATGATGGACAACCGAGGACCTGCTCGGGCTGCGGCCAGGAGGGCCATGTTAGAACTGAGTGTCTGCAGCGCCGCCTAGTTCAGGTGCCCCGCAATGAACTTCCCCAACGATCCACTATGACCTCTCTCCCGCTAACATATGTGGAGGCGGCACGACATGATGTGATGGATGATCAAAACCTGCTACCTCCTCAAGCCGCTGCCAGCTCCGTTGGAGAGTCAGCGCCGTCGACGACGCCGCAGTCCAACGGTGCAGAGGTTCCTACAGCCTCCGCCCACCGCAGCGTCGTGGGCACCCAGCCACCGTCACTGTCGGGATCAGACACAGGGGTTCCTAGCGACCGAGACTGTGTCGAGCCCCGGCCTCCAGTGGATGTCGAATCTCGGACCCGAAAGCAAAAATCACCCAAGCGACACAAGAAGAGGCGATTGTCAGCTGACGAACAGGACAGGAATGTGAAGCCGGCGGAAGACATCGACTTCGTTGACTCGCCCACAATTGCAACGGACTCCAGTGGCATCATTCACCAGAAGGTGCCTGAAGACAAGGAACACTCTCCTAAATCTGGTGGCCCAGAAAACGAGGCGCACTGCGTCGACTCCCAAAATGTGGGCTCCTGTGAAAGCGTCCAGCCCCCAATGACATCACAATCGTCTCTTGGTGATTGGGCAGACGATATGGAGGCAGATGATGCACAGCAAACATCGATATCTCCACCAGAGCCCATGGCTGACAATGAGCCCGGAGGGCTCTGCCAGTCTGGGACTCCTACGGCACAGTAATGCACAGCATGCAGGTGGATGGCTGTGTGGTGTGTGGTGTGTGAAATCACTGTGGGATTGCACCGGCACACTGCCTCCGCCTCTTGATATGTCTCAGTCATACCGTGTGGGAACAGTCAACGTAAATGGTGTCCACTCCACTGTCAAGACCCGCATGTTACACGACATGATCAGAGCGGCAGACTTGGACATTGCCCTTCTCCAGGAGGTCCGTCCCGAGCTGTGTTTAGACCTATATGGCTACACCACGTACAGACTACCCGTAGGTGATGGTGCAGGAGGAACGGCCATCCTTCTCCGAGATGGCATAGACGCGACGGACGCGACGTACTTGCCGAACGGGCGAGGCATCGCACTCACACTTGGCACAGTGCGCCTCATTAACGTCTACGCTCCCTCCGGTAATTCGCACCGTGGTGACAGGCATGTCTTCTATTCGGAGGAGTTGGCCCCACTTTTGCAAGGAAATATGGACCATTACATAGTGGGCGGCGATTTTAACAGTGTTCTGCGGCCCGAGGACCAGATACCGCATTACGTCCCATGCCCCGCTCTACAAGCATTGATACGTGACCTCGCGCTCCACGACACATGGCTCTTGCATCATGGGACCCAGAGTGGATATACGCACTTTACCAGCCATTCTGCCTGTCGTCTGGACCGGATATACGTCTCGCGTGCTCTCCGCACAGCAACCCGTGATGCAGAACTCTGGCCGACGGCCTTCACGGACCATCTCGTGTATATCTGCACTGTCACCTTGCCCCGACAACTCACAAGACGCAGCAGGGGCCCGTGGACGCTGAACGTCTCCCTCCTTCGCGAGGAAGCGTGTCGGCGAGCAGTCTCTGACACGTGGCGTCGATGTATCAGGCGCCTGCCTATGTATGCTTCCACGTTGCTGTGGTGGCTGGGATGTGTCAAACCTGCCCTCCGAAAGACCTTGATGGCCTATGGGCGTGACAGATCGAACTGGCAAAGGGCAACATCGGAATTTTACTATACAGCGTTACGTGAGCTGGCGACGCAACCGCCGTCTCCCGAACGTCAGATGTCCGTACACCGCATCAAAGCTCGTCTACTTCGCATCAGGACAGAGCAGTCAGACGGTGTCCGCATCCGCGCGCGAGTGCAAGACTGTATCCCCAACGAAACAGCGTCAGTGTATCACATTGTGCGCGAGAGACGCCACCGCAAACGTCAGCTCATTACGGCGGTAAACACGGAGGACGGCGGGCGCGCAGTGACACAAGCGGACATCGCGCACACGTTCGCCAGACACTATGGGACCTTGTACATGGAAGATCCGCGGAATGTACGTGATTATGACGGGCTGTTGCACGATTTTCCCGCCCCTCGGGACGTGGCACCTGATGATAGTCTGCTGTTGCCCATTACACCCGACGAGCTGACATCGGCCTTGGCACGTGGAGCACCGAACAAGTCGCCTGGACCGGACGGTTTACCCCTGGAATTCTACCGCACTTTTTATCACCTTATGGGTGACAAGTTGCTCCAAATGTTTCAAGACCTGATCCGCCCTAATTTCACTGTCCCCACAGAATTCACAGAAGGCATCTTGATCCCAGTACCGAAACCGAATGGTGGTTGTAGGTGGTAGGACTTTCGCCCACTCACACTCCTCAACAACGACTACAAGATCTTCGCCCGTATCCTCCGCGCGCGTCTCCACACCGCTGTCGGGAAAGCCATCCACACCGATCAGACATGTTTAGGTGGTGTCAGCAACATTCATACGGCGTTAGGAGCATACCGCGACGTAATTGCTTTGACGGCGGCCTGCAAAATACGAGGCGCCCTTGTCGCCGTAGATTTTGACCACGCATTCGACCGCGTCGATCACGGCTTCTTACGCGCAGTTTTGCATCGCATGGGCCTCTCTCCGGAGTCTGCAAAGGTGGTCCTTCGACTGGTCCACGGAGCGCGCTCCCGCATGATGGTCAACGGATATCAGTCTGGTCATATTGTTGTTGGACGGTCAGTGCGACAAGGGTGCCCCCTGTCGGGCATATTATTTGCTGCAGCACTTGAACCAGCTTTACATGGTCTACGGCAGCGATTAACTGGTATCTCCTTGCGGGACGTGACCTTTTGTTGTGGTGCATTCGCCGATGACGTGGTGTTCCTGGCCAGATCAGAGGATGAAATGCATATGGCGCTACAGTGGCTACGCCAGTACGGGGCGGTCGCTGGGAGCGTCATCAACGTGAAGAAGACAAAATACATGGATGTCGGAGGGGGGATTTCCCACACAACGGCGGTGCCCTTTGACAAGGTGCCCGTACTCAAGTGTTTAGGAGTGCAATTCTATAGCAATGTCCGCCGCACGGCGGCGGCTACGTACCGCCGGCTCCTACACCAGACACGTGCTCTGCTGCAGGACAACAAACTGCGTCGCTTGGATATGCTCCTCAGAACACGTTATGTCAACACTTATCTTGTCTCAAAACTGAACTATTTTGCGCATATCCTTCCCTTGACAGCTACGATGGCCGACAGATTTCAAGCAGCATATGGACATTTCGTAAGCACCGGTCTGGTTTTTAAAGTCCGACACGCCACCCTGACACTGCCGCAGCGGGCGGGCGGTATCGGTTTAATTCACGTATATAACCGTGCGCGATCGCTTTATCTCAACACTATGCGTCGCACGTGGACCTCTGCCCACGCCACTCTGACGGGCACCCTGATAGCGGAAGTGGCACCACACTCTCTGCATCCCCCGGTTTCTGTAGGACACATTTCACCGGCACTCACCCACATCAGAGACTTCTTTATTGACTTCAGCTACTTACGTTCAGAACTTCCGACGACACGGAAGCCCAGCACAAAAGACTATTATCGCCTCTATCAGCAGCGGCAACCTGTAAATACGGTCACCCACAGACACCCTGAAGTTGCCTGGAACACGGTGTGGCGAGCGGTACACACGCCTTTTCTACCTACGACGGTGCGTTCATTGTGGTACGTAGTTGTGAATGGGAAGTTCGCTACTCGTCAGAGGTTACATTCCATACATCTGACGGACGACCCCTTGTGTCCGACATGCTCAGTCGCTGACTCGGATGCACACCGTCTGACGTGTGCCGCGACCAGCGAGTGCTGGCTACTGACGCAGCGCATGCTGGCATTACTCTTGCGGCGATTGCCGGAGTCTATCTCCCCTGATGTATTGCGCCCCGACGTCGTATACTTTCCATCAACCAGAACGAACGCCGTTAACTGGCTAAAAGGCATGGCCGTTCACTACATATTTTGCGATGCTCCCAAAGGTACACTCGACTTTTGGTCCCTATTGATGACGACACATGCAGCTTTCAGCCGCCACCCGAAGTACAGAACTCGTTTCGCAAATTATTTAGGTTCATTATTTGCGGATCCTCCTGCTCACTGGGGCGTTCCGGGTATGAGACGCTGAAAATGAAGACGAATCCTGGAGCATATTGATCCTCTACGGACGGAATAGGGGGGAACGCCTCCCAACAGACGAGAAGACGACTCGGACGCTCGGCTACGGCAGTTGTAGGATCTTTCTTTGTAATGAAACAAAATAAATCTATAATACAAAAAAAAAATGTTGTAAAAATTAAAGAAATAAATAAATAAAAAGAACAACATCGACAAACCCACTCCATCCTCTTCCTGATCCTCCGATCCTCGAACTCGAACACGTTGCTTGGGCGTGGCGGCGGGATGGCCAGGCTTCGGGTGTCGACCCCTGCCCTACCCGTCGTCCTGCTCCTGCAGCGGTTCATTAGGGAAAAAAAAAAAAAAAAGGGGTAGCGTCTTTGATTCATAGTCAAAACGTCTTCGGTCCCGGGTTCGATCCCCGCCACTGTCTAAATTTTGATAAATAATCAGTATTGGTGGCCGAAGACTTCCGGCATAAGAAGTCAGCCTCATTTTGCCAACGGCCTTGTCAAAGAGGGCGGAGGAGCGGATAGAGGTTCAGGGTTCTCTCTTGTCCTAGGGGTGGGAAATTGCCCCTAAGGCGGAAGAATCAGCAATGATCAACGACATGAGGATGCAGAAGGCAATGGAAACCACAGCATTAAAGACACGTAACGTGTATCCACAGGACATGTGGCCTGTAATTGAAGAAGTGTCATGATGATCTCTCCATTGGCAAAAGATTCCGGAATAGTCCCCCATTCGGATCTCCGGGAGGGGACTGCCAAGGGGGAGGTTACCATGAGACAAAGATTGAATAATCATCGAAAGGATAACGTTCTACGAGTCGGGGCGTGGAATGTCAGAAGCTTGAACGTGGTAGGGAAACTAGAAAATCTGAAAAGGGAAATGCAAAGGCTCAATCTATATATAGTAGGGGTCAGTGAAGTGAAGTGGAAGGAAGACAAGGATTTCTGGTCAGATGAGTATCGGGTAATATCAACAGCAGCAGAAAATGGTATAACAGGTATAGGATTCGTTATGAATAGGAAGGTAGGGCAGAGGGTGTGTTACTGTGAACAGTTCAATGACCGGGTTGTTCTAATCAGAATCGACAGCAGACCAACACCGACAACGATAGTTCAGGTACACATGTCGACGTCGCAAGCTGAAGATGAACAGATAGAGAAAGTGTATGAGGATATTGAAAGGGTAATGCAGTATGTAAAGGGGGACGAAAATCTAGTAGTCATGGGCGACTGGAATGCAGTTGTAGGGGAAGGAGTAGAAGAAAAGGTTACAGGAGAATATGGGCCTGGGACAAGGAATGAAAGAGGAGAAAGACTAATTGAGTTCTGTAACAAGTTTCAGCTCAGATCACAATATAGTAGTGATGAAGAGTAGGCTGAAGTTCAAGACATTAGTCAGGAAGAATCAATACGCAAAGAAGTAGGATACGGAAGTACTAAGGAATGACGAGATACATTTGAAGTTCTCTAACGCTATAGATACAGCAATAAGGAATAGCGCAGTAGGCAGTACAGTTGAAGAGGAATGGACATCTCTAAAAAGGGCCATCACAGAAGTCGGGAAGGAAAACATAGGTACAAAGAAGGTAGCTGCGAAGAAACCATGGGTAACAGAAGAAATACTTCAGTTGATTGATGAAAGGAGGAAGTAAAAACATGTTCCGGGAAAATCAGGAATACAGGAATACAAGTCGCTGAGGAATGAAATAAATAGGAAGTGCAGGGAAGCTAAGACGAAATGGCTGCAGGAAAAATGTGAAGACACCGAAAAAGATATGATTGTCGGAAGGACAGACTCAGCATACAGGAAAGTCAAAACAACCTTTGGTGACATTAAAAGCAACGGTGGTAACATTAAGAGTGCAACGGGAATTCCACTGTTAAATGCAGAGGAGAGAGCAGATAGGTGGAAAGAATACATTGAAAGCCTCTATGAGGGTGAAGATTTGTCTGATGTGATAGAAGAAGAAACAGGAGTCGATTTAGAAGAGATAGGGGATCCAGTATTAGAATCGGAATTTAAAAGAGCTTTGGAGGACTTACGGTCAAATAAGGCAGAAGGGATAGATAACATTCCATCAGAATTTCTAAAATCATTGGGGGACGTGGCAACAAAACGACTATTCACGTTGGTGTGTAGAATATATGAGTCTGGCGACATACCATCTGACTTTCGGAAAAGCATCATCCACACAATTCCGAAGACGGCAAGAGCTGACAAGTGCGAGAATTATCGCACAATCAACTTAACAGCTCATGCATCGAAGCTGCTTACAAGAATAATATACAGAAGAATGGAAAAGAAAATTGGGAATGCGCTAGGTGACGATCAGTTTGGCTTTAGGAAAAGTAAAGGGACGAGAGAGGCAATTCTGACGTTACAGCTAATAATGGAAGCAAGGCTAAAGAAAAATCAAGACACTTTCATAGGATTTGTCGACCTGGAAAAAGCGTTCGACAATATAAAATGGTGCAAGCTGTTCGAGATTCTGAAAAAAGTAGGGGTAAGCTATAGGGAGAGACGGGTCATATACAATATGTACAACAACCAAGAGGGAATAATAAGAGTGGACGATCAAGAACGAAGTGCTTGTATTAAGAAGGGTGTAAGACAATGATGTAGCCTTTCGCCCCTACTCTTCAATCTGTACATCGAGGAAGCAATGATGGAAATAAAAGAAAGGTTCAGGAGTGGAATTAAAATACAAGGTGAAAGGACATCAATGATACGATTCGCTGATGACATTGCTATCCTGAGTGAAAGTGAAGAAGAATTAAATGATCTGCTGAACGCAATGAACAGTCTAATGAGTACACAGTATGGATTGAGAGTAAATGTAAGAAAGACGAAGGTAATGAGAAGTAGTAGAAATGAGAACAGCGAGAAACTTAACATCAGAATTGATGGTCACGAAGTCAATGAAGTTAAGGAATTCTGCTACCTAGGCAGTAAAATAACCAATGACGGACGGAGCAAGGAGGACATCAAAAGCAGACTCGCTATGGCAAAAAAGGCATTTCTGGCCAAGAGAAGCCTACTAATATCAAATACCGGCCTTAATTTGAGGAAGAAATTTCTGAGGATGTACGTCTGGAGTACAGCATTGTATGGTAGTGAAACATGGACTGTGGGAAAACCGGAACAGAAGAGGATCGAAGCATTTGAGATGTGGTGCTATAGACGAATGTTGAAAATTAGGTGGACTGATAAGGTAAGGAATGAGGAAGTTCTACGCAGAATCGGAGAGGAAAGGAATATGTGGAAAACACTGATAAGGAGAAGGGACAGGATGATAGGACATCTGCTAAGACATGAGGGAATGACTTCCATGGTACTAGAGGGAGCTGTAGAGGGCAAAACTGTAGAGGAAGACAGAGATTGGAATACGTCAAGCAAATAATTGAGGACGTAGGTTGCAAGTGCTACTCTGAGATGAAGAGGTTAGCACAGGAATGGAATTCGTGGCGGGCCGCATCAAACCAGTCAGTAGACTGATGACCCAAAAAAAAAAAAAAAAAAAAAAAAAAAAAAGACAAAGATTGAAGCACTGGATCTTTTGTAACTCGTAAATGTTGAGCAGCGGAGAAAGTATTAGGTACAGCGGATATGGTTGAAAAAAGGGAAGAAATATGGCACATTCGACATAAAGAAAGAACTGAACATGTGTTCCGAACGATTCCAACATTTTTTTACAGAATGGCTCAAAAGTGTTCCATATTGCGTTAGCAAAACTGTATGTTTCGATCGATTCCAACATTGTTTACAGAATGGCTCAAAAGTGTTTCCATATTGCGTTAGAAAAAATGAAGGACAGCATTCCGACAAAAGAAACGAAACTGGAATTGATCATAATTCCTGTCTTTCATACGATTTTCATTCGAACGTAAGCCTAAACATCGCTGATTTTCTGAGAGGTGTTCAAAATATTACGACACTTTTCCAAAAGCCAATCATCCATAAATACAGGGTGACAACTTTTTTTGGTCATCAGTCTTCTGACATTTGATGCGGCACGCCACGAATTCCTCTCCTGTGCCAACCTCTTCATCTCAAAGTAGAGTTTTTGTCCTCTACAACTCCCTTTAGTATCATGGAAGTCATTCCCTCATGTTTTAATAGATGTCCTATCATCTTGTCCCTTCTCCTTATCAGTGTTTTCCACATATTCCTTTCTTCTCCGATTCTGCGCAGAACCTCTTCATACGTTACCTTATCAGTCCACCTAATTTTCAACATTCGTCTGTAGCACCGCATCTCAAATGCTTAGATTCTCTTCTGTTCCGGTTCTCCCATGTTCCACTACCATACAATACCGAACTCGAAATTTCTTCCTCAAATTAAGGCCGATATCTGATATTAGTAGACTTCTCTTGACCAGGAATGCCCTTTTTGCCATTGCTAGTCTGCTTTTGATGTCCTCCTTGGTCCCGGCGGAGGCTCGAGTCCTCCCTCGGGCATGGGCATGTGTGTTTGTCCTTTAATTTAGGTTAAGTAGTGTGTAAGCTTAGGGACTGACGACCTTAGCAGTTAAGTCCCATAAGATTTCACACGCATTTGATTTTTTGTCCTCATTGCTCCGTCCGTCATTATTTATTTTAATGCCTAGGTAGCAGAGGTCCTTCACTTCATCTACTTCGTGACAATCAATCCTGATGTTAAGTTCCTCGCTGTTCTCATTTCTACTACTTCTTATTATCGTCGTCTTTCTTACATTTACTCTCAATCCATACTCTGTACTCATTAGACTGTTCAGTAGATCATGTAATTCTTCTTCACTTTCACTCAGGATAGCAATGTCATCAGCGAATCGTATCATTGATAGCCTTTCACCATAAAGTTTAATCCACTCCTGAACCTTTCTTTTATTTCCATCATTGCTTCCTCGATATACATATTGAACAATAGGGGCGAAAGGCTACATCATTGTCTTACACCCTTTTTAATACGAGCTCTTCGTTCTTGGTCGTACACTCTTATTATTCCCTCTTGGTTGTTGTACATATAGTAAATGATCCGTCTCTCCCTACGACTTACCCCTACTTTTACCAGGATTTCGAACATCTTGCACCATTTTACATTTCGAACGCTTTTTCCAGGTCGACAAATCCTATGAACGTGTCCTGATTTTTCTTTAGCCTTGCTTCCATTATTAACCGCAAATTCAGAATTGCCTTTCTCGTGCCTTTACAACTATTGAACTATACGATAAAAACGTAAATTAGTAACAAACAACTGCGTGCACTCACTTCATTCAACATGTAAACGTCACTGCAGATATTTGGATTGGCATGTTCGATATGCCTGCCATCATTGGCGATGATGTGGCGCAGACGAATAGCGAAATTCTGCATGACCCGCTGAAGTGTCGGAATATCGATGCTGTCGATGATCTCCTGAATGGTTGTTTTCAGCTCAGTAATAGTTTTGGGACTATTGTCGCACACCTTGTCTTTAATATAGATCCACGAAAAGGAGTCGCTTGTCTTCAGATCTGGAAAATATGGCAGCCAGTCGAGGCCCATGCCAGTGGCCTCTAGGCAACCCAGAGTCAGTATGTCGTCCCCAGAGTTCTCCACCAGGACTGTAGTTTTAATGAAAAATTTTTAACGGTTGTAGGCAGACGACGCGTAGGATCACTGTACTTAAAAAAACACTGACTGACGTTTGGAACCAATCTGACGATATTGTGCTAATAACAACTTTTTGTGTGCTTTACATTCCACATTTATTGTCTGCAGCACCTGCTGGAGTAGGTAAACCATCTTGCAGTTATCTTAGAATGAGTGAGTGACCGAAATCACGAATAGCACATCTCTATATCTCTATATCAATAGTCCCACTGGCCGAGCGGTTCTAGGCGCTTCAGTCTGGAACCGCGCGACCGCTACGTCGCAGGTTCGAATCCTGCCTCGGACTTGGATGTGTGTGATGTCCTTAGGTTAGTTAGGTTTAAGTAGTTCTAAGTTCTAGGGGACTGATGACCTCAGATGTTAAGTCCCATAGCGCTCAGAGCCATTTGAACTATTTTTGAATAGTCCCACTTCCTTAAGCAAAAAATATCACATATTTACCCTCACTCCGTTGCAGTGCATACCAATTTCTGCAATCTATGTGTGTTCACGACACTTTGTTGCTTTACAAATACGTCCTGTGGTGCCTCTAAAAGCTGTTAACTTTGGATTGGAAACATCAACGACACTGAGTAGCTGTTGCACTGATACTGCTGCTGTCGAAGATGGGAATTCGGAGACAAAATGTTTAGCAGTCAACTGCCCTTCAATAAGTACGTCACTTTCTCGCACAGCTTCCCCCACTCTACTTGAATGAGCCCCACCTTCAGGCCTAACTGCACATTCTCAATTTGCACTGTAACTTTGAGGTCATTGTCTGCTGCTATCCCAACATTTTTGATTACATGATACATACTGGTGAG
Source organism: Schistocerca piceifrons (assembly GCF_021461385.2). NCBI lineage: Eukaryota > Metazoa > Arthropoda > Insecta > Orthoptera > Acrididae > Schistocerca > Schistocerca piceifrons. The sequence goes on along the minus strand of NC_060145.1, from coordinate 262,664,645 downwards.
CTGCAACATCGATACAGCAGCTCTACACTTTATAGTCATTGTCCACCCATCCTGTGAGGACACATCTGCTCGTTTTACATGACTAATCTCTGAAGCAAAAGTATCATATGACTGCAGCTAGGATCGTATCTGTTGGCCTACTCCATTCGAATGTGTGACGAAAAAGAAGGTCTCCGGAAAAGACAACGTATTTTTCCTGAAAACATGTGGGTGGATTAGGAAATTTATAGGTATATGAAGGCAATTTTTTTTTCTCCATGAGCGTGTTGGCTTGGGATAGAAGAGTAATCGGTAACACTGGTGTGATGTACCCTCCACTATGCAGTTTACAGCCACTTGTAGTCTTTTGTTTTAGATGTCGGATGTTCACATGTGATGGAGTTGTCCGCATGTGTACAGGAAGATCTGTGGTGGAGTCAGTTGTTCACCTGAACGTAGCTAAATCTACTGGACATTAAAAGGGCTAGATATCCTGTACACTGACATCGGAAGCGTTAACTGCCGTGAAATTCCTAGAAGTAAGCATCTGGCATATGTTAGGTTTGTTCTCATTTGATGGAATCTTAAGGAAAGTGACCCAAGCACAAGGAACTGACAAGTCGGTGAGCTAAGGTACAAGACTATGTCACGCTCTAATTCATTTCAGTGGATTTTTAAGTGGGCTGTGATCCATCAGCAAAGAAGTGAGTGTCTAGGAGGCGAGTGACAGCAAATACCGTCGGTTTATCGCTTAGTGATGAGCCTTGCATGAAGCACATCTTTCCGAAATCCGCTCAGCAGCTGTTATGGCAGAACACCTAAAGGAAAATTTGGAAAATATTTCGAGTAGATTTCCCGACCATGTCATAGTTTTGGGTGGAGATTTTAATTTACCAGATATAGACTGGGAGACTCAAACGTTTGTAACGGGTGGCAGGGAAAAAAAATCCAGTGAAATTGTTTTAAGTGTATTATCTGACCAGTTAAACAGAGAACCGTCTCGTGGCGATAACATATCAGTCCTCTTAGTGACAAACAGACCCGAAGTGAAACTTCCTGGCAGACTAAAACTGTATGTCCGACCGAGACTCGAACTCGGGACCTTTGCCTTTCGCGGGCGAGTGCTCTACCATCTTTTTTTTTTTTTTTTTTTTTTTTTTTTTTTTTTTTTTTTTGTCAGGGGTACCGAGTGCCGGTAAAGCTGGCGCCCTTTTTTTTTGTTTTTGTATTCTTTATTATTGAACAAACGGAGAGTACATATATATATACACAAAGCAAAAGTTCTTCAAGGTACCAGTTAAACATATACAAATGAGTGGTAGGTAAACAAATTATTAGAATAACATGAAATACAACAAGTTAGAACATATCCTGTTTTCCTTTTTTTTTTTTTTTTTTTTGTTTTTGTTTAAAAATTTGTATTGAACAAACTAAAAGTACATATACATTCACTATGCAAAAGTTCTTCAAGGTACCATTTAAAAATATACAAATGACTGTTAGTTAAACAAAAAAAATATTAAAAAAGAAAAACATTAAATACAACAAAATATAACATATTCTGTCTTCTCCCTAAAAAAAAAAAAAAAAAAAAAAAATTGGGGTTGTTTTTGGTCGATGCATGAGAACATGGATAAGGGTGTTGCATCATGTGACAGGTAGGCATGGTACACCCCAACTTTGAGGGGGGTCAAGGAAGACGCTGCGGAGATAACCGGCAAAAGTTTGTCGGTAAGATGGTTTTCGGGTGAGGGTGCTATGCGCGGTCACAACTTTGTACCAGAAGTCAAGGACTGTATGCGGACCACTCCGAAAGAGATATTCTAAAGCCTGTCCTCGAAACCAGATTAGGGTATGGTGCTTAGCAAGAGGGTAGTGAAATGTCTGGGGCAACAACAGGAAATTCGGGGTTACCGTCGTTGGCGGGGTACGGAGGTAAAAGCCCACGATTCGTTGGATGAGGAGCCATACGTTTTGTTTCAGGGGGCACGTAAGACGGTGCTCGTCGGTGTCTTCGAGCTGACAGTCAGGGCAGAGTGGGGAGGTGGCCAGTCCTATGCGATAAAGTCGACTATTAGTCGGGAATTTTCCGTAGACTAAAACATACCAGAGTGCAGACACAGACGACGGTAAAAAGGGTGCATGCACACACCCCCAAACCGTGCGCCAGTGAATGTCAGGATGCTGTAGCACCATGGGGTCGCAAGGGTTGGACAGCATAAACAAACGATAATAATCTTTTGTACGGGGAGGACGGGTGACTGGAAGATCGGCCCGAACGTAGCTGAGTTCTATGAAACAATTCGCGACGTAGTACAATAATGGAGAAATAGATGTCACATTGATCGGTGGATCGAGAGAAGCTGGTCGGAGGATATCTAAGAGACTGCGTGTTAAGGACGGGACCGGCCCCTGCCAGTGCCGCAACAGAGTGTGGACAAAGAGTGCAGAAGAGCGTGCCCGCACGTTGACGAGTCCGAGGCCACCTTTTGCAGGAGGCAGTGTTAGAGTGTTGTAGCGGACTTTGAAAAGTGCCCCTGCTGACACGAAATATCCAAAGGCTGATTGGATGCGGCGGCCAAGGAGTAACGGCATTGGGAGGATCTGGCCGACGTGTAGCAGTTTAGGGGCGACATAGATGTTGACATAGGACACACGTTGGAGTTGGTTTAAGTTACGGTGCACTTGACCGCGAACATGGTGCCGAATCGACTGCAAAAGCCGCCGGTAAGCCAGGGCCACTGTGCGGTGTGTGGAGCTCGTAAATTCGATACCCAAGTAACGAAGGGTGGCACTAACTGGGAGTGGGGTCGGCACCATAGCCGGGAGGCCGCGCCCAATGTGCATCATAGTCGATTTACTGACATTAAGAATGCTACCAGAAAGACGTCCATACTGGTGGATCCATTGGATGGCGTCATTGAGTTCCGTGGAGGAGCAGGTGAGAAAGAGGAGATCGTCCGCATAAGCCCTACAGTGAAAGGTGTGGTCACGCAAAGTGAGGCCCTGCAGTCTAGAGGTAAGTCCAGTGATGAGGGGCTCAAGTGCAATGGCATATAGTAAAGTAGACATAGGGCATCCTTGACGCACAGAGCGGCGTATAGGAATCGGTCCTACAAGCCTCCCATTGACTTGTACCATCGAGACCGCGGGAAGGAGTAACCGGCGAATGGCATCGACAAAAAGCAAAGGGAACCCCATACGCGTCGCCACCATGAGGAGGAATGGGTGTCGAACGCGATCAAAGGCACTCGTGAAATCGACGGATACCAGTGCTGCACGAAGGCGACAAACCGACGCCAGTGCAATGAGGTCACGGCATTCTCCTAGGGCTGTTTGTAAGGTGGCCCCACAACCACGTGCAGTCTGCTCAGGTGAAAGGACCGTAGGTAAGACGGTGCGTATGCGCGCTGCTAAGAGGCGTGCATAGATTTTATAGTCTGCATTCAGTAGTGTAAGGGGGCGATATGCAGAGACATGAGACCCTCCCTTCGGTTTAGGCACAGGTAGAAGAATGCCAGTGACGAATTCAGGTGGAATTGGGAAGGACGGAGTAAAGAGTTCCTGAATCATTTCCGTCCAGCGAGGAAGCATTAACGTGGTGAACGCCCGGTAAAACTCCACCGGGAGACCATCTGGTCCGGGTGATTTGTTCTTGGCCCCTTTGTTGATCGCATCTACCACCTCTTCTGCGGTGATTGCAGACATCATGGACGTTGACTCCGCTACGGTGAGAGTCCGATCAGGGGAAGGACGGAGATCATCAGGAATGGGCGTCGCCATCGGTTCATCATCATAAAATTGGCGATAATGTTCAGCAAAGGCGGACACGACCGCCGCCTGTGTTGTGTGGTGAACACCATCGGAGGTCGTGATGTTGGGGACGAAAAGCCGACGTCGACGACTATGGTCGGATGCGGCATGGATTGTGGATGGGGTTTCGTCGTGGAGGAGGTCTTGTCGTCGGGAACGCACCACGACACCATGCAGTCGTGCACGTTGAAGAGAGAGGAGACGAGCTTTAGTACGTTGTCGTTCCCTGTGGGTGTCAGGTGATGGAGGGAGCGCATCGAGCTCACGGAGGACGGCGTAGTGAAAATTTGTGGTTTCTCGATGCCATGCTGCTGCTTCCTTGCCACATTGTATGAAGGCCTTTCTGATCGCAGGTTTGGCACATTTGAGCCACCAATGGAACGTGGATGTGTACTGCGGAAGGCGTCTTTCGCAAGACGCCCATGTAGTGGCAATACATTGTCGGCAGTGTGGATCATTAAGGAGGGAGGTATTAAGCTTCCAGTAACCTCTGCTGCGCCACACTGACTGAGGTGGCAGAGCCAGGGAGCAAATGACGGCGCAATGGTCCGAAAATGCAAGGGGCCATCGTTCAGCTTGGGCGACTTCATTGCCGAGGTGAGCAGAGACATAAAACCGGTCCAGTCTGCTCGCAGAATGTGCTGTATAATGGGTAAAACCGGGGGTATTGCCATGAATTTTCTCCCAAACGTCCACTAGATGAAAATCTTCGATTAAGGTGAGCAGCGCCGGGCATGGCGAATAACCAGGTACTTGGTCCTGCGGATGGAGGGCACAGTTGAAATCGCCTCCCATGATAAGGCGATCATAGCGTCCAGAAAACAGGGGCGCCACGTCATGTCCGAAGAAAGTGGACCGCTGCCGACGGTTCGTGGAGCCAGACGGAGCGTAGATATTGATGACGCGCGTGTCGAAGATGGTAACAGCCATGCCTCTTCCACAGGGAAGGATTGTCGTGTCCGTGAGTGGGATTCCTTCGCGTATGTAGAAAGCCACTCCACGCCCTGATTGATCACATGTGGACGTGTATGAGTCGTAGCCGTAGACTGGTGGTAGTGTGGCAACGCGTACTTCCTGAAGAAGGGCGACGTCGACGTCAGAGGCCCGAAGCATGTCACATAGGAGTTGCAGCTTGGGTGCAGTGCCGATCATGTTGATGTTCAGTGTGGCAAACCGGTATGTTTGTTTTAGTGGTGGTGGACGCGCATCTACCATCACCAAGGGAAGTAAGAGGAGGGCACCGACAGGAAGTCCCGTCCCATCAGCTGCAATACCTCGCTTTTGATGTTAACAGGTAGCCTCGTCCGGCGGAGGTAACTCATCCGGAGGAGGGGGCGTACCTTCCTCAATGTCGTCGGCCCATGCTCCTGTGCCGTGGGTCTGTCCAATGTCCATGGGAATTGCGTCGTGGTGAGAGAGATCTGGAGTTGTCGGCGGGGAGACAGGCGTCTCAACCGGCGCACCGATTGTTACATTGTGCGTGGCGACCTCCATAGTGGTCCCGTCCTGCGAAATGTCTTGTTCATCGTGAAAGTTGTCCGCCGACCTCTGCGTGGAAATGTCGGCTGCTTGGCTGTCGTCTTCGTCGTCGCGGGTGGCAACGCTCTGAGAGCCCGTGGGTGAACGGCGACGGCGTTTGCGCCTACGTGGCGAGCGTTGTTTGCGCACGTGTTCCTCAGTGTCGGACGACGGCAAGGAGGAGCGTCGACCTGGTTCGAAGGCGTCGGTGGGTACAATGAAATTGTCAAACAGGTGTTGTGAAGATCTACTGGTCTCCTCAGCGTCCGGTGCGGGAGCCTGTTCGGCGGCAAGGTTGTCAGGTGGGACGTCTGTACCGTCCGTTGGTGACTGGGACGGTGGGACGTGCCGATCGGAAGGACCGGGCGACGGACTGGACGAAACTGTAGACGTGGCAAGAGCCGCTGCGTAAGTGACCGGTAGGGCGGTCATCGTGGGTGTGACGGACGCTTCCGACAACGGGAGCTGCGCGACACGTCGTTGAATGCATTCAGACCGTAGGTGACCTTCTTTCCCGCAACCGGAACAGGTCCGAGGTTGGCCGTCGTACATTATAATGGCACGGCAGCCTCCGATACGTAGATAGGAAGGCACGTGTTTCTGCAACTCGATGCGGACCTGTCTAACACCGTTTAAAACTGGATAGGTCTGAAAGTGGACCCATCGTTCGGCAACATGTTCCAGAACGTTGCCATAGGGACGGAGCGCCTCGATGACGACGTCTGCAGGTAGTTCGAACGGCAGTTCGAAGATCCTTATCGTCCGTGTGCCGAGACCTGCGTGATCGACGGTAACGGGTCCGACGTTGCCGTCGGAATGACAGAAGCGCAGTCCACGTTTTGCCTCTTGAAGCACCTTGTCGCACGCCGCATCGTTGATCATTTTGACGTAGACGGTACTGCTAACTATGGACAAGTGGATACCAATTAGATCCGTTGGTGGTATTTTAACTTCATCGCGTATAAACCGTTCTACCTCCAGGGCCTTGGGTCGGGCGAAGTCGGAACAAAAGTTGAAACGTAATGTCTTCTTCCGATAGTTATGCGCCATGGTGGTCTAGAAGGAAAACGGCACTTACAGCGGCCGAAGTAAACACAAACACACCGTGCGCGCCTCGCCCGCAGCGCTCTGGCGCGTGACCGCCTCGCAGCACTGCCGGCGGCAGACTCGCCCATCTGAGCTACCGAAGCACGACTCACGCCCGCTACTCACAGCTTTACTTCTGCCAGTACCTCGTCTCTCCTGCAAACCTGCTCGCCATAGCAGGCCTCCACACGCGTTATACGCTCAGGTACGCCGTAGCGTGACATTTACATGTGCAAATGGCCGACAACAACAAGCCGCTTGCGCATGCGCGTACTAATTCGTATCATGCCCCCCGTGCCAACCGTGCAGTTTGAACGTCCTAACGCAAACGTTTATAGGTTCCGACGATTTTATTTCGTATAGTTCAATACTTGTCGCCTTGTAGTTCACTGCCATAGATCAGAAATTCATCGTTAAACAGCATGTCATTTCTTACCATGTGATAGGGATTTTGTCCTTACAAAGAGAAACAAAATGTCCTTTCACCCAGAAAACGGATGCCAGTCATTGCAAACGCCAAGTACAACGAATTCCTTCTGTGCGAGTTGGAACCATAGGATTCCAGGAATCTTAGCGCACTGCAGCAAGGATTGAATAGAGGCTCATTCAAAATAACTCAATATGTCTGGCTACAAGTTCCATCTGACAAACCTACTACACTAGGGTGAAGGAATAGTCATAATATCCCACAAACGTGGATTTGTCAAAGCATCACAAAGAAGCCAAAAGGTGCTGGGAAAAGAGATCTGTCGCTAGGTAACATTGCAATTTTCCCTTCTTGTGTGATAAAATTCTGCCAGTAAAAGGTGCCAAAAAGAAAGCCTTATTTGACATGTGCCAGTATATCCCAATTGAAAAACTGAATTTCTGTGAGCAAGTACAGAGTTAATAGTCGATTAGCGCGTCACTCTGGAAAAACCCATTGATTGAGGATAGAAAATATAATGCTGACTTTACATACACTACTGGCTATAAAAATTGCTACACCAAGAAGAAATGCAGATGACAAACGGGTATTCATTGGACAAATATATTATACTAGAACTGACATGTGATTACATTTTCACGCAATTTGGGTGCATAGATCCTGAGAAATCAGTACCCAGAACAACCACCTCTGGCCGTAATAACGGCCTTGATACGCCTGGGCATTGAGTCAAACACAGGTGGGATGGCGTGTACAGGTACAGCTGCCCATGCAGCTTCAACGTGATACCACAGTTCATCACGAGTAGTGACTGGCGTATTGTGACGAGCCAGTTGCTTGGTCACCATTGACCTGACGTTTTCATTTGGTGAGAGATCTGCAGAATGTACTGGCCAGGGCAGCAGTCGAACATTTTCTGTATCCAGAAAGGCCCGTACAGGTCCTGCAACATGCGGCCGTGCATTATCCTGCTGAAATGTAGGGTTTCGCAGGGATCGAATGAAGGGTAGAGCCACGGGTGGTAACACATCTGAAATGTAACGTCCACTGCTCAAAGTGCCATCAATGCGAACAAGAGGTGACCGAGACGTTTAACCAATGGCACCCCATACCATCACGCCGGTGGTACGCCAGTATGGTGATGACGAATACACGCTTCCAATGTGCGTTCAGTGCGATGTCGCCAAACACGGATGCGACCATCATGATGCTGTAAACATCAGGATTCATTCGAAAAAATTGTGTTTTACCATTCGTGCACCCAGGTTCGTCATTGAGTACACCATCGCAGACGCTCCTGTCTGTGATGCAGCGTCAAGGGTAACCGCAGCCACGGTCTCCGAGCTGATAGTCCATGCTGCTGCAAACGTCGTCGAACTGTTCGAGCAGATGGTTGTTGTCTTGCAAACGTCCCCATCTGTTTACTCAGGGATCGAGACGTGGCTGCACGATCCGTTACAGCCATGCGGATGAGATTTCTGTCATATCGACTGCTATTCATACGAGACCGTTGGGATCCAGCACGGCGTTCCGTATTACCCCCCTGAACCCACCGATTCCATATTCTGCTAACAGTCGCTGGATCTCGACCAACGCGAGCAGCAATGTCGCGATACGATAAACCGCAATCGCGATAGGCTACAATGTGACCTTTATCAAAGTCGGAAACGTGATGGTACGCATTTCTCCTCCTTACACGAGGCATCACAACAACGTTTCACCAGGCAACGCCGGGCAACTGCTGTTTGTGTATGAGAAATCGGTTGGAAACTTTCCTTATGTCAGCACGTTGTAGGTGTCGCCACCGACTCCAACATTGTGTGAATGCTCTGAAAAGCTATTCATTTGCATATCACAGTATCTTCTTCCTGTCGGTTAAATTTCGTGTCTGTAGCACATCATCTTCGTGGTGTAGCAATTTTAATGGCCAGTAGTGTATTTAGTGCAACTGCAACAGGAATAGTGTTATGGTTTTCCGTGCTTCTTGTGCAGATCTGTACTGCAGTAAACATTATGTGTTTTAACATGTGTTGTACTTTCTCAAATACGGTTTCTATGTCTGCAATAAGTTACACAGAAAAACCAGTGCGTTTCAGCAGCACAACGTTGTAACGGCACCGATTTAACGTCGTTCGTCCAGAAAAACAAAAAAACAGATAGTGTTGTTTTTTCAAAGATAACATAACTAATTGTGTACAAAAACATGCAAAATAGACTTTTACTTCATATAAACTGCCTCCATCAAGAAAGCTCAAATATCTAAGTGTAAAATAGGTAGCGTAAAACATTCAGAACACAGAATTATTCAATAGCAAAATCCCGTTTCTCGTTTATTGCTCGCTACAAAACACACCATTTGTTCAACAATGAGAGAACGGAAATAGTTACTGAATGTCTTTTGAATGAAATTGTTGGTGTACACTAGAAAAATTTACGTATACAGTATATAGCTAATACTGCCACTGGATTCGCGATTGTTTACCTATAGTTTTAAAATAACTCTTAATGCAATATAAACTTGAACTGTGGTTGTAACTGACTTCACAAAGCGCATACGAAGAGAAGCACGAACCATAAATCCACATAGCGTGCGGCCATAGCGTAGAGTGCCGTGCGTCGTAGCTCGTCGCGACCAAACGTTAAAATATATCACTTATCTACTCAGGACTGGAAAGAGTTACCTCTCCCCTTGCGCCGTTAAAAACAATTTCGATATGTTACCGACATATTGTATGCAGTAACCTGTGACGTATAACCCACCGAACGTAAAATGGCCAGCGACTACATTCTTCAGTGCGAAGTTTCCTATACATACCCTGCGGTTTACATTTCACAATAACTATGGGCAATGACTAAAATAAAACCAGTTCACAATCAACCTGTGCAATCAGACAAGACGTCGAAAAATCAATTTTTTTACCAAACAGTTTCTCCAAAATCTTATAAGAAACACTGCATAGCGGAGAACACGCGCGAATCCCAAAACAGTGGTTTTTAATTTTTTTAAGCGAGAAGCAAACTATTTACTGAGAAACTGTCTCCAGAGACGCATGTGGCCTTGCTTCATCTACGTAAAACAATTTTTTAGGCGCATCCGATGATTTCAAAGTAATGGAAACAGTAGCGCGTCATTTGGAGACGTCTGCGCCACGCGTCGCTTCGGTTCAGTATTCGTGGCGACAAACGGACGTGGCGCGGACATAGCGACTCGTTCCCGTCATGTCATTCGTGTGTGAACTGCTTCATTTGTTAACATGGAGGTAGCGCGAAACAGCGCCACGACCCCACCAGACGTCCGCGTTGCCCCTTTTCTGTGTAAATTGGTCCCTAAAAACGGCTATTGGTTTCACCTCTAGCGGTTTGAGCTTCGCAGTTCAAAGCTGTCAAGAGGGCTGTCAGATGTCAATGATTCCTTGAGTTGACTCGAATGTAGGAGTGTCTCAGAAGTAAAGGAAAAACGTTTTACGTTTCGTGCATGATGCTGCATTTTTACACATATCTCAGTGTTTATGAAGTCATATGTCTTGAGCTGTGTGCCATACAACGATATAAACTGAAGACCCAAAGAAACTGGTACATCTGCGTAATATTGTGTGGGGCCCCCGAGAGCACGCAGAAGTGCCGCAACACGGCATGGCATGGACTCGAGTAACGTCTGAAGTAGTGCTGGAGGCAGTTGACACCATGAATCCTACAGGGCTGTCCAAAGATCCGTAACAATACTAGGAGCTGGAGATCTCTTCCGAACAGCACGTTCCAAGGCATCCCAAATATGCTCAATAATGATCATTTCGGGGGGCGGGGGTCGGAGGCTAGCGGAAGTGTTTAAACTCAGAAAAGTGTTCCTGGAGCCACTCTGTAGCAGTTCTGGAAATTTGGAGTGTCCCATTATCCTGCTGGAATTCACCAAGTCCGTCGGAATTCAAACTGGACAATAATGGATGCAGAAGATCAGACAGGATCCTTACGTATGTGTCACCTGTCAGAGTCGTATCTAGACTTATCAGGGGTCCCATATCACTCCAAATGCACACGCCCCACACTATTACAGAGCTTCCACCAACTTGAACAGTCCCACGCTGACATGCAGGATCCATGAATTCATGAGGTTGTCTCCTCACCCGTAGGTGTCCATCCTCTCGATACAATCTGAAACGAGACTTGTCCGACCAGACATCATGTTTCCAGTCATCAACAAACCAGTGTCGGTGTTGACGGGCCCAGGCGAGGCGTAAGGCTTTGCATCGTGCTGTCATCAAGGGAACACGAGTGGTCCTTCGGCTCCGAAAGTCCATATCGATGATACTTCATTGAGTGGTTCGCACGCTGACACTTGTTGATGGTCTAGCACTGAAATCTGCAGCAATTTGCGGATGGGCTGCACGTCTGTTAAGCTGACCGATTCTCTTCGGTCTTCGTTGGTCTCGTTCCGGCAGGATCTTTTACCGACAGCAGAGACGTCGGAGATACGGTGTTTTACCGGATTCTTGATGTTCATGGTACAATCGTGAAATGGTGGCACGGGAAAATTCCCACTTCATCGCTACCTCGGAGATGTTGAGTCCATAATGTTACTTTAAATCCGTCTTGATTGCAAACTTTTTTATTATTCATATGACCGGTTTCGGTTCATTCAGAACCATCTTCAGATCTGATATTTAAGTTACATGTGACATGTCACATGTGACGTAGCATGTGAAAGTTGCTGAATTGGACGGGTTACTCCTGTAACTTAGATATCAGATCTGAAGATGGTTCTGAATGAACCGAAACCGGTCATATGAATAATAAAAAAGTTTGCAATCAAGACGGATTTAAAGTAACATTATAAAATCACTGATTGCTGTTATCCCATAAGATATTATGTCTGTTTTTGCAAAGATGTTGAGTCCCATCTATCGCCCGTGAGCCGGCTATAACACCACGCTCAAACACACATAAATCTGCTGCCGTTGTAGCAGTAGCAATCGACCTAACAACTGCGTCAGATACTTGTTGTCTTACACACATCAATAAAAGTTTTGCATCACCTCGGTTCCGAGAGTTCCGGAACCTCTACAGGAAATTGGAATAGAGATCAACATAAACATCATTTCCGTCCTTTTTGCTGCTCATGGCAACCACACATTACATTTTGTACCACCATACAGCGAGACCTTCAAAGGTGGTGGTCCAGACTGCTGTATACACCGGTACCTCTAATACTCAGTAGCACGTCCTCTTGCATTGATGCATGCCACTACTCGTCGTGGCATACTATCCACAAGTTCATCAAGGCACTGTGGGTCAAGATTGACCCACTTCTCAACGGTGATCCAGCGTAGACTCCCCCCCCCCCCCCCCCAGGTGGTTGGTGGGTTACGTTGTCCATAAACAGCCCTTTTCAATCTATCCCAGGCATGTTCGATAGGGTTCAAGTCTGGAGAACATGTTGGCCACTCTAGTCGAGCGATGTCGTTATCCTGAAGTAAGTGGTTCAAAATGGTTCAAATGGCTCTGAGCACTATGGGACTTAACATCTGAGGTCATCAGTCTCTTAGAACTTAGAACTACTTAAACCTAACTAACCTAAGGACATCACACACATCCATGCCCGGGGCAGGATTCGAACGTGGTTCCAGACTGAACCGCCTAGAACCGCTCGGCCACACCGGCCGGCTGAAGTAAGTCATTCACAAGGTGTCCACGATGGAGGCGCGAATTGTCGTCCATGAAGACGAATGCCTCGCCAATATGCTGCCGATATGGTTGCACAATCGGTCGGAGGATGGCATTCACGTATCGTACAGCCATTACGGCGCCTTTCATGACCACCAGCGGTGTACATCGGCCCCACATAATGCCACCCCAAAACAGCAGGGAACCTCCACCTTACTGCACTCGCTGGACAGTGTATCTAAGGCGTTCATCCTGACCGGGTTGCCTTCAAACACGTCTCCGACGATTATCTGGTTGAAGGCATATGTGACACTCATGAGTAAAGAGAACATGATGCCAGTCCTGAGCGGTCTATTTGGCATGTTGTTGGGCCCATCTGTACCGCGCTGCATGTTGTCGTGGTTGCAAAGATGGACCTCGCTATGGACGTCGGGAGTGAAGTTGCGCATCATTTAGCCTATTGCGCACGGTTTGCGTCGTAACACAACGTCCTGTTGCTGCACGAAAAGCATTTATTCAACATCCAGCGGTCATCCACTGCAGTAGTAGGTAGCCCCTGGGTGGCCTGAGCACGGCATGTCATCGACAGTTCCTGTCTCTCTGTATCTCCTCCATGTCTAACAACATCGCTTTGGTTCAATCGGAGACGCCTGGACACTTCCCTTGTTGAGAGCCCTTCCTGGCACAAAGTAGCAATACGGACGCGATCGAACCGCAGTATTGACCGCCTAGGCATGGTTGAACTACAGACAACACGAACCGTGTACCTACCTCCTTTCTGGTGGACTGACTGGAACTGATCGGCTGTCAGACCTCTCCGTCTAATAGGCGCTGCTCATGCATGGTTGTTTACATCTTTGGGCCGGTTTAGTGACGTCTCTGAACAGTCAAAGTTACTGTGCCTGTGATACAGTATCCGCAGTCAACGTCTGTCTTCAGGAGTTCTGGGAACGGGGTGTTGCAAAACTTTTTTTGATGTGTGTATATAGGCATTGCCTACCGTCGCACCGTATTCTGCCTGTTTACGTATCTTTGTATTGAATACGCATGGCCATACCAAATTTTTTGGCGATTCAGTGTACTTGTATAGATACAGTTCAGCGGCATATGTTGATACTGTCTGTGAAATATGCTGCAAATAAACTTAAACGTCATGCATGTTGCGACATATTTTCACGCATCTCAGTGTTTATGACGTAATGTCTTCTGATCTATCTGTCACACAATGCTACAGTTTCGCAGATTCATTCAGCAGCACATGTGGATACGTCTGCAAAGTGTGGTGCAGATAAAGTAAGTAGCAAAGAATTAATAAATTTAAACGACGTGCACAATGCAACAGTTTCTCGCCTTTTCATCGCTGTAAGGCTGAATTAATTTTCCTCCACTACTAAAACATTGTGAACACACCAATAGAGGGATCACATAACATAATTATTTATTTACACGTAACACACCTATTAATATTTACTTTGCCCACAGCTGACTGCTAATGCAGTTGCGGTGACAAATTTAAGCGTACGAGGGTCGTTCCGAAAGTAATGCCTTCCCTTTTTACTAATGGATACCACAGGAGATACATAAATCACAACAGCGCAGCTAAATAGAGCAATATTTCAGCTACAGACTGTCATTTTTCCACATAGTCACCACCATTCATTATGCACTTATGCCAGCGAAGAACCAGACCCTGCATGCCGTTCTTGTAAGAACCGGAACCATCTGAGGCTAACGACTTCCTTGCACTTTTGACAACAGCATCCGAGTCTTGAAAATGACCGCCACATAGTCCATCTTCCAGAGGCCCAAAGAGGTGGAAGTTCAAATGTTCAAATCTGTGTGAATTCCTAAGGGACCAAACTGCTGAGGTCATCGGTCCCTAGACTTACACACTACTTAAGCTAACTTAAAGTAATTTATGCTAGGAACAACACACACACGCCTGCCCGAGGGAGGACTCGAACTTCCGGCGGGAAGGGCCGCGCAATTCGTGACATGGCGCCTCAAACCGCGCAGCCACTCCTCGCGGCGAGGTGGAAGTCTCTCGGCGTTAAATCGGGACTGTACGGTGGATGTGGTAAGACAATCCAGACGAATTTTGCAATGAGTTGTGTGGTCGCAGAACTCACTTGGGGCCTGGCGTTATAATGCTGCAGGCGAAAGTTGGTCTTCTTCTCTGACCTTACCCTCGAAATTCGGGCTTTCATCTTATCCAGTGTCGTCTTGTAGCGTGCTCAACTGACAGCTTCTCAAGGCTCCAGGACATCCAAAAGAACCACACCCCAGAACCACATCCCAGAAAATTGTGCACATCACTTTGCCTGCAAACGACTGTGTCTTGAATTTCTTCTTTGAGGAGAATTCGCATGTCGCCATTGCATGAACTGTCTTTTGGATTCCGGCTGGTAGTGGTGACACCACGTCTCATCTCCGGTGACGTTGCTATTCAGAATATTGTCACCTTCAGCTTCACATTGGTCCAGCAGGTCCAATTCGACGAGCTTTTTGTTTTTCTGTAAGCACCCGTGGCATCCATCTCGCACAAACTTTGTGATAACCAAGATGTCAGCTTTGCACAATTCTCTGGCCGTTATCCGCCGAAGAGTTGACCAAGACGCTCTTCATTGCAAGGGATGACTGCCGCACAGAGCCGACCGGGCCATGACTTGTCATCCATGCTCTTTTCACCACCTTGAAAATGGCGTACCCATCGCCTCACTTTGCTCACGTCTACCGCATGGACCCCATACACCTTTAGCAAACGTCGAAGGATTTCAATCGGCACAATTGTTTCAGCGGTGAGGAATTCAATCACACATCGCTGTTTTATACGCGCGTTCGTAACACACTCCATTTTGGAACTCTCCTCTGATGGCGCAATTAGCGCAGAACTACAGAAACACCTGCAAATGAAGGAGGAAGGTTCAATCATTAGAACTACACTAACTAAACTTTGGGCTGACAGTTTAATTTTTGTGATAGTACTCAAATAAATACTAGGTGCCGAAGAACCAAAATAAAAGATCAGTAAATCTAAGTTTGTCCGCAGCTCATGGTATCCCGGTAGCGTTCTCGCTTCCCGAGCTCAGGATCCAGGGTTCGATTACCGGCGGGGTCAGGGGTTTTCACCCGCCTCGAGATGACTGGGTGTTGTTGTGTCGTCTTCATCATCATTCATACCCATTACGGTCGCTGGAAGGCAATGGCAAACCACCTCTTCTAGGACCTTGCGTAGTACAGCGGTGCGGGTCTCCCGCATCGTCCCCTACGCTCTGTAAGGAGTATGGGACTTCATCATCAGCAATTCTAAGTTTAATTTTGGTTCAAAGATGGGTTCTATTTGTGACAAAAATCAAAGTTCGTCTAACTCTGAGCCATTTCTATTACACATGGTGTTGGGTCCTGCTTTCTCGTCGAATATAGGTGCCTAGAAAACCTGCTTTCTCGGATCGCTAGACAATAATGCTAGCAAATCGTATTAATGAAGTTTATTACAAAAGGAAATGATTACAAAACTTTTGGAAAAATAGATATGGCGTAATCAATGAATGACAGAGAAATAAGAAGCCTCTTCAGTATATACAATTCATGATACAGTGAAATAGTGCAGTTCGTAAGCCGCTGCTGCAGAGCTCGTAGAACGGCTAGTCTTCAAGTGGGCTGCGGCCAGGCGTCTACAGCGCTTATTTATGTTCTCTTCGCCTAGAGGCCGCTGCTCTCTCGGTGTCGCTCTAGAGAGGGGTCGGTCAGAGTACTATTGGCTGGCGCCGTCTCACAGCCCTCTCTGTTCTACCGTTCCCACCTGGAGTGCCGGCGTCTGACGTTACGTCGGAACACATGTGTGATCCTGTACCCTAGGTACAGGATAAAAAAAGTTATATGGAATTATCAGTCAGTGACGTTACTTTTCGTTGTAGAAGTATTTACACAATTCAAACTATAGGGAGCCCAAAAATTTTTAAGCGGCTGCAGTAGTTCGGTTATTAATACTACTCGCTTGAGCAACTAAAGGTACTTAACGACTGGAAAAAAGCACAGGGTATTCCCGCTTTTAAGAAAGGACGTAAGACAGGTCAACACAATTATAGCTCTATATCTACATCTACATACATACTCCGCAATCCACCATACGGTGCGTGGCGGAGGGTACTTCGTACCACAATTAGCATCTTCTCTCCCTGTTCCACCCCCAAACAGAACGAGGGAAAAATGACTGCCTATATGCCTCTGTACGAGCCCTAATCTCTCTTATCTTATCTTTGTGGTCTTTCCGCGAAATGTAAGCTGGCGGCAGTAAAACTGTACTGCAGTCAGCCTCAAATGCTGGTTCCCTAAATTTCCTCAGTAGCGATTCACGAAAAGAACGCCTCCTTTCCTCTAGAGACTCCCACCCGAGTTCCTGAAGCATTTCCGTAACATTCGCGTGATGATCAAACCTACCAGTAACAAATCTAGCAGCCCGCCTCTGAATTGCTTCATGTCCTCCCTCAATCCGACCTGATAAGGATCCCAAACGCTCGAGCAGTACTCAAGAATAGGTCGTATTAGTGTTTTATAAGCGGTCTCCTTTACAAATGAACCACATCTTCCCAAAATTCTACCAATGAACCGAAGACGACTGTCCGCCTTCTCCACAACTGCCATTACATGCTTGTCCCACTTCATATCGCTCTGCAATGTTACGCCCAAATATTTAATCGACGTTACTGTGTGAAGCGCTACACTACTAATGGAGTATTCAAACATTACAGGATTCTTTTTCCTATTCATCTGCATTAATTTACATTTATCTATATTTAGAGTTAGCTGCCATTCTTTACACCAATCACAAATCCTGTCCAAGCCATCTTGTATCCTCCTACAGTCACTCAACGACGACTCCTTCCCGTACACCACAGCATCATCAGCAAACAGCCGCACATTGCTATCCACCCTATCCAAAAGATCATTTATGTAGATAGAAAACAACAGCGGTCCTACCACACTTCCCTGGGGCACTCCAGATGATACCCTCTCCTCCGATGAACACTCACCATCGAGGACAACGTACTGGGTTCTATTACTTAAGAAGTCTTCGAGCCACTCACATACTTGGAAACCAATCACATATGCTCGTACCTTAGTTAGGAGTCTGCAGTGGGGCACCGAGTCAAACGCTTTCCGGAAGTCAAAGAATATGGCATCCGTCTGATACCCTTCATCCATGCTTCGCAAGATATCATGTGAAAAAAGGGCGAGTTGCGTTTCGCAGGAGCGATGCTTTCTAAAGCCGTGCTGATGCATGGACAGCAACTTCTCTGTCTCAAGGAAATTCATTATATTCGAACTGAGAATATGTTCGAGAATCCTGCAACAAACCGATGTTAAGGATATTGGTCTGTAATTTTGAGGATCAGCCCTTCTACCCATCTTATATACAGACGTCACCTGCGCTTTTTTCCAGTCGGGGACTTTACGTTGGGCAAGAGCTTCGCGATAAATGCAAGCTAAGTAAGGAGCCAATGCAGTAGGGTACTCTCTGCAAAACCGAATTGGAATCCCATCAGGTCCTGGTAATTTATTTATTTTCAACCCATTCAGCTGCTTCACAACCCCAGGGATGTCTATCACTATGTCCTCCATACAGGAATCTGTACGAGACTCACACGGCAGTATGTTTGTACGATCCTCTTGCGTGAAAGATTTCTCAAATGCTAAATTTAAAATTTCAGCTTTCGTTTTGCTGTCTTCCGTTGCCAGGTCAGACTGATCAGTGAGTGACTGGATGGAAGCCTTCGAGCCGCTTACCGATTTTATGCAAGACCAGAATTTCCTTGGGTTTTCAGCAAGATCTTTTGCTAAGGTATGACGGTGGTAGTGGTTGAATGCTTCGCGCATCGCTCTTTTTACAGCAGCACGAATCTCTACTAACTTTTGCCTGGCCTCATTCTCCCGATCGTTCTTGTAGCGCGAGTGCAACTGCCTTTGCTTCCTCAGCATTCTCCGAATTGCGCTGTTAAACCACGGTGGGTCTTTTCCGTCCGTGTCCCACTTTTTCGGCACGTACTTGTCCAATGCGTGATTTACAATGTGTTTAAAATTTGCCCATAATTCTTCCACGTGCATCGTACCGGAAGTAAATGAAGTCGATTCATTTACTAAGTGGGATGCTAACAACTGCTTATCTGCTCTTTCTGGTAAGAATACTCTCCTAGCCTTCTTGACCGACTTTTTAACTTTCGTAACCATAGTCGTAATGACAACATCATGATCACTGTCTCAACACTGACACCGTCGATGAGGTCTGGTCTGTTCGTGGCTACCAGATCTAAAATATTTCCATTACGCGTTGGCTGTCGATTTATCTGCTCAAGACAGTTTTCGGATAATGTGTTCAAAAGTAATTCACACGACGGCTTGTCTGTACCACCTGTAGTGAATCCATAGACATCTCAGTCTATACTAGGTAGGTTGAAGTCGCCTCCGAGTAATATAGCATGATCCGGGTACTTCTGCGATACAGAATGTAGACTCCCTTTGAATGATTCTAGAACTGTCACGGTGGAACCTGGTGGCCGCTAATAACACCCCACAATTAACTTTATTTCCCCTAGCCCTGTTAAACGTGTCCAGATAACTTCACAATCACACTCTACTTCGACCTCAGTAGACACAATATTTTTGTCAACTGCAATGAAGACACCACCTCATACGGTGTCTAATCTGTCTTTCCGATACACATTCCAACCCTCACTAAATATTTCAGAACTTCCCATCTCAGGGTTCAGCCAGGTCCCGGTCCCGAGATTGATTTGCGCGCCACACGCTTCCTGGAGGGCAGTAAATTCAGGAACTTTATTCCGAACACTCTGAAAATTTACTGCTAATATCTTGATAACTGAAGTGTCTTTACACTGAGCGCGTCCTGATTTCCCTGCCTGCACGTCGACTGGTGAGTGTTCATCAGGACACCTCGCACTACTGCCTAGCCCAAAAAAAACCCATGTGCACGTCCGTCTGTTGTAGAATTATAGAACATGTTTTATGCTCAAAAGTTATGACGTTTTTGGAAAATGAACATCTCCTCTATAAAAATCAACATGGATTCCGCAAACAGCGATCCTGCGAAACTCAGCTCGCTCTGTTCCTCCATAAGGTCCACAGCGCAGTGGGCAACAGTGCTCAGGTTGATGCCGTGTTCCTTGATTTCAGTAAGGCATTTGACACCGTCCCGCATTTAATGAAAAAATTACGAGCTTGCAGAGTATCGGAGGAAACTTGCGATTGGATTCGAGACTTTCTTGAAGACAGAACTCAACACGTCCTTCCTAACAGAACTAAATCGACAGATGTAAAGGTAATATCCGGAGTACCACAGGGAAGTGTGATAGGACCTTTACTGTTTACAATGTATATAAATGCTCTAGTAGAAAGCGTCGGATGCTCTTTAAGGCTATTCGCAGATGATGCAGTTGCCTATACCAAAGAAGCAACGCCAGAAGATCGTAAGAATTTGCAGAACGACCTGCAGAGAATTGAGGAATGATGCAGGCTCTGGCAGTTGATCCTGAACGTAAATAAATGTAAGATATTAAGCATAAATAAGAAAAGAAGTCCACTACTGTACAGCTACACTATTGATGACAAACAGCTGGAGATAGCGTCTGCCGTAAAATATCTAGGCGTAAGTATCCAGAGCGACCATAAGTGGAATGACCACATAAAACATAGTGGGAAAGCAGACATCAGACTCAGATTCATCGGAAGAATCTTAAGGAAATGTAACTCATCCACGAAAGAAGTGGCTTGTAAGGAGCTTGTTCGGCCGATTCTTGAGTATTGTTCATCTGTCTGGGATCCCTGTCAGGTAGGACTGATAGAGAAGATAGAGAAGATCCAACGAAGAGCGGCGCGTCTCGTCTCTGCATCGTTTAGCTGATGAGAGCGTTACGGAGATACTAAACAAACTCCACTGGCAGACGTTACAAGAGAGGCGTTGTGCATCACAGGGAGATTTACTCCTGAAATTTCGGGACATCACTTTTCAGGAGGAGTTGGATGACATATTAGTTCCCCCCACACACATCTCGGGTATTGACCACGATGGGAAAATTCGATAAATTAGAGCCAATACAGAGGCTTACTGACAATAATTCTTCCCACGCACTATTCGCGAATGGAACAGAGCTGGAGGGATCAGATAGTGGCACCGAAAGTACGCTCCGCCACACACCATTATGTGGCTTATGGAGTATGATGTAGATCTAGATGAACAAAATAAGGAGAGGGGATCAAAATTTAAACGACGTAATACTGCAGTCAGGCCATGTGATCATTACGACTTAGCATACGACACAGGAAACTATCCGTAAATCATAAGACCCCTCTTTTAAAGTGAGATACAAACATGGTATTATAAAGCTGTTAAGGCTCACATGGCCACTTGTTAACAAATGACCTGTTGACGTCTTTCTCGGGTTCTTCGGCCAACGTTTGTTTGATGATTTTTCTGACGTTTCGCCAGCATGAGTGGCTGGCATTGTCAAAGCTTCGCCCTCCACCACCAGCAATGCAAGATGAAGCTTTGACAACGCCAACCACTCCTGCTGGCGAAACGTCAGAAAAGTCATCAAACAAACGTCGGCCGAAGAAAACGAGACAAAAGCCAATAGGCAATCTGTCACAGATAGTATTTCCAGAGAATAAAAATAACTCTACAGCAGAAATGTATGTAGAAAATATATTATTACCTACAATCGTATCATTCAGTCAGAACTACATAATATGCCTACAGTACCTACAATATTTATCACTTGTGCAGGGAATATTCCTTAGTTCTATTTTAAATCTCTGTATTAGAACGGCAGATTACTCTTGAGTAACAATACCAAAGATGTTCACGCTTAATGTGAATAACATACTTTATGGATGAATGTTTGACTCCATGTACGCCTACTCCCCACCACTATTATAGCAAAACAGTGCAGTGGCAGAGAAATTGTACATATTTAGCTCGCTGCTATCGTTAGTAAGCAACTGCTGTCAGAAGAAAAACAGAGAAACGTTTCATACTTGGCTAGCACAGCCAAAAAATATGGTTGTGTACCTGTTAAATGCAGTGGTCTTCAAACTGTGCCCCGGGGGCCGCATGCTGCCCGAATCAAGTATCTGCACGGCATGCGGTTCTCAGCCGTCTTTTATAATAATACTAGCTGTTACCCGCTGATTCACTCGCATATCGGTGGTTTTGTTATGATAGGCGATGGTAAGTAAGCAAGCTAGTAACTTCACGAGATGTCCGTGTATATACTGGAGTTGAGATGCATGCATAAAAAATGTATGCAGTGCTGGTATCTAACTACATAATGAACGTGTTTCCGTTATTTTGCTGTGTGTCGAATATGAAAGCATGTATTATATTTTCTAGTTATATTATAAAAAAATCAGGGATTCATTACATTCGTGGAGGTGTAGAGTTTGTAGCAGTTCCTCTGGGTCACGTAGTACTGGAGGTGAGATTTTGCCACGAGAGCAGCACATACCAACCGCTTCTTCCTCCCATTTCAATAAATTTTAGCGTCTACATTTTTCATCCATCCCCCTAAGATGTCTAATTTGTAATTAACATGGTTAGTTAATAGATGTCATTGAAATGCAGGCTTATAAAGAGCCTCCAACGTTCCACATGTAAAACTATGTCTCTATTGAAGTCTTCAAGAAGAGTATGACCCTCAGTGTCTAAAACGCGACGGGCTTGTGACTGTCTCTGTAACTCTTAAGGCTGCCGGACGTTCTGCATCCAAGTTCCGGCGGATATGAGATTGCTCTGAGGTTTGTTGGATTCGAGCAACTTTCGGAGCTTGACCTCTCTTAGAACTATGCTCTAAATCAGACTTACGTTTCTGAGGCTTATAACAATAGTTTTAAATGTGGTTTTTGGGTTTACCGTCAGAACTCTCCAGCAATGCCAGATGGTGTAGCAATTCAATTCACTCACTCAGTAACACACTCAGTAACATTGGATTAGCAGTGCCACAGAACAATCTACAAACACTAAGATTCGCCAATGTCGCTTCATCCCACTGATGTAGATCTTATTTAAAAATGGTAATAATACCCTAAAAGATCAACTTTCTAAAGTTGCCCATGCGCTTCATCCTATCTCCATACCAAATTTCATCGGAATCGATTGAACGGTAGAGTCGCGAAAGCGTAAAAGACAGAGCAGTTTTCGCAGGTAATAATACTGGTATTAGTATGGAAGTCTCTATTAAGGGGAGGTTTACTATCTTTTGGTAAAAAAAACAGTTTTTAACTGCATTTTTGGATCCATAAAAGTATTTAGAATCCACCCCTGAAACGGTTTTTCCGATTACGGAACGGAAATGTTTGTTATTCGCGGTTGAAGAAAAAAATGCACCTACCTGAAATCGGCTTTTTTCACGCACCAGCTTTTTCCTTTCAGAGGACAAGTTATTGCACCGGTGCTTGGGAGTAAACACAAAAAATTCAAATGAAAGTTTGAACGCGTGTGTTTGGAAGTTAGCTCCCAAGCATTTGCATTCCGGTGCAAAGACTGTGGAGATGGCGACTTTCCTGGCAGTGAGCAGCTTCAACGAAGGGTATTCACCAATTCTGAAGACCATGACAACGATGGACGTCACCCTGGGACTCTATTCGAGGCAGTTCGCCAAGCATCCGGACGACCACCGGATTCAAGCGGCCGAAAACCGCTTGTCACCGGCCGTCCGAGCGGCTCTGGAGCAGCGCAGGATGGCCCAGATCGAGCAGAACGCCCTCTATGAGGAAGAGAAAGAACTAGTTTATGGACCCGGAATAGCTGACTGAACTACGTTCCATAATACTGCATTGATATGTAGCCAAAACTTCAAATGCGTTTTTCTCGAGATGACGATTCTTTTTATCGCGCGGTACGGCAACTTCAAATCTACTGAACCAATTGGCACGAAAGTTAGTAAACCTCCCCTTAATGACAGGGCAGACAGGAAGGAGCAAAGAGTCTGTGTGAAATTTTGTTTCTGTTAGGGAAAACTGCAGCCGAAACTACTGGGGTGCTTCGGCAAACCTTTAATGTTGTTTACTTGGTGAAATCACAGGTCTACGAGTGGTTTTCTTGTTTCAAATCTGGCAACATGTCAACTGAAAACGTTCCACGCCACGGTCGTTCTTCGACAGGAAGAAATAACGGACGAAAATATTGCCACAATCAAACTTGTAATTGATGAAGATCGTCGAAGCACCTTTGATCAAATTTCTGAGATAACAAAAGTGTCATGGAGCATGGTCCAGCGACTTTTAGCCTAAGATTTGTACGTGAGACGGGTGTCTACAAAATTTGTTATTCCCTTGCTCACATATGACCGAAGAGAAAACCGCGTGAATGTTTGTACGACTTGAAGAGTGAAGTGCAGAACGATCCAAATTTTCTTAAACGATTTTGGCTACGGATGAGATTTGGCGCTACAGGTACAACCCAGAGTCAAGGCAAGTGTCGTGCCAGGGGAAAACTCAAACGACAGCATGGCCCAAGAAAGCACTGCAAGTGCGATCCAATGTGAAAACAATGTTGATTTGTTTTTTTTTTATGTCGGCGGGATTTTCCACAAGGAGTTCGTTCCTCCATGGCAACCAATGAACCAACATTTTTATCTGATGTCTTACGAAGAGCACGGGAGAGTGTGCGATGAAAACGGTTAGAACCGTAGAGAAATGGGAACTGGTTGCTCCACCACGACAATGCCCCAGCCCACAAAGCTCTGACGGTCCAACAGCTCACGTTAAGAAACAACATGGTGCTCGTGCCCCAGTGCCCCATCCACCCTACCCATCTGATCTGATTCCGTCCACGTCTTTTTTTTTGGGGGGGGGGGGGCGGTGAGGGAAGGAATAAAGCAAACTCTGTAAGGAATGCACTTCAGTGATATGAATGACACCAAACAAAATACGCTACCAGCCTTGAACAGAATCATTCCTCGAGAGTTCCAGAACCGTTTCCAGCAGTGGCACAAGCATTGGGACAAATGCATTAATGCACGTGATGGACAATACTTTGAAGGGAACTAAAATACTATGAATGCACAGTACAATTGTTGTGTACATAGTTCCGTGTAGTCAGCGTGTACACAACTTTCCCAATAGAGTGTGCCCCGCTAAGCACAACAGCGCAGGTGCAGCGCTCGTCCGTCTCTGCACTACAAGATGGCGCTGTCTTGGAGACGGACCAAATTCTGCTTCCGCCGATCCGCATATTAATATGTAACGCAGCCAGTGAGATTGCTGCTATCGTAGAACCTTTTCTCCTCGCAGATCACACTCGCGCAGTGATACCTGAACGCTCGTGGTATTATAACGAGTGTACAGACCTCCGATTAGTTAGTCTGCATTAGTCTGCATCAGTCTGTATTGGTCTGTAGTCAAGTTTCAGTCTGCGCCTAATAAGATTATCATATTCCTGTACATAGCCATGAAGAGAAATGTATAGACACTTTGTCAAGTATCAGAGATATGTGAGAATAAGATTAACGAACCAAGACCAAAGGAACTTCAGACTGTCAATTGTAAATAGCATCCAGAATCAAGTTAAATAAGTTTTATGATTTTTATTATTTTAAGAAATGTGTGTGAAAATTAATCAAGTTCTGTTTAAAGTTGGTCACTGTCAATCTGCTACTCTAAGCGTGCAAGTGGCATTTCTATCGTCTGACCTAACGGCAGAAGATAAACACGCCACGATAAGACCACGAGACATATTGCTGACACTCGCCTACTTCGTTACAGTGACAAGTCAAATAATCTGATGGTGTGTGTACTGAAGGTCTTACAGTACGCACACCACAACAATAAAAATACCAAATAACAAAATCTCCATTTATTTTTGCCCCCCCTCGAACACGATCCCAAAGCGCTGCCCAAGAATGTCAGTACTGGCTCCTGACCAAAATCGACCACAGATCTGGTGATACACGATATGACACTCTACATATCATTGTTATGTAGGAAATTTTATTATCCTCGTCCTAGCGTTCTAACGTTTGATACGGCCACCATAACGTTATTTGTCTGATAGCTCCTCCCAAGTAGTCCTCACATGAAGATCTCAGTGGGGAACTGAGTTGCCATTGAAATATTTTAACTGAAGAAAGCCATCACAACATTTCTATCAAAGAACTGCTGGGTAAAAATGATATAGTGGTTTCTCATTGTCTTGCACATGTAGCATTGCAGCTAGTAAACTAGTCTTGAATATGCCTGTAAGTAACATCACAGCTGCAGCGGTAATCTCCTTGATTTCCCATCAGTTCTTGAAACCATCCTTATGGCTTAAGCTTCTTTATGTACCAAGCATAAGAGAGAGAGGTGCTGCTTCCACTCTCTAAACCTGTGATTGGAAACCTTTCAGGGGGCATGGACCATACAGTGGTAAAATGAAATAAAGGCACGCCCCATTTCTTAATAACGTCGTTTATCTATAACTATGTCGATGACATTAAAAATGCAGAAAACACAAATATTTACTTTTACATTTTTTATAGTCATTTTATTAATAAAAAGGAACAATCAAATGAGGAAATGAGAAAAAAACCAACAAATTAAATGAGGACGCAGAAATAATTACACATGTGAGCAGAATCAAAATTTAATTTGATTTTTGAGGCTGTAATTGACTGGCTGTTTGTGGAATGTTTACTTACATTTATATCGCATAAATTCACAGAATGGTACTAAACCTTCTTTTTAATTCTTCAGTATTACACAGAAAAGTGTCATAAACTTTAACAAGATCATTGATTCCATAGAAATAATTTTATAAATGAAATTACAATGAAATCTAGACCTTTAGCTGCTTACAGGCGTCGATAACTATCAACGGGGACAGTTGAAGAATGTGTGACCCAACTGGGACTCAAACCCAGGCACACATTTTTCAACTGTCCCCGTTGAAATTTATCAACGCCTGTAAGCAGCCAAAGGTCTAGATTTCATTATAATTTCATTCTTCTAGAGCTGCAAGATCACCAATGATATCTGTACTGATACCAGCTTCATAATTTTATAGATTTTCATTAGACTGGTGGTCTATCACAGTCATTTGTAAATTACTCGGTAATTTATTACTCACATAAAAAGTGAATTCCAAACATATTCTGTTCACCAGACACGTTATCGAAGTTACAAAATCTCTCATTGAATTGAGTTTGTAGCTGCTATGAAGCGCATTTCATTATATAATTTTCCAATGAAAATTTATTCTAAATTTCTAGACGGCTTTTTTACTGTTTCGGAAATGGTCCAGCTTTCTCTCATCAGTATGCTTTATGAAGAGCCTACTTGTCATATGGAATACGTTTACATCTGTGGACGTACCAAACATTAACTTGTTTTTTTTTTTCTTGAAGTGTCATATTTAGCCTATTTAATTTAGTAGTTAAATCTTTCTAAAACCAAGGTCTATTAACCATTGAGGACCAGCAAGTTATAGAACACATTTGCCATTTTCTGTCATAATTGTGTTGATTTCGTTCTCAATGTCAAAAAAATCTTTTCAATATTGTAACTCTAATTAACCATCTCACTTCAGAACAACACAGGACATCTCGGTGATCTGTATCAATACCTGATGGAAACTGTCGAAACTGTCGATGTGCCATCCTTTTTTTTTTTTTTTGATGTAGTTTATATTGAATATCACTATGTCCATTACTTCTTTCCATGCAAGAAATTCATAGCATCTTTGTTGACAAGTCAACGGAAAAATAATGGGTTATCACAGCCTATCTCAGTCAGTTTAGTTTTAATTCTACCCATCAGGCCCTTGTTTTGTCCACTCTGTATGTGTCTACATTTTGACTGCTTCATAGCCATCATCGGTGCATTACCAGAAGAGTCATAGAGACTCTAAAATGTCAAAGAACAAACTTGTGCCAAATAACACTAGCCTTTACATGTGCATAGTCGAAATCTAGAACAGCAACAAATTACAGATATTTTAGATTGTCTTCTTTTAATATGAATATTCAATGGTCGCTGTGCGTGCAGGCATCTGCTGCCTCCCAATTTAGTTATCATTCAAGTAATTACGCATTTTCCTGAAGTTCCTCCTACAAATTATTGCCCAAATCTTCAATAGGCTTGGAGCACTTTCTGGAAGATACACAAATACCTTCAATTTTTTTTATCTGGACGCATCTCCTTACCCATAATTACAGCACGTTGTTTCACTAGTTCCTTGCCAGTAATAGTCGGCCAGACTTTGCAAGTATTTCGGCTACCCATAAAGTCGTACGTACATCAGACTCTTTATTCTGAACTGGAACCTGAAAAACATTTTAGAATGAATTTATTTTATTTCCGCCAGAGATCACAGAACCTTTGGTCCTTAGACTACCATTTTAGGTGACCAATGACCATTTTGAGATCTGCAGTAAAAATGGGAAATGAAGTACTACTAGTGAACACATTACGTATTACAAGGAGAGGTCCCCAGTGGTGGGCTCGACTATTTGAAACCAAACATACGGTGATGTATGTTAAGATCCCAGGTATCGCACTATGCAGCCATTCATCTTGGTGGGCCCTCGTTCGCGAGTGACTGACAAAAAAATTCGGGGTTCTATGTAATACTCAACAGCGTTAAAAAAGTTGTATACATAATGTGGTTGCGTCATATAATGTGTGGGGGCCAGCATGGTGCCTCGGCGTGTTCAGTCAGAGGATTAGCTGCCCTATGCCATAAAAAAACTGAGTGAATGTATCGATGATGAACTTGAAAGGGTGTCACAGTTCGTCTGCCCCGTACAAATGCAACCAACAATAGCGAACAAATGAGATCGACAAAAATATGCAGCAGGTCGTGCGTTCGAATCTCATCAAGTGCAGTATTTTTTTAATTCTTAAATCTTTATCGAAATTACTTCGATACTTATTTCTATTCAATTAATTGGTTTAAATGTAATTTTTTATTTCTTCCTTTGTCACATCCTTTTAATCACAGAATGAATGGTACTTTTCTTCACATCAATCTTTTTCCAATCAGAATTTCTCCGAATATGAATTTAATTATATTTATTTGTTAAATCTTCAATTATTTGCAAATTCCGATCTATCAGTTAAAAAACTAAATACGGAATAGTCTATTTATATTGACTGTGCTGTGGTGTGCAAAATGTATTTTTCGTTAACAGATGCCCAATTTTTTGCATGGTAATCTTCATACTGACATTTAAAACAACCTAAGTAAGTATTGCACTATAGATGAAATGACACAGATGCAGATTTAAGTGAAAGAAGGGTTTATAAGTACAAAGAAATTCGAGCAAAATGAGAAACAGATAATAATAATCGCAACAATGTGGACCAAAAAAAACAGGGTGACAAAATTAAAGAAATTAAATAGGAATTTATGCATAAAATTAATTAAAAGCACGTGAACAAATAGTTGAAGTGGAGAAAGAATGACAGGAAGAAAAACGAGAGCAAATGAAGAAGTTGATTTTATGATTAAAATTATGTGACAAAGGAATGGAAATTAAAAATTACATTTAAATAGATTAACAGAATAAAACAGGATCAAGTTCATATCAATAAAGATTTAAAAATTAAAAAAGAAAAATTACTGTGTCTGACAAGATTTGAACATACAATCCCCTGCATGTGAAGCTATTAACCTCTCCATTGTTCCACCCAAAGAAAATATAACGCAACTCATTTAACGCTATTGGGTGTCACACATAAATCGGATTTTTTTTTTCGTCAGTTACTCGTAAATGAGGGCCCACTGGGGTCAATGGCTGCAGTGTGTGCTACTTGGGGTCTTAACCCACATGGCGTATAGATGGTTTCAATAAGTCGATCCCACCATTAAGGACCTCTCCTTGTTAGAACAATAAAATATGCCGTAACGAAAAATTATTGCTTTCATGGATACAAAACATGCACTTAAAATATGATGAGGGGTACCTGTTTTATAATTTGCTCTAAAATAATAAAGCCATAGTGGCATCGTCAAAAAATATACACACAATCAGCATAGCATCATCGAACATATTTAAAATATTATGTAAACTAGAACACAGTTCTTAAAAGGGAATGGTTAAGTGATAACACACGATTTTGACACACATTTATGTTCACTTCAGATAATAATAATATGCACAAGAACAGGTTTATGGAGCTAATTAAATAACACAAACATGATAGAATAACTACGGGAAGAAGCGAAAAATGATGGAAACAATTCTAAATTCAATTTTATTCGTGGTTTTAATTATTACATTTTATCACTCTAATTACTTATACATTTCGCAAGCCCATCGTAGATTTTACCTATTGCACTCTGCACTTGCTGTATACTGTACAATTTTTATAATTGACGAATATGTGTAGACTTGCAGTAGTGACATCTAGCGAGCTTACATCACAAACATATGCTGCGGCTACTGTATTGTAGTTTGTGATGACCAGTAGCGATAGAGACAGTATGACACTGCCAGAACCGTGGTCTAGTTTAATAACGTTCTCAATATGTGCGACGTTGTTATGCTGATTTTGTGCATATTTTGTGACCATACCACAATGCCTTTATTATTTTAGAACATGTTATAAAACAAGTATGCCTCATAATATTTTAAGTGCATGTTTTCATATCCACATTTCACATATTTGTACTTCACTGTCCTTAGAAACGTGGTTTATAGGAGACTGAAATTATTTATGCAGATGGTTTAGTTAGTTTGACATTCTCTGGTCACTCTCCTGAGGAAGAGTGCACTATCTGCTATCTGAAAGCAGATGCTTGACTTCCAATGAGTCTAAGACAGTGAAATGACGTACTGTGGGATGACACGTTGTTCATTCAGAATAACATGTCATGCTTCTTTCTCTTAAGATGATAAAATATGTTCGTGTAAAAACGTTTATGTATATAGTTTGTGAGTAGAGAACTTCCCACTGTGCACACTTTGATTTGACATAGACTGACAGAAAAAAGTAACACCAAAAAATAATTAATGTAGAGTAATGAAATTTCGGGAATACATTTTTCTAGGTAACATATGTAAATGATTAACACTACAAGGTCACAGATTAATGTACGCGTGACATAAGACATCAAATTCAAATGTTGGCACATTAATAATCTGTGTAACCACCAGAATGTTGAATGAAAGTATGCAAACGTGGATGCATTACGTTGTACTGGTGCCGGATGCCAGCTTGTGGGATGGAGTGATGGTTAATGCTCTTCCTCGATGATGCTAAAGTTGTCGTCCCATTATATTCCTTATGTTCTCGATTAGAGACAGATCTGGTGATCAAGAAGGCCAAGGCAACATGTCGACACTCTGAAGAGCATGTTGGGTTGCAATAGCTGTGCGTGAACGAGAGTTATCCTGTTGGAAAACATCCCATGGAGTGCTGTTCATTAATGGCAACACAACAGGTCGAACATTATTCAAAAATAAATTGAAGAGTGTAGGTCCCATAACAGATCCTTAAGGTACTCCATAATTAATGCTTCTAACTTCTTATCTGTTTGAGCAGTTAAGGGTTACATATTGCCTCATGTTACTGAAATATGATGTTATCCACTGCTGCTTATCCACAAATACCACTATCCTCTAGTTTCTTTACTAGGACTGCATGATTACTTATGTCAAACGCTTTGGATAAGTCCAGAAAAACCCCAGCCACTACCATCTGCTTGTCTAAGGTGTGTACAGTAAATTAT
The DNA here is from genome assembly GCF_021461385.2 of Schistocerca piceifrons. NCBI lineage: Eukaryota > Metazoa > Arthropoda > Insecta > Orthoptera > Acrididae > Schistocerca > Schistocerca piceifrons. The sequence goes on along the minus strand of NC_060145.1, from coordinate 262,633,440 downwards.
GTTAATGATTCAGTTGCTGTTTTTGTTGATTTCCCTTGCTGGTATTGGTGCTGAGCAGGAGTCAGTATATTATACTTTCCCAGGTAAGCAATTAGTCTGTTGAGCATGAGCATTTCTAATATATTGTAGAAGTCTGATACTAAGGATACTGGTCTGTAATTATTAGAATCATCATCTTTTCCATTTTTGTATACATGTACTACTTTCATTAATCTAAGTTGATCAGGAAACGCCGGCGGGGGTGGTCGAGCAGTTCTAGGGGCTACAGTCTGGAACCACACAACCGCTACGTTCGCAGGTTCGAATCCTGCCTAGGGCATGGGTGTGTGTGAAGTCCTTAGGTTAGTTAGGTTTAAGTAGCTCTAAGTTCTAGGAGACTGATGACCTCAGAAGTTAAGTCCTATAGTGCTCAGAGCCATTTGAACCATTTGATCAGGAAACATTACTTTTTGGAATGAATAGTTGACAATATACAACAGTGGTATAATTATTTCTGCTGCCACCTGCTTCATAAGGTAGTTTGACACCTGATCATGTTCAGCTGCCTTTTTTCCCCTTAAGGTTTTTCTTCAGTTTTGTCAGTTGCTCTTTAGATACCATTTCGGGAACTCGGAGTGTCTTGGTTCATCTTTCACTTTGGTCTGATGAGTTCCTTAGTTATTGTATGCATACTTTAAGTTTTCATCTGTATCTATGTTGTTATTATTCAAGCGGTTGGCAGTTTCTGTTTTGTCTGTAGTGGTTTTGTTATTCACTTTCATACTTCCTATTTCATTTGCTTTCAGTTGTTTCTATTTCTGCTCTCTCAGAGATAATTATGTCCTGGGCATTTTTAATCTTATTTATTGATTTTGAAATAATCTCATTAATTGATTTGACTTTTTCTTGTCTTATCAACTGTCTGTACTTCTTCTGGTGCTGTTTGTTGGTTTCAGTACTTTCCTTCTGCTTCATCAGTCTTAAGGTAGCCTTCTGTTCCGTTATTTCCTTCATGATCCACTGCTTGTTTTGGAGGATTTTTCTTTTCTTCTTGGTGTCTGAAAATGCTATATTGAAGTATTTTTCATCTGTTCCGTGCACTTGAAGAATGCCTGTGCAATGTTCTTTTCTCAACATTACTTTAAGTATGTTGATGTTTTGTTGAAACGCTCATGCTCAGAAAAAAAAACAGAACACCTTGAACGACTAGTGAAAGGACGCTCATACTTATAGGACATGGACATTAGTACGTACTGCAGAAATGATTAGCATTTTAGTCCCTTCGGTTCACCTCGTGTCTTGTAGCCTAGAAGGTATGGGGTCCATCATGAGCCCTGATAACTTGTTCTATGTATGATGGCATCAATGCGTATAAGGCGCGGATGGCATCACGTGGTCTAGCCATCCATACTGCTTTCACGTGGTTCCAAAGTTCATCTGTGGTGGTTGACATTGGCTCACAGTGCTGCACTCATTGTTTCACCACGTCCTACAAGTATTCGACTGGTAACAGGTCTAGTGATCTGGTGAGCTAAGGCGAAACGCCGTACTGTGACTACCAAGAAGGCACATGTTCATACAGCAACACGTGGTCATGCATTGTTTTCTATAAAATGGCTTCTGGGATGCTGTGCAGAAAGCGTATGGCCTCGGGTCCCAAGATGTCATTCACGTAGGTCACACTGGTCACAGTGCCCTGAACACACACCAGCTGTGAGTTGTGATTGTACCCAATACCACCTCACACCATAACACCTTGAGCTGACGCTGTATGTGTTGTGCACATGCAGCCATTGCGAAGTTACTCACCTTGCCTGTGGTGTTCCAAAATGCGACCATCGTTTTCAAACAAATAGAACCTGGATTCGTCCAAAAACACTATTTGATGCCATTCCTATCCCCAGTGACGGCGTTTCGTACACCACTGCCGTCTTTCACGTTTCTGCACATTTGTCAAAGGTAGGCGGTGAAGTGGAACACACGGACGTAACCCATGCCATAGTGAACGGCGACGGATTTTCACCCCTGATAGTGTAAGATGTATTACACTGTTCCATTGTTGCGCCAGAGCTGAGGAGGGCGCAGATCTGTCCTGCAATGCCATTCAGATGAGATGTCGATCTTCCTGGGGGGGGGGGGGGGGGGGGGGTGTCTCGGAGGTGTAACCTGAGGCATCTCGTCGTGTTCTGCAGCCTTCTGTGAACTAATCTGCACACACCTTTTGCACTGCCAAATACTTCATCACACACAAGCAGCAATTTCCTGGATGGATGCATCACATTCTCTCATGCCAATAATGCACCCTCTTTCAAACTCACTGATTTTATGGTGTGGTTCAAACATATGTCTGTGAGGCATCTTGCACATCTGCTCAAGTTACACTGATCCATTCCCTTAGGTCCTTAGGTTTACGTCGAAAACGAGAGCTGCAGACACATTTTACTGGTAAGTGATGTTGCTCCATGATATCAATGTTGATCTTGAACCCACAGACCGACATGTTTCAACGCTAATCGTTTCTGCAGAACATACTAATATACACATCCTGTGAATATGAACATCCTACTTCTAATCATTCAAAGTGGTCTGTTTTTCTGTTTATGAGTTTAGATTTCCATATACTTCGCATAGCTGTCAGAAAGTCTTGTTTGTAGAACCTTTGTTGTATATTTATTGCTATCTATATTAGTGATATATATAACATTATCAATAATTGACTCGGATTCCAAAGTTATTCTTGTAGGTTCCATTACAGTTGCCCTCATGTTGTACTTTATTAGCATCTCCTCAAATTTTTGCTCTCTTTGTGTCTCTTTTACTATATCAATATCAAAATCTCCACATATTACACAATCTTTCATTTTGTTTTTGTAGTACATTGGACATTTTTTGCTACTTGGTGATCGGTACACACAGAATATTCTAAACTCATTGTGCACAATACCTGCAATTTCAAAATCTTTTTCCTTACTTCTGGATAAATTTTTGGTATGTATCACTCACACAGCTATCATAATTCTCGCCTGTTTTAACAGATACTGCTACTCCTGCATCCTTATATTCTGATCTGCAGAAATAGTTTGCAAGAATATAATCTTTTGTAGCAAAACTGCGGGTTTCATTCTCTTTTCATCCATGTTCATTTATCCACATTATGTCATGTTTTATTTGTAAATACATCTAATTTCTTTATTGCTCATGTACTGTATATTCTAAGCTTTATTTCTTTTTCCTTAAAGATAAAGTTCATGGTCTCTATTTGATTATCATGTTCATATTTCTTGCCACCAATATTTAACTTCTAATTTTTTTTTCTTTCCTTGACTTTATCACAAAAATTCACTGGCCAAATATTGAGATGCCATCCTTTTTCTTACTGAAGTTCTCGTAGGCACTGTTTCAGATGGCTTCTCTTTTTTTCTTTTGTGCAACTGCTGTTTGCCGCTGCTCATCAGCTTTTTTGTTTTTGTTTTTTGGGCTTTGTTCCAGCGCCATACACTTTTTCTTTTGTGTTTTTATTTACAGTCTCTATTTCTGTTGAGGATATATTACCGTTCAGCTCTGTCTTATTAGGCCTGTCTATGCGTTGTTATTCTTCATTGGGTTTGTCTAGTGGATTAAATTGCAGTGATGTTGTTTCTTCATCTGCAGCAAATTTTGGATTCCGGTTTGGTTTCATCATTTCTGCTATGGGGATCTCACAGTTGAGCTCATTATTGTCAGATAAATGTTCAGTATCTGTTTTCACTTATATAAATATGTTTTCTGCTCTTATGATGAATTTTTCTCTGTCTCACTTACCAGTTGTGCTTTCAGTCTGTTACACATGGCTGTTTTTCTCTTTGACACCATATGCGCGCCATACCTTGTATAATCCTTTCTGGAGAGGAACGTGTTTATGGCAGTTACTGTAACATGATCATGCTTAGCTGTTACTTTCATCATTTGGCTGTTTAATGTATAAATGGAGTGGTTTTTGCTTGGAATGTCATATTTGTATGGGACAGTACACAATATTAATTTCATCTGAACTGCATTTTTTATTACTTTATTAACAGTTTTTCGAAACAGGTATGGTTCCCCTTCATTACAGCTGTTTGTTCCAGCAGTCGCTATCATACTGTCAGTTTTACTGTAACATTTGGTCTTTTGACTAACGTTTTCTCTGACTTTGGAATAATGTTCACCTGCTTTTATAAATTAAGTTATTGTGTAATTATTTTCTAGAATGTTATTCAGAAGCTATACTTTAACTCCCTGTCACAAACTGGCCAGTCTTTGCACACAAATGTGTGTTTATTTGCAAGGTGATCATGTCATTTTGGATTTTTTATGTCATCGATGAGCATGTCAGGGAGAGAGCAAGCTACATTACTGTTAAACAATCTTTGGTCTTGTAATGGCACAGTTTTTAACTCTGCACTGTCTGATATATTCTTAGTTGAAGCACAGTCTAACATAACAGTCGCTACAAAAAATGGTTCAAATGGCTTTGAGCACTATGGGACTTAACATATGAGGTCATCAGTCCCCTAGAACTTAGAACTACTTAAACCCAACTAACTTAAGGACATCACACACATCCATGCCCGAGGCAGGATTCGAACCTGCGACCGTAACAAACACGCGGTTCCGGACTGAAGCGCCTAGAACCGCTCGGCCACCGCGGCCGGCTGTCGCGACACTTCGCCTCGATTTTGTTGCCTACTGCGCCAGCAATGCCAAGTGGTCAATAAGTAAAACTGTTGAATTCGGCGCGATCGTGAAAGCTAATAGTATTTGTTTATTTTGGTTTGTACAATGGTTTTTACAAAGGGGAGTGTCTGTAGCGCAATAAATTGCAGCAACAACAAGAAGTAGACACCTCATCTTTCTTTTTTTTAGGTTTCCTAAGGACCCTGAGAGGTATATACCATCATGTTACTAAACTGTATCGTCAGGATTCTCTTCCAAACTACATGTGTATTGGTGATTAATGTTTCGTTTTAGCAGCATAAAATTGCTAGGAGTAGTAGGCGAGAAGATCTTATGAAAAAAGACCCTGCTTAGCTTCATAATAATGTTAAATTTTGTTCGCTACACTTCAGACAAAACCAGTTCATAAATGCAGACAATAATAAACTCGTGTGGAATGCATTACTCCACAATGTTTGACAACCCAAATAAGCCATCTCAGCTGACGATGAAGAGGAAACTGCCACAAAGGTTCGACAGTCCGTGTAAAGCTGTAAAACAGTCCTATGGCACAGAAGCAATTAGTTCAACAATCTGTGCCAGATTTATCTGAATCGTAAACACAGACGACGATGTAGTGGTTAGATTAAGTGCAGTTTCTCGTATCTTGCAAAAGCGTTTGAAGTGTCAGAACGTGCAGATCGTTAGACTTCACGCAAAACTATTATGGGACAAGGAAAGTGCCTATCACTTGAAGTACAGATAACAACAGAAACTGTATCAGAAGGATTAAGTGAAGAAGGACAGACAAATTTGGAAGATTATAGGATCCTGATATTCAAAAAAAGATGCCTTTGACTTGTTGTTAAGCCAGATTAGCATGTCACAGAAGGAGAAACTTGCTGCTAGATGGAAAGACAAAAATAAGCTGTTTCCTCTAAATTTATCATATTACAGCACTCAGGTATACAGGTTTTGTCAGAATGTTTGATGCTTTCATCAGTGTTTACATTACAGAGGTATGTTGAAGGCATACAAATAAAATTGGGATAAGTGACAATATATCCCACATTATAAAGCAGAAGATACAGCATTTCTCCAATACTGATAAACTAGTGAATATGTCATCGGATGAGACGTCTCTAATAGCAAATTTAACATATGATAGCAGTTCTGGCAGTGTTATTGGCTTTCAGGACTTTGTGTTTACACGCACAGCATATTTCTTCCACTCTTTGGCAGTTGCTTGTCCCACATAGAATAATACAGTGATGAAGGTCGTACTTGAGGCAAGAGGTGACAATGACTAAAACACTGTAGGCCTACAGAACGGGAAATGGGGCGTCGATCCCCTGTGCTTCTTATGTGTGAATCTGTGTGATTATGTTCAGTTGATATCAATGTGGTAAGCTTCAGTTCTATCCAATGTCAGAACTGTTTCTTCGAGAAGGTATTGTAGCTTTCCACTGGATTCATGATTGCGCCTATTTTAGAAACATCTCTGCCTTCTGTTATTACACAAATTCTTGGAAGCAAAAAAATAATTCATATATTTCGTAAATAACATAGCAAAGAGATGCAAAACAAGATTTATTTTACGATGCATCAGAAGTTCTCCTATCTCGCCAGTTCGAGCGCTAGTGTCGCTCCAGCTGCCAAACGGTAACAACTTTAACAGCAGTGAGTGTCGCGACTGTTATGTTAGGCTGTGGTTGAAGTGTCAAAGTCTGGTAGATGATGGATGTATTTAGTACTGCTGTGTGGACTTGTGACTGTATTAGATGAAGAAAGGACAGCAAAGATGAGTATGATGGGTACATCGACAGATGAAAGGAATATGAATTTTGAATAATGTGATTATTTTTGAAGAGAAGAATTTTGAAATAAGGCCACAGCATTGCACAGCTAGGAATGATTATTGTCAGCTAGTTAACTTTCTCAGAGCTGAGGGAAAGCCACCCCCACTTTCCTGAGTCACGGATTTACATAGGGATTCCTTAAGTTATGTGATTTTTATAAAAATTCTCTTTTATCTTGGTATCTGTTTTAAATCATTGTTCACAATGTTAAGTATAGTATTGTTCAGACCAATGTCATGTGTGAAGATTACACAAAGTTTTAGTCTGTCTTTTTGAATATATACTTCATTCTAAAATCGTTGTCTTGGAATATCATTTCATAAGAGTAGTTACTCTCCCTATCCCATTGTTTATCACTAAGCATTACCATATACAACAATTTGAATATATACTTCGAAATAGAAATCCAGCTTAGCCACTGCCTGCTTGATATTTGCTGTTGTGCTTCGAGAAATCTGCAAAAATGTTGTCAAGATATGAGGTAAGTGGAAATTTGGATTAGCACCAGATAATTGTGTTACTTCCATTGCGCTATGTCAAGATGTGAGGTAAGTAGAAATTTGGATTAGGACCAGGTAATTGTTTCAGTTCCGTTGCGCATTTAATACAAATTCAAGCTGCATTCTGATCAGTTACTGCTCAGTTCAGATTGGGTTTTGTTTAGTCAAAAGTTAGCATACAAGTTGAGGCTGAATGACAGTTTGTGAATACATAGTTTTCAAAGTACGTAAATTTTACGGAGTGGGAGATAACATTGGGCTAAATTTCATACAGAAACAAATATAATGGGGAAGTTACGTATGTCAGCCTTTCTGCCATGATAGTTTGTTGCTTCTTTTGGTAATATATAGATAGTGTTGGATTTTTCAAAAGCGCAAATATCGTTGCTCTAATTTGACTAATGTTGTTCTTATTTTTCAGCCAATTCATTTAAAATTCTGTGTTTCATTTGTAAAATTTTTTGTCGTGTGATGATTAGCGATTACTTTGTTGCATAAGCAGTTGCCATAAAAGAACAGGTTCTGTGAGGATTTCTTTCATTTTTGGGTATTTGCATGCACAATAGTAAAGTTTTGTTTTTGTTTGCTTGATCATTGTAGCAATTTTGTTTTCCCAAGAAATTGTGTTCCATCATGTTTGGTACAACAGAAAATAAAATGAAAATTCGTCATAGTACAAGACAACAAAGGATGTAAGTTGCAAAATAACGAGTGAGTACAGGAAGAGATAAACCACATTGAGCAATTAGCAAATATCAATATTTACATGAGATTGCAGGAAATTGCGTGGATCCACGATTATTAACCAATTTAGTGTACAATTATAAAACAGAACAAAAAATGGTTAAAGAAAACGTAAATTTTGAAGAGTCGTTCGGCGAAAGTTTGCAACAACTGGTATCAGACACATCAGAATCAGGTTTCAAGTCAATGTCTTTTGAACGAACACAACACCCTTCACCTTCAGTGGAAAATAACATAGAGCCACACTGTGCAAATACAACAAATTTTCTAGAATCATTTCACCCAATGCTTAAGGAAACACAAGATAAAAACAGCAAATCGCTGGAAGAAAAAAAACTCAGGAGGAAAACGGTAAATCACTACTGAAAGAAATTAAAAATGCCCTTCAACCAATAATCGGCAGTTTTACAACTAGATTAGGTGACCTTGAAAACATATCAGCGTAATGACAAGGACGAATTGTTAGATAAAGTCAACAACGTAGTTCTGAGTGTGATAGTTACACAGATAAAAGAACAGAATAACCAGTTCAACACAACAGTAAAAGAAATTAGAGAACAACTGAAAACTTTGACACTAAATTATAAAGACCAAAAAGAACAGTTAAGCACAGTTGAAGAAAAAGTTGATGACCTCACAACGCAAATGGCAAATCTGTCAACAAATGCAGATAGAGATTAAAATGACAGAATGCCAATATAATTTTCAGACACAGTAGAATATGTTGACATCGTCAACACCAGAATTGGGACAAACACATTCGCACATTCCAAGAGATTCTCTGTGAGTTATCACACGATTCTACATTATCTCCATTTCCTGTATTCAAAAATCAACAACCTACAGATCGTATCAGGGAGTTAATAATACTTCCAGCTTCTAAAAAATTACGAAGAAGTAGATATAGTGCTAAATAACATCAAAAAGGCTGCAGAAAGAAGAAAGAAATCCCAGCAAAGACAAGTAAACATCAAAAAGCTACAGGTTGGACAGAAAAGTTCTGTTAAATCTCACCCTTTATCTTGTGAAAGCAAGTGTCTTAGCCACAAATTCTGTCTTGCATGTAAGGGAGCTTACAGAACTCGTAGAATTCTGCGTGACAATGCTGTAGAAGTTGAAAAGATTCGGATACACAAGAGCAAGGGACTTCATCATGTTTCGCACATCAAACCATATATAGAATAATACTGTATACTTAAGTTTTACCCAGATGATAGGACAGGCCACCTGTTTCCAAAATATTTCATGCATTACAGCACACAACAGCAGTCTGCAATAGACCTTGTTAACACTCCGCATGCCAGGGCGACTACCATTGCGCGGCAGGCAACTTTTGAGAAGAGTCAGGCGACTGTCATCAAGCAATAAACTTCATTTATTGCGCAACATCTCGAGCGATTTGCTGCCACGGTAAGTACTCCAAACAAACTGCTACGATCTTCGAAATTTCACCTAGACTCTGTATAAGACTAAATCACTTCTAATAAAATGAAGATTGATAATGTTTTTTTAATCAGTTCTGAGAGGATACACAGGGTATCAGCAATGTGTTCCTTACTTGAGAAGTAATTTCAGCTATACACAGTGACGATAACAGAGACGTATAACATTTTCTACCACTTTTGATGAGATATAAGGCTGTTATAATGGTAACTGTGTTGTCAGGAAAGAAGAATGAAATGTATTTTTATATAAGAGGTTTCTCAGGATCTATTGTGAGTTAGTGATGCTGTGTTTACTGAGCTGTAATATTTACAATTATAGGTAAGAAGTGTTGTTAACGTGGAAATAAATGGACGAAAACAGAGCAGGGAGTTGTTATTTGAAGTGTGTATTGAGACGAAGACAGCTAATATGATTAATGTCATACAGGATAATGAGATTTATGTTGGTGAGATACATGAGACGACAGTTATGAGGTTTATGATGCATACTGTAATAGAATGAGACAATTACTATGATGATTAATGAAGAGAAATAGTGAGTGAGTGATGGTTGGGGTGTAGGAACCCTGTTTCCAGTTATAGTCAATTTTTATGCCATACACATGAATTTCGTGTTTCTAGGTATACATGGAAAGTTTTTGAAAAGGTGTGGCTGGATGACAATAGTGTATGAAGGTAAGTTATTTCTTTGCTGTGGAGTTTATAATTATCTCATGCAAATTATTTAATATTTTTACTAAGCATAACTGTCTTTTATTTCATTGGAGCAACACAACATGCAGCAGATATACATTACAATAGTTCGAGAAGTGTGCGTTTTTGTCCCCATTTGTGCACAAAAAAGTTTGGCTAAGATATGGCTCAGCACAGACTGCTACTTTGTACTGTGGCACACTCTTTCAGCATACGCTGCCTTACTGAACTTTTTGAGATTTTTCTTTGTGGCAGCGTCTATTTTCTTGTTTATACTGATCAATGACATCTTTTCTGATTTATATATACACTCCTGGAAATTGAAATAAGAACACCGTGAATTCATTGTCCCAGGAAGGGGAAACTTTATTGACACATTCCTGGGGTCAGATACATCACATGATCACACTGACAGAACCACAGGCACATAGACACAGGCAACAGAGCATGCACAATGTCGGCACTAGTACAGCGTATATCCACCTTTCGCAGCAATGCAGGCTGCTATTCTCCCATGGAGACGATCGTAGAGATGCTGGATGTAGTCCTGTGGAACGGCTTGCCATGCCATTTCCACCTGACGCCTCAGTTGGACCAGCGTTCGTGCTGGACATGCAGACCGCGTGAGACGACGCTTCATCCAGTCCCAAACATGCTCAATGGGGGACAGATCCGGAGATCTTGCTGGCCAGGGTAGTTGACTTACACCTTCTAGAGCACGTTGGGTGGCACGGGATACATGCGGACGTGCATTGTCCTGTTGGAACAGCAAGTTCCCTTGCCGGTCTAGGAATGGTAGAACGATGGGTTCGATGACGGTTTAGATGTACCGTGCACTATTCAGTGTCCCCTCGACGATCACCAGTGGTGTACGGCCAGTGTAGGAGATCGCTCCCCACATCATGATGCCGGGTGTTGGCCCTGTGTGCCTCAGTCGTATGCAGTCCTGATTGTGGCGCTCACCTGCACGGCGCCAAACACGCATACGACCATCATTGGCACCAAGGCAGAAGCGACTCTCATCGCTGAAGACGACACGTCTCCATTCGTCCCTCCATTCACGCCTGTCGCGACACCACTGGAGGCGGGCTGCACGATGTTGGGGCGTGAGCGGAAGACGGCCTAACGGTGTGCGGGACCGTAGCCCAGCTTCATGGAGACGGTTGCGAATAGTCCTCGCCGATACCCCAGGAGCAACAGTGTCCCTAATTTGCTGGGAAGTGGCGGTGCGGTCCCGTACGGCACTGCGTAGGATCCTACGGTCTTGGCGTGCATCCGTGCGTCGCTGCGGTCCGGTCCCAGGTCGACGGGCACGTGCACCTTCCGCCGACCACTGGCGACAACATCGATGTACTGTGGAGACCTCACGCCCCACGTGTTGAGCAATTCGGCGGTACGTCCACCCGGCCTCCCGCATGCCCACTATACGCCCTCGCTCAAAGTCCGTCAACTGCACATACGGTTCACGTCCACGCTGTCGCGGCATGCTACCAGTGTTAAAGACTGCGATGGAGCTCCGTATGCCACGGCAAACTGGCTGACACTGACGGCGGCGGTGCACAAATGCTGCGCAGCTAGCGCCATTCGACGGCCAACACCGCGGTTCCTGGTGTGTCCGCTGTGCCGTGCGTGTGATCATTGCTTTTACAGCCCTCTCGCAGTGTCCGGAGCAAGTATGGTGGGTCTGACACACCGGTGTCAATGTGTTCTTTTTTCCATTTCCAGGAGTGTAGCTACATGCGAGAGAAAATTTATCTTCTACTGAATTCTGTAAAACTAATCTACCTTTTCTTTGTCTAACAGATAAACTTTACATGTGTATGAAACGATGGAATCATAATATTATCCATCAGTTTAGGTGACTGGGAAATTTTAAATTTTAGAAGTGAAGATTAAATTCATCACCAGCGAGGTGTGACAGGGACAGACAATATGCAGGAAGTATAAGGAATACTAATGAGGATGTTTTCCTCGCTTTTCAGCTTTATTCTTTTTGCCATGGTATAGGATAAGATTCATTTATAAATACACACATCTAAAACAGTTTTGCATCACCTCAGTTCCGAGAGTTCCGGAACCTGTACAGAAAACTGGAATAGAGATCAACACCAACATCACTTCCGCTCTTTTTATTGCTCATGAAAACCACACATTTCGTGTTGTGCCACCATATAGCGAGACCTTCAGAGGTGATGCTCCAGATTTCTGTACACACTGGAACCTGTAACACCCGGTAGCACGTCCCCTTGCATTGATGCATGCCTGTATTTGCCGTGGCATACTATTCACAAGTTCATCAAGACACTGTCGGCCCAGATTGCTCCACTACTCAACGGCGATTCGACGTAGATCCCTCAGAGTCGCTGATGGGTCACGTCGCCCATAAACAGCCCTTTTCAATCAATTCAAGGCATGTTCGATAAGGTTCATGTCTGGAGAACATGCTGGCCACTCTAGACGTCATTATCCTGAGGGAAGTCATTCACAAGATGTGTACGATGGGGACGCGAATTGTCGTCCATGAAGACGAATGCCTCGCCAATATGCTGCCGAAATGGTTGCACTATCGGTCTGAAGATGGCATTCACATATTGCACAGCCATGATGGCGCCTTCCACGATCACCAGCGGCATACGTCGGCCCCACATAATGCCACCCGAAAACGGCAGGAAACCTCCACCTTGCTACACTCGCTGTACAGCGTGTCTATGGCGTTCAGTCTCACTAGGTTGCCTCCAAACACGTCTCTGACGATTGTCTGATCGAAGCCATATGCGACACTCATCGGTGAAGAGAATGTGATGCCAATCCTGAGCGGTCCATTTGGCATGTTGTTGGGCCCATCTTCACCACACTGCGTGATGTCGTGGTTGCAATGACGGACCACACCATAGACATTGAGTGTGAAGTTGCGCATCAAGCAGCCTATTGGGCACAGTTTGGGTCGCAAAATGACGTCCTGTGGCTACACAGAAAGGATTATTCAACATGGTGGCGTTGCTGTCAGGGTTCCTCCGAGCCATAATCCGTAGGTAGCGGTCATCTACAGCAGTAGTAGCCCTTGGACGGCCAGAGCGCTGCATGTCATCGACAGTTCCTGTCTCTCTGTATCTCCTCTATGTCCGAATAACATTGCTTTGGTTAACTCTGAGATACCTGGACACATCCCTTGTTGACAGCCCTTCCTGACACAAAGTAACAATTCGGACGCGATCGAACCGCGGTATTTACCGTCTAGGCATGCTTGAACTACGGACAACATCAGCTGTGTACCTCCTTCCTGGTGGAATGAGAGGAACTGTTCGGCTGTCGGACGCCCTCCATCTTCTAATAGGAGCTGCTCATGCATGGTTATTTACATCTTTGGGTGGGTTTAGTGACATCTTTGAACAGTCTAAGGGACTCACGAAAGATGTTTAAGAAATCATGAAAGCTGTGTAAAAAGGAAAGAAAGAGAAAAAGGTAAGAAAGAGGGTAAGTAGGCTATGTAGGTTTTTATGTTGGTAACGCCACGTAGCGCTTTGTATGAAAATCACTGACTGTGCTGTGTGCAATCTGTGGCTGATTGGCATTGTTGGAATATTTGCTGTTGTAGTGTTGGGCAGTTGAATGTGAACAGAGCGTAGCGTTGTGCAGTTGGAGGTGAACCGCCAGCGGTGGTGGATGTGGGGAGAGAGAAGCCAGAGTTTTGAGATGTTAATATGATCAGACGAGCTGGACGTATGTCCGTCAGAAAAAGGAAATTTGCCAAACTTGATGTCAGAAATTTATATATATATTATGACTTTTGAACACTGTTAAGGTAAATAAATTCCTTGCTCTCTATCAAAACCTATCATTTGCTAACTATATGCCTATCAGTAGTTACTGCCTTCAGCAGTTAGAATCTTTTATTTAGCTGGCAGTATTGGCGCTCGCTGTATCGCAGTAGTTCGAATAACGAAGATTTTTGTGAGGTAAGTGATTCATGAAAGGTATAGCTTACTGTTAGTTAGGGCCATTCTTTTGTAGGGATTATTGAAAGTCAGATTGCATTGCGCTAAAAATTTTGTGTGTCAGTTTAGTGTTGATAAGAATAAGTAAAGAGAGAAATGTCTGAGTACCTTCAGTTTCGCTCAGCTGTTTGAAAATCCAATAACGTAGAGTTTTACCATCACAGTCATTTATAATTTTCCAAAGGGGACGTTACATATGTCGACCCTTAGCCGAGGATACCTGAATGGAATCTTCTGGTTTTTTTTTTTGTAGTTTGTGTAATTAGTGTAGCTATTGTTCATTGCTAGCGCGTAATTGTTGAGAGAATTTCCTTTGTAGTTGCAGTTTTTCATTGTTGTACAGAAAAACAGTTGTGGCATGCATATAGAATTGCACCAAGTATTTCGCAGCTGTGCTTACAATTAATTAGATATTATTTTCAGTGCTATTTTAATATGTTTTCTTATTTTACTCTTCAGATTGTTCTTTTCTGTGTTATCGTGTGAAATATTGTTACAATTATGACTTGTGAAAACCGTAATACTAGGCTCCAAAGTAAACTGAGAAATGAGAGGGAAGACGAGAGTAGTGTGTTAGCGCCACCGTGTAATGAATTAACTACTGTTCAACATAGTAATTTGGTAACTGTGCATAGGGCACTGGACTAGGCAATAAACAATGGTGTAGACAGTGAAACAGCTTGTGAACAGAGTAGCACTGTCGATCGATCGGTCGGCAATAGCTCGCCTCAGGAACCCGAAATGACAGGACACAATCTTGCAAATACCGTAGATTCAGGTTTTGCGTCCTCATCTTTTTCTCAGTTAAGTCAAGACACATTTTCTGCTTTTCAAAATGCGAATGTTGCCTGTGCAAATGCACTGCCGAAAAGCATAGAGGAACAGATTCCAGACACTAATACATTATTATTGCAATTAATGCAACAAATGAAACAAAATCAAAAACAAATGGAACAAAATCAATAACAAATTAAAGAAACACGTCAACAAACACGTGAAGATTTAACTATTGAGTTACATAACATCGAATCGAAATGTCAAAAAGTCTGTAATGAAGTAAAAACACAAATTTGTGAGCATTTTCAACCTGTTGTTTCACGGCATGAAAATGCATTACAGAATCACGAAGCAGCCATAAAAGAACTGCAAACCATTGTTCATGAAAATCACAACACCTTGCAGGCTAAAATTGACTCAGCTGCATCTACCGATTCGGTTATGCTACTTGCAAAAACTCAGGAAAACTTAAAGGACACAGTAGATACTCTGAAAATTGGTTCAGAAAGACACATGGAGGAAATCAGTGCATTATCAGAGAAAGTAGTCGAACTTCCGGATCAGCTGAATAATTTATCTACGAAGATAGATGATAATCTGAATGACACAACACCTGTAGCCTTCACTGACACAGAAGAGTATGAACAAATTAAGACATTTAAACAAAATCAAAATCAAATTAAAACGCAACACAAAAGAGAAATCTGGGAAGTACAAGATCAGTTGGCACAAGTAATACAAGAATTACATATTTCAGAGAGACTTGCGCTCCAACACGGGAAGAGGGACTTAGAAATACGGAAAAGCCACAAAATAATAACACAGGGCATTTCGGAAATTATGAAAGAAATTGGCAAGGTGCACCGAATTTTGTGATGGAACCGCCGACACGACGTAACAATGACCGATATGCGACTCGCCGACACGATGACTTTGACTATAAGCTGTTCATTACTACACATAAATTCAAAACATTTAATAATTCTGGCAACGACATTCATCCACAAGCGTAGCTTCATCAGTTCTCTCATTGTTCGCCTTACAACTGGTCATTAGAGCACAGATTAGAATTTATGTGTGACTATTTAGAGAATGAATCAGCTGTAAGAATCGGTCATTCACGATTGTCACAGTGAAGGAGAATTTTATCATGCCTTCCTCTCAGTATATTGGTCTCAAGCTTGAACAATCTGAATTTTCCAGTCTTGTCAAATATTTTGAAGACATGTTGCACAAGAATCAGTACCTGTCAAACCCATACAGTCCCTCAGAACTCATTCGCATTTGCTTAATCAAATTGCCTGAACATTTACGACATATCATTTTGGCAGGACGTTGCAAAGACGACATCGAAGGTTTTCAGGGGCTTTTACAAGAACTAGAAATTGACACACACAGTCGTGGGATGCGTAAACAGGAAAACAATCGTTACAGTTCGCGTCCGTCACAATTCCGCGATGACAGAAATCATAACTGGACACGACAAGGCTGTTCTTACAACGCAAATCGTGACCAAAACAGACACCACCCGTATGACAACCGTTGGCAGAGTAGTAATAATTACAGGGAAAGATCACCTCTCCACAGTAATGAATATAACAGAGACAATCAGAGAAACAGACAATGTGGGAAGCAGAACCTTTATTATCAAGGGAGACAGAATAACTTCAGACGCAACTGTCCACCGAGCAGTTACAACTCAGGGAGAAATTCTCCACCACGTGACCGACAAGAAAGAAATACAGAAACTACCGACATGACCACAGTCGATATAATCCTACCAGTAGACCTTAATTTCATCAGAACTGGTGGGATTCAAAGAGAGCAGGGCCCTCTCGGCAAGGTGAATTTGTAGAAGTTAGGTCTCCTAATCCCAATAACGATGCGCTACAACAAAGATAACAGACAATGACTGGCACCGCTGGCAGCCACGTGCGCCAGCTGGGCTTGAGAAAAATAACATAAGCTAACCTTGAGAAAAATTCCAGTACTCTTTACCGACGTATATCGCATGATAATTGGGTTGAAGTCGAAACTCTGCGTACTAGGAGGAGTAAAGGATTGCACCACATTTCATATGTAAAACCGTTTATTGAGAGATAATCTGCTTTTTAACTTAGTCTTTGCCATAAAATCTTTCGCTTCACATTACTAATACACTTTGTCACACTTAGAAACTGTTAACATGCAACAATGTTTTGAAGTCAAGTATACAGGAAAGAACCTAAGCAATTTATTTAGACAGTAATTAGGAATGCATTGTTATAGTGAACAGACGACACAATGTTATTGTGTGTACATTCTTCCTTGTTCGTTGCACGATTACATAACGACTATAAGGCCTACATACTTAGAACATATACCGGTACTGCTAATGAGATTTTAATGCAACAATTTGGTTTACTTGAAAATACATTCTGAATTTAAAGTACTTTCTGAGAGATATCAGATGACACAGTGGTCAGTTTACTTGACAGCTACACGATTATATCCCAACGCTACTAATGAGTGACACAATTTATATTATTGCTTTTGTGCTGGATCTGTTTTATATCTACACAGTTTTTCTGAATTCTTCTGGAAAGTAAAACATGTTTTAGTAGTAACTTTTATCGTATAGTTACAACGAGACAGCCTTTTCCGTAGCACAACAATACGTTAAAATATAGTACTTTCCTGATCACGGTAATGTATGTATTAAGTACGATATCTATACGCATAGCATTTCACTTTTGTTTATTACGAGGTAAGTACATTGACTTCTACAGAACTTTGCTTACAGACGACGATAATTACGACACTTGCCACATTTTTACCCTTAAGTAATGACAGAGATTATCTTACAACAAGATGCACAGTTTAGCTCTACAATAAACGTAATTGAGTGATTAATTTTGTACTTAAAACATTTATTTTTATAGATTTTTGAATTACAAAGATACAAAGAAGGTTTGCGGTGATACAATTCATAGCATTCTGTAACCTGTAACACCTGGGGGTATAATTACATTTATCCTCAGAGGGTACACGCCTACTTTGTGTACTAAGCATGTGGCAAGCGCTAGGAGCCCTAGCTAATATGGTATTTGCTTATACAACTTTACATATCGGTACCATATTTCTCTAACACAGAATTACACAGCTATCTGATCATTTAACTGAGAGAGACAAAATTTTTTTTTTACTACATCAGTGACATATGTTTACGCAGTTACACAGTTGGGTAACTTCACACTGTACTTTGTGAACTGTTCATATATTTTTGGAACCATTGTGATACTATGAGAGCTTTTAATGATGTATTTTGTATGGGGTCATGATCTTTGAAGTACGTTTGATGTAGATGACTTTACTGAAATGAGCAGAGAGCATTTTTTTAAAAGGTTGTGAGATTATTGAAGAAAGCTATGATGTTTTTGAGATTTGAATGTGGTGTTATGATGTTATTATTGCGACGACGATGTGTATTATGCTGTTGAGGTATGTTTATGATGCTATATGAGGAATGTGATCACATGTTTGTATGTATATGAATAATGAATAGAAGTTTGGGACTCTGGTTTGTGAAAAAGGGTGCTGGAAACCAAGAATCGTACTTTAAGAACTATGACATGTTTCCATGCATGAATGTGAGTATCACAACACTGCTATTCATGAGATTTAGTTTCTACACATTTCTACTGTAATTTTTCGACCTGTGAAATTATATATATATACAGGGTGAGTCACTTAACGTTACCGCTGGATATATTTTGTAAACCACATAAAATACTGAATAACCAATTCCACAGACCGAACGTGAGGAGAGGGGTTAGTGTAATTGTTTAATACAAACCATACAAAAATGCACGGAAGTATGTTTTTTAACATAAACCTACGTTTTTTTAAATGGAACCACGTTAGTTTTGTTAGCACATCTGAACATATAAACAAATACGTAATCAGTGCCGTTTGTTGCATTGTAAATTGTTAATTACATCCGGAGATATTGTAACCTAAAGTTGACGCTTGAAACCTCCGACGTTCAGTTGCGTGTTGTAACAAACACGGGCCACTGTCGGCGAGCAGCATCTGCAGGGACATGTTTACGATGACGAGCGTGTTTACGAGTGTGGCTGTAGTGCACTGTTGTGGTTTGGTCTAGCTGTCGCAGTGTTCGCATGCAGCGCTTGCTGCTATTGTTATTCTGCATTCGCCTCCGCACGCAGACCAACTGTAGTACACCGTGTTACCAGACGTCTGTGATAGTGTAGTGTTGTAGGAACTGTGACCATGGTGTATTCGAACTCTGAAAAGGCGGAGAGGATACTCATCTACGGCGAGTGTCGACGAAATGCAGCTGAAGCCTGCAGGGTGTATGCAGAACGGTACCCGGACAGAGAGCATCCAACGTGCCACACATTGCAAAACATCTACCGCCAGCTGTATGCAACAGGTATGGTCGTGGCACGCAAACGGGTCCGTAACAGGCCCGTCACAGGAGAAGCGGGTGCAGTTGGTGTGTTAGCTGCTGTTGCCATGAACCCACACATGAGTACACGGGACATTGCGAGAGCCGGTGGACTGAGTCAAAGTAGTGTCATGCGCATACTGCATCGTCACCGCTTTCACCCGTTTCATGTGTCACTACATCAGCAATTACATGGTGATGACTTTATTCATCGAGTGCAATTCTGTCAATGGGCATTAACAGAGAATGCGTTGCAGTTCTACCTGT
This sequence comes from Schistocerca piceifrons, assembly GCF_021461385.2. Lineage (NCBI taxonomy): Eukaryota > Metazoa > Arthropoda > Insecta > Orthoptera > Acrididae > Schistocerca > Schistocerca piceifrons. Next base: position 262,614,057 of record NC_060145.1, on the reverse strand, counting down.
TTACTGATGAAGCGGGTTTCACAAACCACGGGGCAATGAATCTACGGAACACGCATTACTGGTCTGTGGACAATCCTCGCTGGCTCAGACAGGTAGAGCGACAGCGACCGTGGACTGTAAATGTATGGTGCGGAATCATTGGCGACCACCTCATTGGTCCTCACTTCATTGCAGGGGCCCAAACAGCTGCAACATACATCGCGTTTCTACAGAATGATCTGCCAACGTTGCTCGAAAATGTCCCACTGGAAACGCGTTGACGTATGTGGTATCAGCATGATGGTGCACCTGCCCATTCCGCAATTAACACTAGGCTGACCCTTGACAGGATGTTTGACGGGCGTTTCATAGGACGTGGAGCACGCATAAATTGGCCAGCCCGTTCTCCTGATCTTACACCTCTGGACTTCTTTCTGTGGGGTACGTTAAAGGAGAATGTGTACCGTGATGTGCCTGCAACCCCAGAGGATATGAAACAACGTATTGTGGCAGCCTGGGGCGACATTACACCAGATGTACTGCGGCATGTACGACATTCATTATGCCAGAGATTGCAATTGTGTACAGGAAATGATGGCCACCACATTCAACATCTATTGGCCTGACATGTCGGGACACACTCTATTCCACTCCGTAATTGAAAACGGAAACCACGTGTGTACGTGTACCTCACCCCTCATGGTATTGTACATGTGCGTCGGTGAAAAAGACCAATAAAAAGGTGTTAGCATGTGGACGTAATGTGCTGTTCCAGTCTCTTCTGTACCTAAGGTCCATCACCGTTCCCCTTGGATCCCTACGTAATTCGGTGCTCTCCGATACACACGATTGAACAGCGGAGGAGTGGTACTCAAGTGTCAACTTTAGTTTACAATATCTCCGGATGTAATTAACATTTTACAATGCAACAAATGGCACTGATTACGTATTTGTTCATATGTTCAGATGTGCTAACAAAACTAACGTGGTTCCATTTAAAAAAACGTAGGTTTTTGTTAAAAAACATACTTCCGTGCATTTTTTTTATAGTTTGTATTAACCAATTACACTAACCCCTCTCCTCACGTTCGGTCTGTGGAATCGATTCGTCAGTATTTGATGTGGTTTACGAAATATATCCAGCGGTAATCTTAGGTGACTCACCCTGTATATATATATGAGACTGTAACTGTAGTGGAGACTGCTGACGTAAATATTTCGGTAAGGAAGTTAAGTGACCTGGACGTAATGTGCTGTAGGCGCCCAGCTACATGACAGTCACCTGAAAAAAAAGGCGTGCCTTTCAAAGCAACAACAAAAAAAGAGGAGAAGCCATTAAACTCGCTATTGACATTCCTTTGTAGAAAGCACCGTAAATACGACACGCTCATACTTGAAAATATATGATTAAACTTTGGAGCTTGTAATTTCTGATATTTACTGAAATGCCTAATGAAATGATGCAAGTTGAGAGATTTTTTACTGCCTTATGAAATGCCATATGGCTAGTGAATGATGTTTCACGCCTTTCTTTATGTATATATTTGCTCATTTTGTTTTATATCTAGTTTCTAGCTGCACTGCAGCATTGGTTAAAATAAAATTTGATAGATGTACTCATAGAAAAGTTTTTTGCCTACATATCCATTAAATAATAGTTTTATGATCTACTTTCTTAAAAAAAAAGGGACTACAACAGGACATTTCCTGTCACAGGTATTGCATACATAATTTTTCAACGATTTGGTAACTTTTTTCGTGGAGTAAGTTAAGGTGACTCATCACTCTAGTGTTTCTGACGTAGGTATTAGATATTTCCTGTCTTTAATGTAATATTCTTTCTGCTTGAGCTTTATCATATTTAGGTATAAGTTATTGCATTGACTACAGTGGGTCTGCACCTCTGGTGGCCCACCAATACCATAATCTCTACCAGGACTACCGTGGGTCTGCTCTGTGATGACCTACCTACCAATATTCTTCAAAACTTCGACTGACTCTGCTGTGGTTTGCTCTGTTGTGGCTCATTACCTGTCTGCATGTCAAGAGTCAGCACTGTCTTTCCATTGGAAGGACAACACTACTTCTTCAAGACTGCGTGGAAATCCACTACTTTCTGGTGCATTTTCTTTTACTACTCAGACATTGAAAAAAAACTGCAATTACTACTGTGATGAATGATCAGGACTGTCTTTATGGACTGTGAGGACAATTTTTGCTTTTGACCAATAGTGTATCAATAAATGTGTGCATTTGATATCTTTGATATTGTAATTAGGAAATTTTTTTCAAATCTGTATTGGGCACTACCCAAAATAATTTGTAAAATTTATTGTGGGGAGCGTAGGGGCTACGTAAGTAGGCTGTTTAGGTCTTTATGTTGGTAACGTCACGTAGCACTCTCTATGAAAATCACTGACTGTGCCGTGTGCAATCTGTGGCTGGTTGGCATTGTTGGAGTATTTGCTAGTGTAGTCTTGGACAGTTGGATGTGAACAGTGCATAGCGTTGTGAAGTATGAGGTGAGCTGCCAGCAGTGGTAGATGTGGGGAGAGATAAGCCAGAGTTTTGAGACATTAATATGATCATACGTCCGTCAGCAAAAGGAAATGTGCCAAATTGGATGTCATAAATTTTACATATATATTATGACTTTTGAACACTATTAAGGTAAATACATTGTTTGCTTTCTACCAAAATCTTTCATTTGCTAACTATATGCCTATCAGTACTTAGTGCCTTCAGTAGTTAGAATCTTTTATTTAGCTGACAGTACTGGCACTCGCTGTATTGCAGTAGTTCAAGTAATGAAGATTTTTGTGAGGTAGTGATTTATGAAAGGTATAGGTTACTGTTAGTCAGGGCCATTTTTTTGTAGGGATTATTGAAAGTCAGATTGTGTTGCGCTAAAAATGTTGTGTGTCAGTGTAGTGTTGATCAGAATAAGTAAAGAGAGAATTGTCTGAGTACATTCAGTTTTGCTCAGATGTTTGAAAATCAAATAACGTAGAGGTTTACAAGCACAGTCATTAATAATTTTCCAAAGAGTAAAGAAATGTTTATAAAAATGAATTATGAGAAATCATTAGGTAGGGCAAAGATGAGAAATGGTTCGGAAGCGAAAAGATGACAAATCGTTAGTTGGGGAATGGAGTTAAATAATATGAATTTATGGGAATGTACGTAACATAACACAGAGAGAAGGAAAGAATACAGTTAGCAATGATATTTGTTGAAAGTTTCATGAAATTATAGGTAAAAGGATCAAAAGGGGCACAAATTAAAGAATGAAATATAACTAGATAGCATGCTAATTACTGACAATATTAGGTATAATCATGGAATGATGTCTGACTCACTGCATAAAGTATTCTTCGATGTGAACCTTGGTTACTTCCTAACCATGTTTTTCCCAATTATGTATTCGTGTTCTCCTTATCTGTGCATGTCACTACTATCTTTATGTGTTTATTTCTTGCCTGTGGTCACAATCCTTACATGTCTCTTTCTATTTTACTCCCTTCACTTTTGTGTATTTTTATGGATTTTATGCATACATATTTATTCCACTAGATTTAAAATGTTCTGTAGATTTTATCATGCCTATTACTGTACATGGTTTCACATGATTTACTTATCTGATGTTCCTGTTATTCATTATTGTAAAACCATGATGCTATTCTTTTCTTAGTTTTTTTTATATAGATATGGATATCTGTTGTTACCATTACACTACATGTGCATTCCATATATACATCTATGTAACATCTTATTATTCCTGTCTTAATATAGGTAATGGTATACTGTAAGGATAATAAATTGTAACTGATTCAACATTCGCTACAAATGATAGAAACTTGCCAGGGCAGAAGAAATATGTCTCCTAATTATATACTGAAATATTGTGTCACATGTTGGCATACTTCACTGATACAAGCTGCAACTGACTTTCATAAGGAACTCTTTGATACTACAAAATGGCTTTGAAACTATCACGGGAGCTACAGTCTGCTTCAAGCAGATACTCTGACATTTTATTGTTTGTGCATTCAGGGGTTGTCAGCTGAGAACTGTGCTTAGTCTCACTGAGTCCACCCCATATAATTTGCCACAACAGTGACATTATTGCAATGAGCTACAGAGAATTTGTGCACTTGAGACAAGGACACACTTCTACCTACTTTCATCATGCAAATTACTTACTATTTAACTTACTCCTTGGCTCTACAGCCCTTGAAGGGCCTTGGCCTGCATCACAATACCATCCCATTCTATCTGAACCATGGCTTTCTGCCTGCATCCTCTGACACCCACCTTTTTCAAGTCTTCTTCAATTCTGTCCACCCATCTCTTACTGAGACGTCCCTCCTATCGTATGCCTCCAGCCTTGCCATCAAAAATCTGTTTACAAGTTCTGTCTTGGTCCATTCTGACCACATGTCCTAACCGCCACAGCCATCTTATTTTAATGGTAGTGTCAATGACAGGTTCTTCAAAAAAGTTGTTTTAATTCCGCATTTGTACAGATATGCCCAACTTCTTGAATGTGTAGTGGGCCATATATTTTACCTCCTAGATGCTCAGTATTACTTTATGTATTGCTTTCCATAGTCTTTCCCCACCATATTTGAGAAGCTCTGTCTGGATCTGATATTCTCCACGTGCCTTATTGTTGTTTAAGATCTTAATGGCTTGTATCACTTCCTCTAGTGTGGGTTCTGGTGTTAAGACCTCTGGTCCATAGTAAGTTATTTCCATCAGTTTGTCCTCTTCTAATCCACCTACTTCTGGGTTCAGTGACTCTTGGAAGTTTTCTGCTCATATGTCAAGTAATTTATTACTCCCCCCTATCAAAGCCCCTTCTTTGCTCCTACATTTATTTAAACTGCCCTGAAACCCGGCCTTACCTCCTTTGATCTTTTGGTACATTTCATGTATCTCCTAGCTGCTCAATTTCTTCCAATTTTTTCTAGTGTTCTTTTCTTCTGTCTGTAAACCCTCTTAGCTACACAGCACTTCTCATTATATTCATTCAAATTTGCTCCATTTCTCTGAACTGCACTTCATGCAAATTAATTCTACCATGTGTGACTGTGCTTCTGAACTGTAGGCCTTGTATGATATAGAGTAGACACTCTAACCTACTTCCTGTGCGCAAAAAAATAGAATAGATCGCCAATACAGCTTCAATACAAAATGTGACACGAACTTTCAAAATAACCCAGTTGTAACAACAACAACTCTGTACTATTGTATATATAAGTAATTCTTTTCATCTGATTTTAAGATATACTTGTGTAATTGATGTTCTGATTTCATTTCCTTTTTGTTTCATGCCATTATGTTAAGAAAACTGTAAATAAGTTGAAATGTAACAAATGTTGAAACTTTTCGCGTTTTTTTATAATATATATATATATATATATATATATATATATATATATATATATATATATATACTCTATTCTATTTATTTTTTTGTTTTGTTTTTGTTATTGCTCGCGTAATAACGCATATACGAAAAGAGCCGCGAAATATCTGTTAATAATGCCGTGCTTTGAATTTCTTTATCATCATTACCTTTTAACAAAGCAAAATATATATATTGAGATCTTATTGTTCTGTATCTGGCCTACAATTAAAGGAACGTTTTTTCGTGACTGTAACTCATTCTAAAAATCAACATATCTTCCCTACTTTATAGTTATTGAAAATTGAAATTACTTGGTTATGAACACTGATGTTACAGTTCGTATGATCGTTCAACAACAAAATTTTGCAGTGGATTTTGTTTCTCGGTAAAACACCATTCAATACCACGACTAGCACAAGAACATGAGACTATTAAAAAAATACGTTTTCACTATAAAGTTTGCCAGACCAGAACGGAGCACAGCAAGATTCCTATTAGATTTTGACGGTACATTAACTTATTTGTACTGTGAGTTATATACTATCAGCAGCCCACGTCAACCTGCAACACATCATAAAATCTGCTGATCTGCACTGCAAGTCTGGGAGCTAAAAGAAATAATATTATTTTACTGTTACTTTACCGCTTCCTTGCGGTATGATAGACTATATTGGAAGTTGTTTGAATACGCCGCGGCAGCGGCTCTTTCGTTCGCCACGCAGCTCAGCACCACAGATAATATTTATATAACTGAAAAATGTCTCAACAGGATGGGATAATAGGCAAGCAAGCTTTAACAATTAATAATGCAAGTTTTCATTTACATAACTCTATTAAAATATTTAAATATTTCAATTGTTACACACCTTTATGAATTCACACGTAATGGCGTACATCTCTTAGTCTCGACAAAAGAATGCTACACTAGCGTTCGCTACTATGACACAGGATATCTTACTCGCTCGACTCCCAGATGAAGAAGACAAAGAAATTGATATTCGTCACGTATTATATACTAGTTACTATTTTTAATCTTTGTTCGACATTTATCGTCTGTGGCGGTTTCATTACTCGCCGACGCAGATATTCTCAAAAATAAATAATAAAAAAAATACATAATTTTATACAATAACACAATATGATACATATAATTTTCTCGTTACTACATAATATGTTGTTTTTGTTTCTTACTAGACGTTACAATGCCCCCTGGCAGCAATTGACTAACGTTAAGAATGTTCGGCAATATGCTGCCACTAATGTCTGTTTGGTTATTGTCTGTTACCTTGGTTGGAACATTCACTTTAAACTTCTTAGTTCTTTTACACTGTAGGTTTAATTACACTTTTTATACTGTTCTTACACTTTGCGAGGTGACCATAAACCTAGTCCCAGGGTCATTACATTTATCTGGCTCCCCCATTCGGGCTACGTGCGATCAGAAAACCTGGGAAAACTGCGCCGGAGCCATAGTCATCTCGCCTGGTTTGTTTTAATACCCAGTTTGATCACAAAAAGTTCAGACTCTATCCAATGTTCACAGATAACAAAGGCTATTTATGACAACATGTTAAACTTTTAGTCTCTTTGTTACCAATATACCTTCTACCCTTTTTCACATTTGTGTTCTGTATTGCAATGAAAGTCACTCATTAAACAGTTTTACAGTGGTATAATAAATCGTCTCTGCACTTACTCACGACAATTGTTTTAAAATGTTCTAGCATTCGTGCAAGTTTACTTCATTAACATGACGAAAACATATTATATCTATACATCACTGAACCGATGAATACTTTGAGTCTGTATCGAGTAACTAAAGAAAAACACAATGTTTGTCACGTCATTTCGTGTCCAATATACCGTTTTCATATTAGTGCATTAACCACATAGTTGATAGTTCATTTGAATGACAACAATGTTGTACGGAGCGGGCGGCGCGAAGCAATTGTTGAGTCGCGTCGTTTGGAACGCCGCGTGCCGACGGCCGCTGGGTTCGACGACCGGCTCTCAGTAACAGCGACGTCGTGCTGACGTGGCGCAAGCAGTCGCGAATCGCGCCGAACCATTCGCCGATGTCGGCGAGTTGCCGTGATTTACCGCGACCGGCCGGCTGGCGGCAAGGCACTCGTCTCTGCTTCTCCGCATGGCTCCCCGTCGTAGTGCATGAAACAAACATTCCACAACGGTGTACTGTCTCTAAGGACACAGATTACTAGCTGTGGAAGAAACTGCAACTTGTTTAAAAGTGTTTATTGTTCATTACGCCGTCGCTTCGCTGGTATGCACAGGATGTTTTGGCATGATAACAGGTTTCTTGTGGCATTGTGACACTGGTATTCAGGGTTCGTCACACGCACATTGTACTACACACTTTCACTTGTTCTCACGGTTGATACACTGCCAGAGCGTCTTTCAACACGCGAAAATATTTCGGTACACACATACTAAATGTTTCCGTCGAGCGATGTTTGTTTGAATCGACTCCGAACGGATCACTAACTACCGTTTTTACTCATAGTGTACTACTGTTCGTTGAGCACTGCACTATCACAGTTAGTCACTCAACACTTAACTTATACCGACGTATATATTGGTGCAGATACAACAGTCATTTTCTGTCCCTACTACACACAATATTCCGTCCTTTCCTAGGTTGTTTATGCACACAGTTTATTTTTAATGCATAACAACTGTTCTTAACATAATCACTCTCATCTACATTGAGTCCATTGTGTTATCTTCTCATTACACACTTTCAATACTATTACTAGGCATATATTGCTTTTTTGTAATTATTTAAAGGTGTGTGATTTTCTTTTTTTTGTACATAGCTTTCTTTTCCTCTTTTAGTGTAGCTTGCCAGGTTATCACCCATCTAGCAAACAGATTTTACCATGTGCATGACAGCTTGACTTGGGCATATTGTTCAATAAATACTTCATTTAGTACTAGTATTATTTTTAACGGTCCGTCCTACAGGACTACAGTGTAGTTTCCGCGTAACTTGATTCGCGTACCGCGTAATTAATATTCAAGAACGTGTGCCAAGTACACAGGCTTCAATTGAAGCATTAATACATACAAAGCATAGGTTACACGGAACGGTTTTGTTTTTTATAGGATTCTGCTCCAGTGTCGTTCTCAGATCACTATTGGCAGTAAACATTACATCACATAATTATTTCGTACTACAAAGTCAATTTTTGGCTAGTATAGACTCTCTCTCAGGGTTCCTTGATTCTAACACAATTACATCTGCTACATATTTATATGAGATTTCATCATTAATTGTACTTACTTACTACAAAATGATTCAAGAAATTAATCATTATTTTATCAACAAAAGATTATTCATCGCTTGAAGAGCATGTAGTATTTTAATGATACTAACTGTCTGTAAACCAAGTCTTCCATTTGCCTATTATTGCTCAGTTTACTGATTCTACTTCCTCAAAATTGTAACTATACATAAATTCTTTCTTAAAACTAACATATTTATACTCTAAAACACAATTGAAATCTTCTTACCACTACTATTTACATCAGACATGTCACTGAATAAATAACTTTACATCTTTTCGTGGATACAGTCCTTTTATTTTCCCCGTCTGGGGATGTGCTAACAAATAGCTACATTCGTGTGCCAACATCTTCCGAATCTCTTTAGCCACTACTTCCCTCCTCGACCAAGGGATGGAGTAAGTTGCGCGACAGTATGTTTTGTGGGGCATCACCTCTATGTGATAGTGGTACCCTTTGACTATTCCTGGTCGGTCGGTAAATACCATAGTATATTCCGATAGCAGCTGCGTCAACTGTTGCTTTTGGATATCGCTTAAACCTTCAGATTCCTGAACTTTGGTTTGAAATGTCTCAACATTTGTTTCAAAATTTCGATCCTCTAAATTCGGGTAATAGAGGTCTGCTACATGTGAAAAATCATCAAGGTGTAGTACCCAGGGGTTCCTACATTTGATATTAATTCGATTACAACATGGCACAAGTACCTCCTTCGATTTCATCATAGACAACTCAATCCTCCTACCTTTATTAACTATGCTTAGTTTCCCCAAGGAGAGGTCGATCACTGCGTCCCTCTCATGGAGAAAATCTACTCCCAGAATGCAGGCCACCTTTAGTCCTTTAACAATGAGGAACGAGCTCACTATGGCTTCGCCCTCCTTACAAATCTCTACCTGCACCTGGTATTTAACTAATTGGCTCTGTGCACTTATGGCTCCAGACACCTTACAATTATTAACCGGGAAAGTTGGTATGCTACGTCCTTTTCCCAGTGCTTTAAATAACTCTATACTCATTACACTGACTGAGGCACCTGTGTCGATGATTATATTCACTGCAACATCATTGATTTTCGCTTCTATTATGGCTTGCACATTTTCGTTATTATCTTTCTTACATTCGTGCGGTTCGTTCAGTAGATCTTTATCCATACTGATACCGTCGTTGTATCGCAGCATACATATTCCAGGTATATTATTATCATTCGTGTTGCTCTCACTCCACCCCTCGGCCAGCGATGGAGAGCATATCGAGGCCGATCCTAGTTTGTTGGATTGCTTCTTACTTGTGAGGTACTTGGACGGCTATTGTCCGTGACCTCCACTATGTGTACATTCTGATTTGTAGGCCGCCACGGCTGCGCAATAGGCGCGTTTTGCGGTGGGGGTCTATTGTTGTCATACCGGTCATTACCCTGTCGCTCTGGGCTTGTTCTCTGATTCTGGTGCCCATTTCGATTACTATCACTATAATTGCTATGCCACTGACCTCGCGCATTTTTCCAGCGGTTGGTCCCTGACATTCCGGATTCGTACCGGTCGTCAAATCGGCGCTTTTTGTTATAAGTTGGTTGCCTATACCCGTTCTGGCTTCTACCATTACTACCATTTTGCGAATGCTCTTGCCGCTTGTTACCACCCCCACCATTTCCATGGTTGTGGTTTTGTGCACTATTATTTCTGTCATGGTTACACCCTGATCCATTATTCCGCGAGTGATCGCACGCTGATTTTGCGTCTTCCTGGATCAAGTCTATTGAATCTAGAACAGACAGGAAATGTTCCATGTCGCTTTCTGGTACGTGTATTAATTTCTCTTTGATATGAATGGGTAAATGTGATTTTAGTAGTCTTATTATGTCTCTTGGTGATATATGCTCGTCCCAGTAGCGCGTTTTGTTTATACACTTTTCAAAATACCGTCTCAAATTCCCAAGACGGGGTGAGTACGGTTCGGGATTATATACTTCTTTTCTTAGCCGCTCTTGTATACAAGGCGACCAGTATTTCGACAGAAACGCCCTTTCGAACTGTTCATATGTCATGCAGCTGTCTGCTACTTCCGTAGCCCACAACGCCGCATCACCCTGAATGTATGACATTACATATTGAATTTTCTGTGCTTCATTCCACACACTAGGCAAGATATTTTTAAAGCTTTTTATGAATACTACTGGGTGTACTGACTTCCGTTCAGTAGTAAACGTTTGAAACTGCCTATTTTTGATTAAACTTTCTTCAACTAATATTTTTGAACTATATGAATTTGCTCCTGGGGCATATGCTGCCTGCTCCGAACCGAAGCTACAGCTCTTCGCATTATCGACTACAGATTCACCATTGTTGGGGCGCGTATAAGTTTGTGCGTTGCCAAAAACATTGGCTGTTGACGACATAGTTTCATGTTCAAGATGTTTGCTACTTTGTGTTAAACCCTTTTCCAAGTCGGATATCCGTTTGTTAATATTCACTTGCCACTGCGGGATATCCTCACTGAGTATTTGTTTAATGGTTTGCACATCGTTCTGTACCTGACTATTTACTGCGGTACTGAACGATTCGGAATCTCTATCTGCTATTGCTGCTTGTACCTTAGAATTAATATTTTTTTCGATCTCACTCTCCTTCACTTCTAGCCATGAGTTGAATTCGGTTTCAATTTTAGTCGCTTGTTCGTTCCACTTCTGCTCTACAAGCTGTGTGGAATCTACCTCTAGCTTTTCTAACCGGTTGGCTAAGACACCTATCTCATCTACCATGTTAGTGTTTGCTACTTGCAGGTTGTTGACCTGTACAGTCAACTCCTGCACGGCCTTAGGTATCGACTCATAATTCTGTTTCATACAGGCAATCTCCTTTTTCATATGTTCTAACGATTGCACACGTTGCTGGTCCCGCTCAGCTTGCTGGCGATCTCGCTCCGCTTGCTGGCGGTCCCTCTCAGCCTGCTGGGCAAGTAAATTTTCTGTTAATTGGCGATCTCGCTCAGCTTGCTGGGCAAGAAACTTTTCCTCTAACTGGCGATCTCGCTCAGCTTGCTGGGCAAGTAAATTTTCTGCTAACTGGCGATCTCGCTCAGCTTGCTGGCGATCTCGCTCGGCTTGCTGTTGCGCAAATTTTGCCTGGTAATCCAGCACGCGCTCTAATATCGCCTGAAGTGAATATCCACCAGGCAGATTACCACTCTCTGGTTCCTGCTTTTCTGGAGGTGGTGTAATTTCTTTATCTACCTCTCCTTGAGCACTGGTGGGCGGTGGCATCACTTCCTGTGCCCCTGCCCCCACATTTTCGCATGGTATATCCTCAAAGAGAGTACTTGTACTGCTTAATGCACCCGTTTCTACATTTCCTGCACTAACTAATGGCTGTTCCTCAGTATCCATATTGCTCGGACGTTGACTACGCAATTTAACCATATTCATAAATTGCTTACTCAAACACAAAATCTGACAGTTTTGCCACTTGCACACAAAATACGTTAATTTATCTACACTACACTGCCCACTAAAAATTACTATCTACCATCAACTTTGTCCTGTCATAACACTAACATCAAACTACGCACAATATGCACACCACTAGAGATATGAGATCACTTTACTGGAGCTCAGCTTCTACAAACAGGACAACTACACTGTAGTCTTACCTTTAGCTTATCTGATCTCAGGGTTCGGCTGCCCCCGGATTACGTAGTCGTTACAGTTTCTCAGTACTATCAGGATCGTCTTCTCTGACTCGCTTGCAGTAGTACGTTTTTTCATGAAAGAGTGGTTGCACATTCATTAATACATTGCATTAATCATGATACACATACATACATTTATCACTAAATACATATATATATATACATATATAACAATAGACACTGAAAGGAAAATACATAAAAATTTTGTGGCCACTGCAAATTCGGGCCCCGCGTTTTTGGGCGACAGTTTCGCGTTTTTTATTAACGCATATACGAAAAGAGCCGCGAAATATCTGTTAGTAATGCCGTGCTTTGAATTTCTTTATCATCATTACCTTTTAACAAAGCAAAATATATATATTGAGATCTTATTGTTCTGTATCTGGCCTACAATTAAAGGAACGTTTTTTCGTGACTGTAACTCATTCTAAAAATCAACATATCTTCCCTACTTTATAGTTATTGAAAATTGAAATTACTTGGTTATGAACACTGATGTTACAGTTCGTATGATCATTCAACAACAAAATTTTGCAGTGGATTTCGTTTCTCGGTAAAACACCATTCAATACCACGACTAGCACAAGAACATGAGGTTCTTATTTAAAAAAATACGTTTTCACTATAAAGTTTGCCAGACCAGAACGGAGCACAGCAAGATTCCTATTAGATTTTGATGGTACATTAACTTATTTGTACTGTGAGTTATATACTATCAGCAGCCCGCGTCAACCTGCAACACATCATAAAATCTGCTGATCTGCACTGCAAGTCTGGAAGCTAAAAGAAATAATATTATTTTACTGTTACTTTACCGCTTCCTTGCGGTATGATAGACTATATTGGAAGTCGTTTGAATACGCCGCGGCAGCGGCTCTTTCGTTCGCCACGCAGCTCAGCACCACAGATAATATTTATATAACTGAAAAATGTCTCAACAGGATGGGATAATAGGCAAGCAAGCTTTAACAATTAATAATACAAGTTTTCATTTGCATAACTCTATTAAAATATTTAAATATTTCAATTGTTACACACCTTTATGAATTCACACGTAATGGCGTACATCTCTTAGTCTCGACAAAACAATGCTACACTAGCGTTCGCTACTACGACACAGGATATCTTACTCGCTCGACTCCCAGATGAAGAAGACAAAGAAATTGATATTCATCACGTATTATATACTAGTTACTTATTTTAATCTTTGTTCGACATTTATTGTCTGTGGCGGTTTTATTACTCGCCGACGCAGATATTCTCAAAAATAAATAATAAAAAAAATACATAATTTTATACAATAACACAATATGATACATATAATTTTCTCGTTACTACATAATATGTTGTTTTTGTTTCTTACTAGACGTTACAAACTGTTGTAAGATCTTTAAAATTGTAACTGTACATCTGGGCCATACATAGGCAATGCGTTAGGATATGTAGAATGCAAAATCTCAGGTGAATACCCAGTCTGTCAGGGAGCGGTAAAAGGTGGATGGCAAGCGAGCGTGGGAAATGCGTGTGTGCACTGCACGGCACAACGGGCTCAGTAGTAGTCAGAGTCTGGCATTGGTTTGAGCAACACCTTCTGGAGCGAAGAGGCTATCCTGGAAGACATAGCTTCACTGAGCCTCGGGTATGCCATTCCAACGCCCACACAACATGGCAAAATTCCATAGGCACTAAATGGAAAGTATTGCGACGTTAAGCTGTGGTTGTATGTGTGCTCTGTGCCTTGCCATCTTGCCGCCTGCCAACTGCCGCATCAATACTAGCAGGTTGAAACTTTTAGTACTGTATCCATATGGATCAGAGAGTGAACTCTGTTTGCTTGGTGCAATAATAATAAAATTTAACAAGAACTTTTCCATCATTTAATTATCCTCACAACTAACCTAGACAGGGTCCTTTCCAAACGTTGTGCAATCCAAGTGTCCTGAAATGAAAATTAAAAATTGTGTTAATAATAATTATTTGTAGAACTGGCTATATTAGAATGGTGTTTAAAGAAATGTTTTGTTAATGAACCAGTAAATGAATAGCGAAGGTCTAATGAAGTCGAAAGATAACTTTAGTATTGATATAGTAATGGAGTTTATTATTTTGAGACAGATTTAAAGGCATTTAAATGAGCAATAAATAAGATGAAAACAGTAGTAACTTATATACTGGAAATCTTTAATGAATAATAAATTCAGTAATCATTTTTTTTTAATACAGTGATCATAACAGTTTCAGGATCCCCCCATAATTCATTTGAATTCTGAAGTGTGCTAAATTGGTTTGACCAGGAAAAGTTAAAGTTAATATAAAAGTCAACATTTATCAGTGTTTTATCTTTATCAAAATTGACATGTTGTGTGTGGCATGAAAGTACAATTTCTGGGGTAACCTATGTCCGATTTTAACCAGATTAGTAGACAGTATAAAGTTTTGTACTAAACATTATAGTGTAGTGTTATGTACTCATGATTTTCCGTATCAGTATAGAACGTGAAACGATCAGTTCAATAGATTTTCTGGTTCTAAAATTCTACTATATTATGCAGTGTTACAACTTGTTGTTTTGCATGAATATATACCAACTTGTACGGGGTAGAAACTCAGTTAATGCCTAATTAGGATGGCGACCGTATTATTGTCATATTGGTAGCATCTTCTGGTTTGCTTTTAGTCCATGGTGACGTGTGATTGTATTTCCAACTTACTTGACGGATCATTGTTATTACAGAGTGGATGTAAGTCTGATATGCCACCATTCAGGTACACACGGTCGATATCTATGCGAAAATCCTTTCTCATAAGGTGAATGCCGCTCACTTATCATAGCACAGACTTTAACAAGTACTGTGTCAGGGATTACACAGTCCATAATGTTCTCATAGACACCTTCAAAAATTGGTAACCTTCCAGTTGCGAATTCTGTATTACTGACTCTCACATTGTTAAATTTTATGATTTTTGTTGCTTATAGTTCTTTAACTCATAGTCTTGTAAGACTATTTTTCTCTTGTATGTTTCTATCCATAATATTTAGAATCTTGTCCTCGTGCCATTCCTGTTTGAAATGACCCTCATACAAAATCCTACTGGGTAAGGCGAAGGATATGTAAGGCAGTCACGTCATTTTGATTTTTGTACATCATCGATCTGCATGTCAGAGAGAGAGCAAGTTATGTTACTGTTAAACCATCTTTGGTCTTGTTGTGGCCCAGTCATTGCCTCTGAACATCTAATACATTCTTAGTTGAAGTGTCTTGGATGATGGATGTATTTAGTAATGCTGTGTGAACTTTTGGTTGTATCTGTTAGATGAAGAAAGGAGAACAAGTATGAGTATGATGGGTACATTGAAAGCTGACTAGAATATAAATTTTGAATAATGTGATTGTTTTTGAAGAGAAGGAGTTTGTGGTAAGACTGCAGCATTGTGCAGCTACAAATGATTACTGTCAGCTAGTTAACTTATTCAAAGCGGAGAGAATGACCGCCCCACGTCACTGAGTCATGGATTTGCATATTAACTGATTAAGCTGTGTGATTTTTAGAGAAATTGTCTGTTAACTTGGTATCTTTGTTAAGTCTTTGTTCACTTTGTTGCACATAATATTATTCAGTGTTATGTGTGAAGATCACGTGAAGTTTTATTCTGTATTTTTCAATACATACTTCATTATAAAATCGTTGTCTTGACATATTATTTCATAAGAGTAATTACTCACTCTGTCCTGCTATTTATAATTATGCATTGCCACATGCAACAGTTTGAATATGTGTTTGCAGATAGAAATCTAGTTTAGCCACTGCCTGCTTGTTTGTGAATACATAGTTTTTTAAATACATAGATCTTATAGAGTGGGAGGTAAAGCTGGGCTAAATTTCATACAGAATCAAATGTAGGGGGGAGTTTACACATTGTGTTATCCAGTAAAAATTTTTAAAAATCAAGACATGCTTATCAACATCATTTCATAGATGAATTATCTCAGAAGAATGTGCATAGTTTAGTGAGGTAAACTTTTTACAGAAACCATGCTGGTTCTCAAGCAGATAGCTTCCTGTGGAAGAGAGTAATGTCACTAGCTTGGAATCAGTATGACTGAGTGATATAAAAGGGCATTCTGTGCAGTGTGCATCCATTCCTTTATACATTATAGTACACTAGTTGTATTCCAGATATCTGGGTTGTGGAAAAAAATTCAGAGGTGTACATTTCCTTGTAATGAAATGACTTAATATTACAAAGACTGTTGTATTACATTGGTAAATAAACAATAACCTGAAAAATCAGGTTTCATAGTTTCTGTGAGGGTACTCTTCAATGATGTAGAAGGGGTTGTCCAACAGAATACTCCTTAATTCAATCTTAAACTTCAGCACATTATCTATATGACATGTCATGCACTCTGATAAGATGTTGAGTACATTTGTATCCATATACATGTATCCTCTGGGGAAGTCTTTGCAGAGGTTGTGTGTGCTTCTATCGTCATATTTATGTTTTCTTTAATTTTTGAAAAAAGATAAATTTTGGTAATGTCAAAGGACATTAATGGATTCACCATATAATGTTGTGAAATAGTTGTCAAAATACCAAGTTCTATTTCATAGATCTCTCCACACTATTCTAGTATTAACATCAGGAATAATTCTTATAACTCTCTTCTCTACTACACGCATACTGTCCCTGTAAGTTGAGTTTCACAAAAAACATATTCCATAACTCATATGTGAAGGGAAGTATGCAGTATGAATTAGTTTCTTCATCTTTAAATCGCTTCTAGTAGTATTTTGTCTAATACAGATACCCTGAATTAAGGTTTTTCATTCAATCTAAGCAGAGCATTTTAAAACTAAAGTTGTGATCTAACAATAGCCTCAATAAGTTAACATTTTTACATCTAGATTTCACTGTTTCAGGTGACTATTTTTATGGCTTGTGGAATTCTGTGAGAAGTGGAGGAGAGTGTTGTACTTGGGTATGTGTACCTAAGCACACATGATGGTTTCTGGTTGGTGTTTCAATCTGGTGCCTGATTTTAGAATCGTATGGAAGAATGCACACTAGAAACCACCATAAGCAGTTTCCACTGTTCTGTACTGTTTTTGTAATTGGATGTGAGATTGCATTTTGTGTCGAATTTTTAGATGTTACCAGTTCTAGATACGTAAGTGCTGTACAAAGTGTTAAAGCTATTTGGAAGATATATTTAGTTTTTCTCTTACAGGATTTTATGATACATAAAATTATGTGTATTTTTAAAACTAGTTACGTAACGTGTAGGTGGTTAAATCATACTTGATTGGTTGTCCAGCATCTTGTCCACTGAAATGGAAGAAGGCCATCTACCATAGGACATGTGATACTTACAAATGAACTGAGTTAATATCTTGACAGTTTTCCCTGTCTTGAAAAGGAAAATTTCTGTTGATTATCAATAGCTTCTATTCTAGAATTGTTTAACTTGTAACTGGTTTTTGATAACACTTCTTCTTTATTTGGTTTTATACTGATTATTGGTGTGTTGTTCAGTAATAACATAAGACACAGAGTATTAAATAAAGCACTGACAAGATTTTCTTGATTGTAACACTTTAAGATTTGTTTCTAGGTACAAGACCATGTTGTACCTTGAAACAGTATTTCACATTTCGAAAAACCTAATTCTTCCAGGGTAATTTTTGTAATTTCAAAAAAACGTCCAGTACACTTAAAATTAATGCTATCAAATCGAAATGGAGTAAGAAAATATATTCTGTTATTGTACTAGCTAGTGGTAGAAGAGGGAAAAGTGTTCCAAGGCTCAAAATTCTCCCCTATTATACTTTAGCTATCGAGTCTTCCTGGAATTCAATGGCACCATACGTTGATTTTTCGAACATTTCGTTAGCTGGTTTTTAGTATGAGGACTGGTCAGTCTCTGCTGGTATTCAGTCACAAACACTGCATATAAACATGAATGTTTGATATAAGTGGTCCTCGGTAACAGTATTAAGTGTAGAGTGCAACTAATTACGAAAGCACACAGAAATAAGTGTGATTTGTGGACTATGGAGTGCCAACTTATTTCACAGTGATTGCATTGACCTTGCCAGCAGTATAGTTTGCTTGGTAAATAACTCAAATGAATGTATTAACTTTTGTTGTGGTGCTTTTGAAGATAAATAATATCATGAAGTATAACATCTTAGTATAGTAAAGATTGAAAATTTTTGCCAGACAGAGTAATCTTTGTGAAGTGGGAATATTTTGACAGAAAGGTATAGTGAAAGATTACATTAGAGTAGCCCAAAATATTATCAGAATCAAGATAAAATTTTCTGGAAATGATTTGACATTAAATTAAAGAAGAGGCATTACTGTGATAGTTTTGTTCTCTCATGGAGATACAATAAGGGATTTTGGCGCTATAGACTTACGCTGTACACTGCATCGAAGTTGTTGCCGCCAAGTTAGTAGGCCCTAAACATTAGCAGACTACTGTTTACAATTGCTCCTTGTTCTTAATTTCTGTTCTGCCCATGCAATAGTTCTTTTAAATAGTAATATTACAGTGCTTTCATGAACAATACATTCTCAGGAAGGCATTTTCAGATGTTTTTCTGGTGTTAAAGGCATATTTGTCCAGTAACACAAAGTATTTGAGCCCTTTAATGTAACTTTCTTTTTATTACACATTTTGAATAATCAAGCTGTGAAGTAGGTGATGTGAAAAAGCTGCTTACATAATCTGACATTTTCCTTTATACAGAATGATGAAACAGATATTCCGTCTATATCCTCCTCCTGAAAACGCTGAGATGAGAGCGTATTCTACTATGTCTGGACGATTTGCTATATTTCCTTCCTACAGCGTTCAACCAGAGCCCTCTTATACTTGTATTATAGCAAATCTAAGGTCAAACTACAGAAATAAAACCACTGCAGTAAAAATACCCAGAACAACTAAAATTCATGTATGTCGCTTGCATGAGACCACTTACCAGTGAAATGTGGTTCCTTCATACTTTAGACTACTTTCAGAACGAGTAGAACGTATGTAAATGATGCAAGATGGCATTCTTTATCAAAATACTTCCACCAGAAGCTAATGTTTGTCCATAGTGACTTGGCACACGGCTTCAAGTCAGTGATGTTTTGGCAACTCCTTTATTATACCTCAATGAGCTCTTTACTGATCAGTTATAGAGTTTGTGATCTATGGAAAGCATAGCAATAGAAGAGACACTGAATCTAGATCACGATAATTTCACGAGATTCAACTTAAATGTTGCTCACAAATAATGTTGGAAGGGTTTGTATGCTTGATCCATAGATGTTAGAACCTCGAATACTTGAAAAGTTCTCTGGACAGACGACTGTTACTGCATCCAGGTATATAAAGTATAAATAATCTACCAAGACTTGCCCTTTTACTATCACCCCTCAAAGACATCACTGATACAGAACGATTGTGAGAGGTTACTTGAGCAAATTGGAAACAAATGTTGTTGAATAATCGTATCTGCATAATTGCATCTCATCATTAATAAGTTATTGACTGTGTATTATTAATTTGGCCAAACCCAATGCAGTCATTTATCATACACTGTCCAACTGAGACATAGTCTGTTATACGGTCTCACATTGTACACAACCCTATTGATCGCATGCAGCACTGTAGATAGATCAGAAATCTTGATGTGTGACCCAGATGGTCAGCGTCCACATGTAGTAAGAAAGAGATTTTTCAGCTCAAGAACTGGTGGGGAAGCATGGTTGGATTCATACGTGGTGTGGCTACAATAGAGCGCCTGAACATAAAAATTCGATTCAAATCCAGATACAAATGTCTGCGATGGCATATTTTGCTTCTACTCTGCAATAAAATCAATACCGTCCATTTTTTCACATTACTTCGATACACATGATCTACCACACGAGTAGGAGGGGAAGCGTAATCACTCTCACTCTTTGCCTCAAAAATAAACTGTTCCATAGTGTTTGTTGCGATACATAATCCACAAGAAATGATATCTGGGTCGGCAAGAGGTCCCAATAACTTTTGCTGAGTATCACTGTTCACTCCATAGTGAATTTTCACTCTGCAGCAGATTGTGCACCGATTTGAAATTCATGGAAAATTAAAACTGTATGCCATACTGGGACTCAAACCTGGGGCCATTGCCTTTAGTGGGCAAGTGCTCTACCAACTCGTACCTGTGTACAACTCACGACCCACATTCACAGCTTAACTTTCGTCAGTAGTCATTTCCTACCTCATACAATCAAGGTACAATTCTGGCTAATTTTCGTTTTCCAATTTTTTATAAGCTCTGTGTCAGAGACACAAATGCCTCTGTAAGGACAATAGTAGTGAGTCTCTACCTTCATAGCATCTTTTATAACTATGGTCTGTGAATTGTGATCTGATAGTTGCATTTCATTTATTAGGCATTTATACCTATTGGATTCAACATTTGTGATTATAAAATCAATGACAGATTGAGTGTTCTTGCTCAGTCTGGTAAAACTCTGAACAATATTATGAAATATGAAATATTGTATATTGTAAGCAGAGTGCCAATCTCTACTTTGAATCATGTACATGAAAAAGCATTAATATTTAACTCCCTAAATAAAATTAGTTTATTCTTCCAGAGGTATGATATCACCCTTCCATGATCTGTATGAATGTATTAAAATCAGTACAATATAAGTTATGTTTTGCAGCTCAATTTTTGCACCATTGCATACCGTTTTTATTATTTTATCCATGAAAACTGCTGTAAATGAGCAGTTCATTTTATCCCTTACTATTATTAAAATTTTCTACAGAAGTCTGATATTAAATTGCAGCTATCTAAAGTTATACACTTAATTTTATTTTCTCTGATCTGATGCTCTGTTATCTTTAGAACAGTTGGTATGAGTTAAAGTTTATTTTTTATGGATTGCTTGTTCTGATCTGTTATTAAAATTGCATCTGATGAGGTTCTTATACCCATTGTACTTATCTTTCTGTTTGTTTTTCCTGACTCCTGAGCAGAAAGTCACTTAACTGAGATGGAACTGCTGTCTTCCTCTTCCTAAGTAAATAACCATTTGATGGAGCTTCTCTCCTAGCTTCTTCTTTAGGTGACGGAATATTTATTAGTGAGATCGCAACTACTTCGTAGGAGGGCATTATAGTTGGAGCTCGCTTTTCCACTGGTAGGCCAATTGGCAAATCATCTTTCTCCTTTAGAAGGGAGTGTTTTTAGTTGCCATTGTATTTCCACTTTTGGACAATTTGTGAATTGTTACTATTACTTAAATTGCTAATGTATTCTTCCTATTGTTAATGTACAAATCACTTTCCTGTATATTTTATGTGCAAGCCATGCTTGATGGAATGAGCTCTTTCAAGAAACTAACATTCAAGAAACGACATATTTGGAAACCCTTTAGCTATTTTTTTAGTTCCCAATTAGTGTTCTCAGTATCTTTGTTTACACATAATGTATGAAATGAGTCATATTGTGTAGGCATACTCGAAAGTATAAAGTTTACATTTTGAAAATTGCTTAGTCTTTCATTGTTGCTTTCACTGCCTCTACAGCATTATTATGGGGTACACACTGCATGAGCCATTCTAGACTGTAATACCAAGTCATTATCAAGTCCTCATTGATGTTGCATGTGGGCCCTCAGGTTCAGAAATGGACACTTCATTAAACGTTTACTCATAACTTCACTAACCATCACATCAATGAAATTCCATGGAGATGCATATTGCATCACTTGTCAAAACAGATGCCCTTCTTTGATACTACTTATTATTCTAGGAATGGCAATTAAGTATCAGATATAAGCTTGGCATTATCATATGCTCTTCTAGAATCAAAGTTAAGCATTTATGCCAAACACATCAAGGTTGAGCCACATTCTGTAAGAATGACAGAACATGTAGTTCTGGCAAACTGGCATAAAAGTTTCATTTACACTGGATACCCATTAAACACTGAAATGCTCTTTATCTATGTAGCACTTCTTGTGCAAAGCCTTTATCACATGATTCCTATGACTATTTCACTGCTTGAGGTGACTGTTTGACTGCTGAAGAAGCTTAATTTTCTTCTTATTTTGCATGTTTATTTCACACAGACCATATGACTCATTCTTGATATGATCAACAGTGTCATGAAAGGCTACATCTGGATTAAGGGGAACATCTTTTGGCAACACTAGAAGAAGAACAGATGTATAAAATTAGCATTACATGTCAAAGTTATTGATGCACATAAATTATTATTTATTCCTGTAAAATAAAGAAAACTCTTCCAACATAACACTTCACACAGAGGAAAACAATCAAATATGTACAAAAACAATATGTTGAAAATTCTAAATGAACCATTTTTGGCCTAATCACAACATTCACTAGCTGAATTATCTCAAATGTAAACATTTAAGTAAAGAATACATTTAGCCTATATAGTGTGTAACAGCTAATGTGGCACCAGCTGCCAGCAGCAAGGGAAAACAAGTTTAAAATCCAATTCTATCAAATAAAAGGTATCATATACTGAAACACTACATCATCTATGAAAAATCTGAAGTAACTTAATTCTACATGTATAAGAGAAACGATGAAAAAATACAAGGATCTAATACAAACACATGATACTGAAGTTCGATCGAACTGAGGCTTACAGAAGCTGTGGGAAAATATTGTGCTGTACTTAATCACAAAGCCTTGCTCCACTAACTTTTCTTTGCTCTGTTCTTCATGAACCTCACTGCATATACTAAACATAAAAGACAATGATAGTCTAAATTTAAACTACCAGCATTTATTTTTGCTAAAGCATATACCTGCATAAATTAACAACAGACTTTCCATAAGTGTTTGTGTATACTAGGTAACAGGAGTAAGCTTCTTACAAACCCTTACTTTTGTATTTCGATGAATAACACATGCTGCTGACATTTTGGCATCAAACATAAGTCGCTGACTTCACATTTATGGCGTTAGGTAAAGGTCACTGTCTAACATACATAGTCACAACACTCACTGCTGGAAAAATTGTTACTGTCTGAGGTTTGGAACGACACTAGCGCCATAAACTAATTTTTGTTTTTATTATGTTCTATTTAATTAATGAAATGTTGGTTATACCTTTAGATTCCAACCATTATCAAATAACCAAGAGATATGAGTATTCATGAAATGAATGTAAAAATAGGCAAATCTCATTGAGATCTAAGTTATACAATCTCTGGTTAGCAGCTGGTTAAGTTCTATTCTCGGAATAGCGCGACAAACGCGTTGTACAAACTCGGAATGGTGCCTAACAGGAGAATAAACTTATGATACTTTAACTGGCGATTTCTGGCCAGTTACTGAGCTTAACTGGGAATACGTTGTCAAGATGGGAGAAAAAGTGACAGGTACAGACAGCGATGACAAGATTTTGGCTGAACTGTTCATGAGAATGAGGAAGTAGAAGAAAGTGAGACGACACTGATTCCGAACTTATATCCAGATATCGCTTATCAAAAGAATCTGTACCTCACCTTTTCACTGTTTTATGTGAGAAACTGGGGCATATGGCAGACAGGCGAGACTATATCTCTGTTTTCTTAAATAATACTGTTTGTTTGCAGTGATATCCATTTGATTCCAATACTTAGTTAATTCTGTCATGTTATTTATCCAAATCAGGCCCACAGAAATGACTGTTGATCCAACAATAGTCTTGTTTATCTGGCTGTGTTACAATTGTCGCAGCAGTGGAAATCACTGTTTCGATTCATTTTGCAGACAATGCCATAACAGACTTAACAAAATCGAAAAACCACACCATTTATGTGCACTACTTGTATTAACAGTGTATTTCTGTTTTAGACAAAAGATCGATTTTTCGTGTTGCAAAACGTTTTGGTAAGACAGTAGTGTCCCAGCTTCACTCACTCAATAGCACAAAATATAGTTCCACTCTGTATTCTTTTGGGAATGCCCCTTCTTGTAAAGTGTCAGAAGCTTGAAAATATGGTTCAGAGCAACAACATTGTTTCCATCTGCCATTATTCACTGAAGCCTTTGAAATATTTATGTTTACCCAGGTTAAGTTTAGCACAGTTAGTTTAACAGGGAAGTCAGCATTTTTCTTTTTTTAAAAAAGAAAGTTAATGTTTCCCTCACTATAGAACATAGCTGTTGTGGTTCTCAGTTATTAGTATTAGACACATAAGTCCAATCATATTTATCATAAAATAGTACTGTATATGTATGTTAAATAAAATGTAAATATCTGTGACTAGGGCCTCTCGCCGGGCAGACAGTTCGCTGGGTGCAAGTCTTTCGATTTGACGCCACTTCGGCGACTTTTGCGTCTATGGTGATGAAATGATGGTGATTAGGACAACACAACACCCAGTCCCTCAGTGGAGAAAATCTCCGACCCAGCCGGGAATCGAATCTGGGCCCTTAGGACTGACATTCAGCTACCGGGAGCGGACATATGTATGTTATAAGACCAGAATAGGAATCTCGTTATTGAAGCTGCATAATTGTAGCATGTAAAAGGAGTGCCTGGAATGCTATGTTTTTAACTTCCTTGAACATCAGGTTATTTTCAGTGTCCTCCATCATGTTAAATTGCATATACTTGAATGTAACTTAAATCAAAATAGCTTGTACTTGTATGGAGTACCATTTTTCTTACATTGGTGGCTTATTATGGTTGCTTAATATAACAAAAAATTTGATAATACACTAATGTCATGAGTTCACTCAGCAACAGCTACAGCAGGGAATATTGTTCACTCATATCTCCCACTGGGATAACAATTTTCCATCTTTTAGTGCATGCTTCAGAGCAACAAAATTGTACACCACCTAGTATTATTCCCATAAACACCAGAATTATTTGATTTTACTCAAACTAAGTTTAGAACAGTAGAATTAACAGGAAAGTCTGCGTTTTTAGAATTCTATGGCTGATAGCTGTTGTATTCGACAGTTATCAGTATTATCCACATAACCTCGTTCATATTTATCATAAAGTACCTGTTGTCTTTGTGTTAAAAGGACATACATACTTGTTCAACTAACAAGAATCTTGAGTTATTCGATCTACATAATTATAACAGTGGAAGAAGTGGCTGGCAAGTTATGTTTTTAGATTTCTCTTAAAAAACTGTATCATATCATTCTTTTCTTTCTTTCTTTCAGCAATAACTCTGTTCCATCAGTAATCCAGCTACTACAGACACTCAAATATTTTGCCTCTGCTGATTTCCATCTGTCCATTGGAGACTTCGTTAGTTTTGGCAGGGGGCAGTCAGTAGGATTATTAAAAGGTTGTGTATGAGACTGGACAACATGCCCAAGACATGATTTTTTTACTTTCAGTTCTCTGATTTAACTAAAGGAAAATAAATTAACAAATGTGTATGGATTAATAAATTTTTATTCTGAAATCAGTTGTTTTAATTTCTATTTTCAGGTCATAATCCTGAGCTTTATGCTCTTTTTTCAGCCAATACAATTCTTCCTCCCTTCTCCAGTTCCTTCAAGCTACTTTTGAAGCAGCACCATCTGCAACTCAGCTTTCCTTTCACATATGAAAACATGAATTTTTATTCTGAAAACAAAACAGACAGTTCTAAAATAAAATGACTGTAGGAAAAAGAAGAACATAATGAATCCATCTCTCCTCCAGTTACTTCACATTAACTCCCACATTAGAGATGATTGCACAAGCCTAGATTATGTATGAAATAATTACAGTGAGATACAATAACAACAGCCTCCAGTTTGATATGTGCCATAGGTACTTTTCTATCCCATTATTATAAAAAAGAAAATGGTTGCTTATTGTGAATGTTGGCATCTTATTCTTCATATTCATGCTCAATTTAATTAATAATCTCCACCTCACAGAAACATGATTTACATATGTCCAAGATCTGCAAAAGTGGATGCAGAAACAGTGTTCAATAATTCAGCAATGGTATTTTCTGTAGAACACCCAATGCTGCCATAATAAATTAATCATTCTAAGACATAAATACAACAGCAAGCTAACCAGTAACAACTCTCAGAATTTTCAGTCGAATCAGTCTTAATGATGTCTGTGTTGTCATAGTTTGTTGGAGAGACTGAAAAAACCAATTATTTCACAAAGCAGACCGCCTCTCACATTTGCTTCTGTATTATGTGCCTACTTACAATTCACTGTCTACCATCTGTTGGAATACTATCTTGTGTACAAATTTTTCATCTCAGTCCAAATGACTGTGGCGCCTTTCTGCTGACAACTTTATCAATTAATCATGTATTTCATTGTAAACAATTTGGAACTTACATCTCACATTTGGGACGCCACCAGTCTGTGCCTCTGCTACCTTTTCTGGGCATAATATTTATGTGCTTACTTATTTAACAAAAAAGACACATACATCTGTTCTAGCTGCTCTGTCGATCTATGAGAAGTTGTTTCTGAATGGAAACTTTTGCACTAATTTTCTCACACATTATTCGGAAATCTAGAAAGATCTCTTATGGGTCAAACAACAAATACCTGATCATTTAACTAATTTCAAAATAGATCGTTATGTTGCTGTAAATATAAGTTCCCTACCAATTTAGTTAAATATTTTGCACTAATATTTCATTGAATGAGACTCCAGCAGTTTTCGTGGCTGATATTACATTTTTGAACTCACAGTACATTCCAACCTCAAAGTATCCTGGAGTGTATACCTTTGCAATCTGGAATGCTCTTCATTCATGTTTGATATGCTGTTTTTGCAGGCAACGACTTAGTAAATATGCAGTGACGTATGCGAAAATACCCAGAGTGCTCTTCACTTGTTCCCAACTTAAATGGTCATGAATGCTATTTCAGGAATAATTATCTGGAGAATAAAACAGCACTGTACAGTTATTCCTCAGTTAGCTAACCCTGCATTTATGCTAAGATAGTACAACTGGCCCTGGTTCGGTTACATGAGCTACAACTTATTCATGAAGAAATACTCTGGAATATGCGTGCAACTGCAACTTATTCTGCTGAAAGCAGCACAATATAATTGCATATTTCTTGCAAGACAAACATATATTTCTGTTGTTGCCTCTGTTTATTATGATAGGCACTTTCTTCGACATGTAACAATTTTGTACAGAGCATGATGATTCGAACATTCTTACACGTCCCTCGACTTTTTAATATGAGCACGAGTATTTTTGTAAATATAAATACTTCTGCTTCAAAAGTGAACGTGCAGAAGATTCTTGCTATTTTTGGTTTAGATGCAGCAGTATCGTGGGACCAGTTTTCTCTGTGTTCATAAACAGTTTTATTGCTTTAATGTTTTGTCACCGTGTCTGTGTGGTTTCCATTCAGCTATAGTTGTGTTGGCTTATTTGGTAAGTTAAACAATGTAATTATTGCATTCTCTACAAGTTTCCTAAGATCCACATTCACTGTTTTGACTGGAAGTGTAGTGAAAAAACACCATCTTGTTAAGTATATGTACAACATACAGCCTCTTTCTGCAAAAGATCAGGCCTACTTTTTACTAATCATTTTTTTGTTCATTGAAGTAAACGATTTTCTTCATTAAATATCTGCAGTCTACAAAAGTATCATAAATAAACTATCCTGTAATGTACTGTTTCATACGTTTTCAGGTCTGTAGGGAAATAAACAAAGGCAAATGTGCTGCCATTTTTAGTAAGTGCCGATTTTTATGACCCTACAAACGCTCCCTATAGTAAAAACTATGCTACAAATGGACATACACGATTGTATTCCAACTCCTCCGATACTATATTAGAAGTGTAGCTTTTTGTCCGCTTACAATGCTACTATCACAGTGTACAACAAATCTGAGCAGGGTAGTGGAAGCTCTGTATCACCTATGACCAGGTTGTAGCCATAACCATACATACAGTCACGACACTCTATGGTGAGAAAGTTGTTACCATTTGCCAGCTGGAGTGATACTAACGCAAAATGTGGTAAGAAAGCAGACAGGCACATGCATCGTAAGGACAATGTTAATTTGTAATTACTTGCAGTTTACTTAATGGAATAGTTATATTCCTGCATTCCATGCGTTATTAAATTACCAAGAGTCATGAATTATCGTGAAATACATGTAAAAAAAGCCGAATCACAGTGATTCAAAGACATTAGCTACGACTTATTCCTGAAAAAAAAACTTTCTAATATGTGTATATTTGCAGCTTATTCTGCTGAAAGCAAGGGAATATAAACACTTATTTCATGCATGAAAGTGTAAATTTCTGTTGTTGTCTGTTGTTATTATCGCAGGGACCTTCCTTCACATGTAAAAATGTTTTATGGACTCTAATGATTCGCACAGTCTTACATTTGACTCGACTTCCTAATAGTTAAATATTTTTGTAAAACAGTTACTTTTGCTTCAGAACCGAATGTGTTGAAGATTCCTGCCGTTTGTGTCTCACATTTAGCAATCATTATAGAACTGGCTTTTTCTGTGTTGGGAAACAGTTTTATTGCTTTTGACCATTTGTTATCACATCTGTGTGGTTTTCCCTTAAGCTACAGTTGTGATGGCTTACTTGGTACGTTAAATAATGTAGGTATTACATTCCATACAGGTTTCCTACATTTCACATTCACTGATTTGTCTGAATGTGTTGTGAAGAAAACTCTGCTTTGTTAGGTAGATATACGAGTCCTTTCTGCAAAAGGTCAGGTCTTCTGATGTTTACTAGCATTTTTTTGTTGTGAAATAAAAACGACATTATTCAGCAAATGTCTGCAGTAAATGTCACTTGCAAGAAAATCGTAAATACAATTTCATGTAACGTGCCACTTCGTACCTCCCAGGGTCATTAGAAAATTTAATGATGACAAATGTGGCGTCATTTTTTAGTTATTATCGATTTTTATGGCACTACATACACACCACATTCTAAAAACTACGTTACAAATAAATATGAACGTTGGTATTCGCATTCATCCGATAACGTAAGCAGAAGTGCTGCTTATTGGCCGCTTGGGGCGCTGCTATCACTGTCGGTAACAAAAATGAGACCGTGTGTTGCGATTGTAATGTGTGCTCATAAAGCTGGGTGCACATACGCCACAAAAGTATGCCACAAATAAGTGGCATACTGTAGTTGCTTGTGTGATTTCGAGTGTTTCGTGGCGCAACTTAAGAGAAGCAATTTTTGTCACGCCACAAAAAGTTCAAATAGCTTGTACTTTGTTGCGCCACTTTCCTTCCACCACTACTCCGTGGCGGCAGTAGTTCGAACCACAGTGATAGCTGCCTCAGTTGTCGTGGAGTATTTGATGCTATAACCAATTCGATTCAGTGTCTCTTCATTTTATTTGTGAAAAACGTGCAAACTGTGGTCGGCAGGAGCACTTTGGCAGCTGCTGTAACTACAAAAACAGCAGCCTATGTTTGAAATTCTGCAGCACTGTGATCGTGTGCGCTTGTGTGTGTGTGTGTGTGTGTGTGTGTGTGTGTGCGTGCGCCTGTGTGTGTGTGTGTGTGTGTGTGTGTGTGTGTGTGTGTGTGTGTGTAGAGGGATGGGGTGGGATATTTGCAAACTAATGTCGTATACCACAATCTTAAAAGATTTTTGGATGAATAAATAAATAAACTTAATATATATAGCCAAAGAAGCGAGTTGTATAAACTTCGTGATTTGTGAGACCAAGCATTGTCTACATTGTGGATTGTATACGCTACAGGCAATAGCTCCCGAGTGTAATGTTGCGTCTGTTAAACTAAAAATTAGTTGTTCGAAACGCTTGTGTCAACGAATGTAATAATACTCTAAAATCTGGAAGAGTGGCATGATATTTACATGCCTCCTGTTGTTGAGCTGGTCAGACAATATCTTCGTTTACGAGTATTTTTCCTTTTATAATTTTTTTTCTGGTCCCTGATTTATCCGTGCGCGAAATCTATTCTCGGATCTTACATTTGAGCTTCGTCTCCCTTGTATTTAACTTTTGTCAAAGATCCAGTGCCATAGCCTGCGCTATAACATTCATGCGGCAAATGTTTTCAATTGATGCCGTACTGAAAGCTGTGCAACTACAAAGAATTTGTGGCGTCCTAATTGAACGGTAGCTCACGATGCCGCTAAAGAAAGCCACAATTCGTGGCGCCATATTAGTTGCGTGTGTGAACCCGGCTTTAGGACTAACATGCCTTGGATGCCTGACATGCATAGTCTTTACGTTAAAACTCTTTGATCGGATATAAACAACGTAGCCAAATTTGAAAGCTGGCGCAGCAGACGCAGAAACTGAAAGGGGCAATTATTGACAATGCTAAACGAACCCCGGAAGGAAATGGGTGAGGTTGGTGCGGAACTTGGTATTGAAGATCAGAGTAAATCTCCGGTCTTCTTACAAGAAGATTACGACCTGGGGAATACTAACGTGGTGCGATCGGAAGGCTATGCGACCATGTTCATTGATCCAGATGTTATAGAATTTTTTCTCAGAGCTGACTCAATAAAGGATAGCGCGGAAGAAGTTAAAACTAGTATTTCAAAACGTATTGATTATTTGTTGCAGGTTGTGAAATCTAAGATTCAAGTGAGTGCCGTGTAGTTTTAACTTTGCATTACTTTTAAGTATGAAGCCAGCTTATTAATGGTCCCTGTTCTTAGAGCATTGCTTAAATTATCTATAAAATGAACATTATTGTATAGTTGTGTGGGTTGGTGTCATAATTGACACTTTATCCGCAGGGCGAAAAGAATATATCCGTCCATGAACTTCTAGATAAGAGGGACGACATGTATACTATGTCAGCGGAAATACTTGTTAAATGTGGCTCATTGCAGAAGTATGAAGAAATCAGGAACATAGTTGTAGAGAAATTGGGAGGAACTGTCTTCGTCAGCGAACCCAGACATTATCATACGCACAGGTGTTTGCAGGACGCGAGGTTAGTAAACCTGCTTGATATAGTTATCATATCAGTTGAGCTTGTAATACCTTGTCGAATGTCGTGCACAGTTTGTGTTGATACATTTTTAACTGGATCGAACAGTTTGCATTAAACTATGCCAATGTAGCCCTAGTTGTAAAGTCAGTTGTTTTCGATAAGTAGCAGTATGTTCAACATTTTTATATTCGTATTTAATTATTTTGTGTTGAACTTTGCACAGTAGTTATTACTTTTATCCCTTGCCCGCCCTTTCAGCCTCAGGTGCCTTGCTGCTGCTGCTACTATTTCAGCTATAAAATAACTTGACACAGTATCGTAAACGGCCATGGTGAATTTGTATAGTTAACATAAAATTGTTTTTTTTTGGGGGGGGGGGGGGGGAGGGAGGAGATGCTGTCAACTGTTTTGTGTGTACCAGTCTTTTATTTTGACGCGTCTTTCATGTGTAGAAAAGTACTTAATGTGCCCAAAAGGGCGTAGGCCTAGTTGCGTTCGGCTTTTTAAATAGTTTCGGGGTTGTAGTTCCATTCTCAACCAGTTCACTCATGTTTAGATCAGTCAAGCCGCAACCTGTCATTACTGCTTATAGTGATGCCACATTGCAGCTTGACTGATCTGAACAAAGGGCGTTTTGATAATTTGGTCGTACCCTGAAACTAACTGCAGAGAAGTATAAATATAGTATGGATTTGGAACTATTTTCATTCTTCCAAAACATTGATAGTCACGAAGCTTCCAGCAATGATGTCAAATTATACATTAACAACCAGAAACAGCCACTGCAGGCTCCTTGTGCGAATTTTGTCTAGTACTAATCCACTCATCAATTTTCGGACTTCTAGAGCAACTTATACATATTATGATAGAAATAGCTGCTTTGAAGAAGTCACTGCCCCGTGTCTTGTATAGGGTGAACGATGTAAGATGGACGACGAAAATATTTGTAAGACTTGACATGAAATTGGCCCTTGTTCATGAATAGGCTGAAACTGCATATTAAACATCCCCACCCCCCTCTCCAAAATCTTGGTTATGGTGACACTGATCTGTCGTACAGCCTGAGGTCTAAGTTGCGTTGTAAGGCAACAGTTTGCTTGTTAATTTGCTAACTCAATAAATGTGAATGCAGAAAACCTGGTTGTGGTAATAAATTGGTGGGTTGTGATGTCTAATGTTTGTCTGTGCTAAATTGAAAATTGCAAGTGGGGGAGGGGGTACAAATGTAACTTTTTGTTAGTGAACAGAAATGCTCATCATAGAAAATG
Source organism: Schistocerca piceifrons (assembly GCF_021461385.2). NCBI lineage: Eukaryota > Metazoa > Arthropoda > Insecta > Orthoptera > Acrididae > Schistocerca > Schistocerca piceifrons. Next base: position 262,581,464 of record NC_060145.1, on the reverse strand, counting down.
CTGGATACTATGGTTTCCATGTATTAATTGGTTGCTGTTACATGTCTGCATCTGCACACTTGCATGCTTAATCCTGAGTAATTGACTGTATTGTGAGAGAGAGAGAGAGAGAGAGAGAGAGAGAGAGAGAGAGAGAGAGAGAGAGAGAGACAAAGGAGCAGAAAATGAAACTCTGAATAAAATGGTGCATGTTCTTCCTCAAGGATTACATGATTTAAAATTCATAGAAAATTTGTATAGAACTGTTGGTGCAAGAGTTAAACTGTAAATGTTTTGGCAAAACCTCCAGTGAAGTCTGCAATGTGAAACTTAGTAACAGAATGGCCCAGAACAGGCTGTAGTGAATAAAAACCAATATGTCCATTAAGAAAGGTCAATCCTGTATTATTCATATTGCAAATATTTTCTGGAGGCCACTTTTACTTTGCTCACACCATGCGACTCGGCTGCTCTTCCAATTTAATGCAAAGCAGTTACATTACACAGATCTCCATCAGCTGTCTATAGGCAGTCAAGATCTGTTTAATACAATTAATGATATTTACATCCTTTAGTTGAAATGTTCTGATAAATTTTAGGAGTGGGAATGAAGCATTCTTACTTAATTTTACAGTCTGTAAGTATTAAATATCCTGCATGATTTCTACAGGCAAGCTGTTAAAGATAGTTACACCAGCATAAACCTATTCTGAAGATGAATAGTCTATATGCAGATTATTTATAATTCTGGTCTTCTGAGTATAAAGTCTTCACATCATCCTGAACTCACTCTTAAGAATGAAAAATATCATTAAGTATTGTGTGTATGGGTTCATAAATGTAAGACACCGTTGGTTCCTGGAGGGACTGCTTACATATTGCAGGTCAACATAATGAGGAATTTCTAACTGCAAAACAGGCAGAACTGAGCTTCTTTGGTTAACTAGTACATATAATGATACCACTTCGGTTTATTATCCATCGGGATGCCAAGGAACTTCAACATCGAACCTCATCAAATTTATCTCCACTGATTTGTATGTCTGGTACGTGTAGATCGTTTTGTTTGCTTTTCCATAGTAAAATATATGGTAAAGTAAACCTCAAAATTGTTTGCCTTGAGCCTGTGTAAGACTGTTCCAGCATTCTTCTGTCTGGCATGGACATTTTTGAGCCGTTTTTCAGATACTGTATTTGTCAGAAACAAGATTTTCTGAGGAATTCTTAAATGTACCAAGTAAATAATTTATGTAGGCCAAAAGAGGAACAAATGAAACAGCAAACCATACCTTGTGGAACACAATTTGTAATGTTTTATCACTCAAAATTTTTATTCTTGCTACATAATTTCAGTGTGATCCTCTGCCTTCTGTTAAGATAATTCTCAAATTAGTACTAGAGAAATGGCTGTAACATCGTACCATTTGCTTCACTAGAATTTGATTTTATGATGTACTCAAAGACCTTAGCAAAGTCATGCAAATTGCTAACACATTGAGTTTCCTTGTTTTGTTATAATAGAGTTAGACAGTATATACTGCCTTTTCAGTTGAAAGACCTTTATAGATACCAAACTCATCAGAAACTATGTAGCAAGCTACCTTCTCACAAATGTTTGAGTACACAGGAAGGAAGGAAGGAGATGGGTCTACAATTGTCACTTGCTTGTCTCCACTGTTACAAATCGGTGTTACTGCTGTGTAAAAGTTGGGAAATACACCTTGAATCATAAAATGGTCATAGAAGTACCTCAAGGAGTGTTACCAATTAACTCAGTTTTGATAGTGTGATTGGAATAGTCTTAGCTAGCTTTTAATGGTATAATTATTTTTATGGTGTGACAAGTGACACTCTCAGTAAGCTGTATGGACTGTCTTCAGCTCGTCCACAAATAAGATGTTTAAAATATCTTGTGAAAGCCACCCTGAGAAATGAAAATGAATGATGCATGGGTTGACAGGGGATGAAGTTGGAGGGAAGAGGTAACTGTAAATAAAGACAAAGTGGATAGTAAAGAATAAATATGGTGGGCTCTGTGGTTGGATGAAATAGGTAAGGTTTCTTTGCATCAACTCATACATAACAGTGGTTTGTGAAGACAAATACGCAAAACTTTCACAGCCACTTTAAATGTGGACAGTTGATTTGTTTCAGAATGAAAAGTAATCTGAGGCAAACTAACACCATTTTCATTTCCAATTTTTATGGCCAGTTCAGCTAAATTTGTATATATTGTACACCTTTTAAGACCTTCAGTGTACCTCTTTCTTACAGTTCCAAACTATTGAGACATTAGATGTTCTAAATCTGCAGAATCATTTTAAGTGTATGTAGTCTGGTTTTAGATGGGTGTTCTAAAAGTTCGTTGCTCCTGGATTGCATTATTTTCTTTCTTCACAAATTTCATGGTAAATTCACTTTTGGCATCTGGTGAATTGACACAGTGGTAATACACTGGTCTTACATTTTGGAAGTATGTTTTTCTTCACTGTTTGGGTTAAGGCTTTGTTTCCCATAGACTGCAAGTCAAATACCAGGATTTCCTATTCCAAGCATCCTCATTTTGAGATAGTTCTCTGTATCTGATATTGATTCCTTCAGCCACATCTGGGTGGTTTTCTGCTGAAGTACTTACAGAACTTTGATTTGATCTTTCAACCAAACTCTAGAAAAAGGAACAGACATCTTCCATTGCAGCAGGCTTACTATCATTGTCAGCAACTGAACATATACGCAACATTGCCCTAAAGACTCCTACACTGCAGGCACTGGCAGTAGTTGCATTCATAATCAACCTGGATATATCAAGGTAATATCTTAATGAAATAATGTGGAACTTCCACAGTGCAATCTTGACAAAACAGAATATATGTACGAAATTACCTAAAGTTTCCTTCCAGTAAATGTTCAGATTCTTTTTTTAGAATGAATGACACAGCAGATCATTTTGTTGCTGTTGACAAGTTATTTAAACTCCAAAAGATCTTTGGGATCAGCAGAATTCATAAATTTGTTCTTCGTATCTGGTTGATTTCCTTGCAAGTCAGTCACTTATTTTGTCTTAGTCTTTAGCACAATTAAAATATAACTGTCATCTGGTTGACATACTTCTCCAGTATTTTAGACAATAATAAAGCTAACATAATGACGTGTAATGTAATGGAAAGATAAACTTACCAAGTGGCAGCAGGGAACCCGCATACAAAAATGTTTAACTTTTACAAGCTTTCAGAGCTGGTGGCTCTTTCCAGCAGAAAAGTTGGAGGGGAAGGAAGAAGGGTGAAGGAAAAGGACTAGAGGTGTAGGAAAAAGAGTACAGTTCGGAAGTCAGCCAGAATTCCAGGTCAGGGGAGACTTACTGCACAGTCATTGTTGGGGGACTGCACTAGTCTAGATTTGAAAACCTGAGATCTTGAAGATGGAAGACAGGGTAATATGCAAGACAGATTACTAGTAAAACATCATGCACGACATAAGTGAAAAGCTAAGTGCATTGTATGTAACGAAGGTGGGAGACGGAAGGTGAAAAATAGACAGTTCAGAAAATGAGATGCGGAAAGCTAAAGTGAAATTAAGAATGTAGTAGTTACTATGAAGAAATGCTGAGACAGAAGGAATTAACATACATTAAGGTGAAACAGATACTAAGGTCATGACTCTTGTTGTAGAGGATATTGTGTATTGCCATTATGAGCCCTCTGCCTATGCCCATTCATCCTAACTGATGACTGGGTGGTACTCAGCCAATGTAAAAGGCCGAAAAGTGTTTAAATGACAGCTGGTGTATGAAATGTTGTTTCACAGGTGGCTCTCCGTTTGATAGTATCTGCTTTGGCAGTTACAGGGCTGGTATAGGTGGTGGTAGGAGGGTACATAGGGCAAGTCATGTAGTGAGGATGATCACAGGGGTAGGAGGCATAGGGTAGGGAGATGGGTGCAAAGGAACACAGGGTCTCTAAAGGATATTGTGAGATTAGGAGGAATCGCTCCAGAAAAAAACTTCAGAGCACACTACTAGTCACTCAGTATGGTCCTGGTCTTGAATGTGTTAGCCACCTACTTCAACAAGGCCATGATCTCTTAAAACCATACCCTGAATTGAGATCCATTCTGTCTGATGTTTTGCCCACCACACCTAGAGTAGCTTTCCATCACCCTCCCCGTTGATGCAATATCCTCGCAAGCTGCTGTGCTCCTCTTGCACCAATCTCCTTATCTTTATGGCTCCTGCCCCTGTGACCATCCCACTGTAAGGCCTGCCCTATTCACCTGCGTACCACCACCTACACCAGCCCTGTAACTAACAAAACATACTATTAAAAGGAGAGCCACCTATGGAATATACCAGCATGTCCTGTTATCTAAACACTGTTCGGCCTTTTACATCAGCATGACTACCATCCAGTTACGTCAGGAGAAATAACTGTGGGCAGAGGGTGTGTACCGGCAACACACAATATCCTGTTGCCAAGCATGCTCTGACGTGACAGTTGCGACCTCGGTGCCTGTTTCACCACACAAGCCATCTTGATTCTTCCCCCAGATACCAGTTTCTCACAACTCCACAGGTGAAACCAGTGCTACATGTCCTTGGTTCTTGCAACCCAACTGACCTTAATTTATGTTCATTCTTTCTTCACTCCATTTTAGTTTTTTACATCTTTCATTTTGTGCCCTTCTCTTTTTCACCATCCTCTCCTCACACCTCTGTTACATACAATGCATTTAGCTTCATTCTTATGATATGGTACACTATGTATTAGCAGTAATCCTTGTCTTGCATATTATCCTACCTTCCACCTTTAAGCTCTCAGGTTTTCAAATCTCGTTAAGTGCAGTCCACAGCAAACAGTCTTCCCTTCTCAACCTATCCGGTAAGTCTCCCCAGACCCCAAGCTCTGGGTGACTTTCCTGAACTGTACCCCTTTTGCTAGACCGCTCCAGCCCTCTTCCTTCCCCTCAGTCTTCTGCTGGAGGGAGCCACCACAGGCTCCGAAAGCTTGTGTAGATTAAACCTTCCTGTGTGTGTGTGTGTGTGTGTGTGTGTGTGTGTGTGTGTGTGTGTGTGTTCTCCTGCTGCTGTTTGCTGTGTAGATTTTTGTATCTATTCAATTAAATTATATTGTCAAAAACTATTTTTGTTGTTATATGAAGTCTCTCTCTCTCTCTCTCTCTCTCTCTCTCTCTCTCTCTCTCTCTCTCTCTCTCTCTCTCTCTCTCTCTCTGCCGTGACTGTTAGAAGTAACTGTATTTTAATAATTTATTGTTTGTTAAAATCATAAGTGTTTTGTTTTTATTTCAAAGTTCTGAATAAAAGGCACTAAAGATCCTGGTATAGTGGCCTAAACATAACAATCTTAGAACAAAGGCAGTTAAATGAAATTGGATTTTCTTTGGTCTTCGCTTTCACTGAACTTCCACATTCATCTCTCTTCTATCTAATGTTGTCTTTCTTTTATTTTACCAGCAGCACTCTCTAAACACGACAGAGGATATGAGTCAGTAAGTGGAGATATTGTTGTTACTGCTGTTGTCACTGGCAGCAGTTCAATAGTTGTAGCATAAAATTTCTTTGATACATGCAAAACTTCATGGTTAAACTTTAATAGTGCATACAAAATTTAGTAAGCATTTGAACATTTCTGTTAAAGGATGAAAGTGTTACGTATGGCTATGTCATGTGCTCGGAGTAAGGCAATGGAATTGGCATCCGTATTACAAAAGCCTCTTGGCCCTGCATTATTTGTACTAGAACTGGAAAGCAGTGAGAAGCCACCTCCCCAACTGGAAGACAACTTCATATCAGCCTTATCAATGCGAACACATTCTTCTAGTCGTATTGTGACTAGCCGTGTAAAGGTTGTGTTTGAGCTTATGAAGGTTAAACCTGAGAAACCATCTCAGACACAAAGTTAGAAATCATTTTTTGTACATTTCAGTACAGTGTAGAAAGTGCAATAGTCATGCCAAAAAAATTGAATTTTGTGTTAGTTTACAATCACCAGGAATCAGGTTTTGGATGTAGTAAAAAGGTTTATTTTACTCACTTACTATTGTTATTGCTTGATATGTTATCATTTAATATTGTTTCATGTATTTTATTTCCTGTGCTACACTCCAATTGTAAAATTGATATTGTATTTACATAGTTATGTTCATTTTTATTGTTAAAGTTTATAAGACTGATTAGGGTTAATGTATACACTGCAATCCTTCAGAAGTTTTTGTGAATTAAAAAAAAGCTATCTTACCTAAATTGTCATGTATTCCCTCACTTCTCTTAAACTGCCAGTTCCCATGTTTCACAATCAGTAAAGAAAGATAATACATTCCAAATAAGATCCAAGAACGGCATCAAAAGGTTTTGTGGACAAAATGTCCACAGGTGTAACTAATGCTGTACTAATGTTACTTATAACTTTAAAACACAGTTATCATGCTTCTCTCAATAATACTTCCATTAAAACATCAAAACACCATTAACTGCAAAGAAGAAATCCTGTCAATCCCATCAACAGTCTTGTAAACACATCCTGGAACACAGCATATGAACGTATACTAAGGTAGGACAAATGAGGTGATGCAATGGTAAAAAAATTAGACTTCTGTTTGGAAAGAGTGGGGTTCGAATCTCCTTGGAGCAAACAAGATTTGGGTCTTCTATGGTTTCTCTAAATTGCTCATGATGTATACCTGAATGGTTCATTTGGAAAGAAACAATTTCTTCCCCAAGCCTTCCCCTCAGACTTGCACCCATCTTGCATTTTTCAATCCCTTGTTGTTGTGACTAATATTTCTATTTTTCTAAACCCAAGAACACTTTTTCCTTCCTCAAGCTGCACACATATGTGGTTGGTAAGGTAAAATGCAATGAATGATACACTCATGGCTGGCAGAGCCTTGCGCTTTGACGTGTAAAGTAATTAGTTCTAACAGTGGGTGCAGCTGGCAGGCTGTGCATGCAACTACTGTTGTATTGGCAGGCTGGGTGGCGTATTGTGGCCGAATCAAGACAAACTTAAAGTGCAAACTGTGAAGCGAAACACACAACATTGATAGTTAAAGCTCCTTCCTTCCCTGTGAGTAAATATAGACAGGGTATAATCTTTTAACAATGTGCAGAAGCATCTAGTACGAACACACAGTTTTATCAATACAAAAATTGGCAGACTTTTCGCCCCTCGTCACAGCCCAAGGTTGATCATAAATATCTTGTAGGTGATAACATCTCAAGGAGGAAAATTCTCAGCTCATTGCAAGGTTTTGGAGAGCAGGATCAATGTGCCCAATAGCTACAGTAAGCCATGCTTGGCCCACAAATTCATTCCCTCATTTTGAGTCTGATGGTTTGCTGTATGGCATTACTGCTATAGACAACTTTTGGAGGTGTTAATCACCAGGTGTAAGTATCTGTATTTGATGCCATTTCAGTGACTTGTCGATGAAATGATTAGGACAACACACATGCAGTCCCCAAACTAAGAAAAATTTCGGTCTGGCCAGAATCAAACCTGGGACAGCATGTTCTAGGGACAGCGATGCTAACTGCTACATCACCGGCTGTGGACATGATTTGTCTGACAGTGCTTCAGTTTGCTGGTGAAATGCCAGTAAACTGATAGAATCTTCAGGCTGTATTGGTAAGCAGCGTTGATGTGTATGCCAAAAATGTTTTTGCATTGTACACAGTGCATCAAACTACAGAGGACAATGTTTTTGATTATGCCCTTTTTTTCCTTAAAATGCAGTTTTGAGTCTGCAAAATACCTGCTTCTTGCTGTCATATCCTCTTCCTGATACTCAGTTTTCCAGTCTTGAAATTCCTTGAAAATAGAAATAGATGAAGGTTGGAGGGTCTGCAAATGTGGTGGAAAGGGCTGTTTTCCAGTAATTCATACTTCTAATCTTCAGTTAATTTTTCTGATAAGTTTTTTGGCTTTGAAAAACCAGGCCTCTTCAGTTTCAACAAGTTGGGCTTGGATGACTGTGTAAAGTTAATATGTTACTACTTCACCATCTGCAAAACAAGCAATCTGAACTATCTGCTGGTGTGGAAGAAAATAATGGAAAATGAAAGGGGTCACCAAGTACCACACACTGCATTAATTTCTGGTGTGAAGTGATGAACTTATGCTTCATCCAAACTAATATCAGTACACAAATTTGAATTCTTTTTAAATCTGTTGAAATGATGCTGACACGCTGTTACAAATTTGCTCTTGGGCAGTGTTAAATATAATTGAGCTACTGATCTTAAACAACCCTTTTTCATTGTTAATTGTTCATGTACAACACACTCTCCTGATATAATAGTCCACATTCCTATACCTCAAATTGTCTCTTATAATACATATTTTCTTAAAGTTATCTGTTGTAGTTATTTTGGGATATCCTTTACTTTGATCATCTTAAAGCTATATTGGAGTAAGCTTTTTCTCTGTTGTTGAAAATGTAGCAAACACCTTGTAAATCACCCAAAACAAATAATTTTTTAATGTGATGTGATACTTCATTGTTTCCATTTGAGATGCAGATAACATAAAGGTGTATAAACTAAAGTGCTTGACAATAAAGTGGAAATGTACTTAAATTACTGCACAGCACATATTAACCCAAAAAAACACAAATTTTCTTTTGTTGTTTTCTTGCTTGTAGTGACTTAAGAGTACATATGTACACTTGCCATATGCTCAGGTTGAAAGTGTGGCATTGTAACATACAGCTTTAATTTTTACTACAGCATCGCTACATTTGTCAGACACTAAATGTTTCTTATCCTTGTGGTCATTTCATCAGATGGCACTTCTAAAACTTGGCAAAATGTACTGTTGCAGTGTCCCAACTACAGGCTGTTGACATCACTAGTAGCTAGAATCAAGTGACCCCATCAGGACAGTAGTTTCAGCTTTGTCATGTAACATGATACCTTAAATGCATGACAATATTTATTGCCTTAAGAAAAATTGCAAATTTTGAGAAATATAATATATTTTGTAATTATTGTAAGTCCATATGAAATTGTCAGACATACAGCAGAAAATGTATTTATATCCCCCACTCCCGCTTCTCCTTGCATTACGAGTATGCTGTGTTTTACAATCTAGCCATGCAGTTTTTGTATTTGTAGTTAATTTAGTAAATCCTTGCTGATGAAACTATGGAATGGGTTTTTGACACACACACACACACACACACACACACCACGGGCTGAGATAGTAGGATAGAGGTGGGGAAAGACGTCATGTTGCCTATGAGTGTGCAGGAATGTGGTGCGGACAGGATAGGGGTGCTAGGTAGGGCCAGAATCAGGAGGCTGTGTCGGCAGAAGAGGGAGCAGAAAAGGGAGTGGGAGAGGAGAGAAGGGGAAAAGATGCAGGTGTGTTTGTGGAATAGAAGGCTGTGTAGTGCTGGAATGAGAGAAGGGAAGGCTATAGATATTTGGAGGACAAGAACTGCAAAGGTTGAGTCAGGGGAACGAAGGATAAGTGTTGAGTAGCAATAGATCCTTTTCATAATATTGTTATTATTACATCCTGGACTTTCCATCATTCAGTATTATGTCCAGAATGAGATTTTCACTCTGCAGCAGAGTGTGCGCTTGTATGAAACTTCATGGCAGATTAAACCTGTGTGCCGGACTATGACTCCAACTCGGGACCTAGAGCACTTGCCCGCGACAGGCAAAGGTCCCGAGTTCGAATCTCAGTCCGGCACACAGTTTTAATCTGCCAGGAAGTTTCATTCAAGTTTCATTCAGTATTGTGTTAGTGGTACTGGCTTGTTATATGGTATCTATCAGTGTGATTTATTTATTTATTTATTTTTATTTTTTTCCCTGCATGACTTTCTGACAAATTTCTATTTGTAAAAAGATTCTCTGTGTTAAAATGCAGTCACCCTACTCCTCTTCCCCACCACCCTTTCTCTTGTTACATCTTAAGTAGATGAAGGAGAAGCTCCAGTTTCCACTAGCTCTTGGCCCACACGTGCTTCCATTCCTGCACCATGGCCTTAATTTCACTGATCCTGCCCTCACAAACATCTTGTCAATCTCTCTCCCAATGTCTTATCTTTCACTCTCAATTCGCTCCTCCATATCACCATGTGCTGCACGAACCCACCTGCATGTGGCCACATATCTATCACATGCACTTGCTGCCTGTCCCTCCCAGCTATTGACCATCCATCCCCAAGCCCTTCGTCAGGCTCTCAGCGCTCTCGCACGCCACCTGTTACCTCTACCTTTTAAATTATTTATACCTCAAGTAATACCTGTTCTGCTAAAGAGCACAGCTGCTAATTTAATTAGCTGCAAATAATAGTTTCAGTTGAAAAGTCAAACATTGGCAAACTTGAAGGTCCCTTCCTTGGCTGGGTATTTTAGACACACACACACACACACACATATATATAGAGGGAAACATTCCACGTGGGAAAAATATATCTAAAAACAATGATGATGTGACTTACCGAACGAAAGCGCTGGCAGGTCGATAGACACACAAACATACACAAAATTCTAGCTTTCGCAACCAACGGTTGCTTCGTCAGGAAAGAGGGAAGGAGAGGGAAAGACGAAAGGATTTGGGTTTTAAGGGAGAGGGTAAGGAGTCATTCCAATCCTGGGGGGACTGTGCCAAGATGTGCTGGCCGTGCACCAAGGCATGTTTAGCCACAGGGTGATCCTCATTACCAACAAACACTGTCTGCCTGTGTCCATTCATGCGAATGGACAGTTTGTTGCTGGTCATTCCCACATAGAATGCATCACAGTGTAGGCAGGTCAGTTGTTAAATCACGTGGGTGCTTTCACATGTGGATCTGCCTTTGATCGTGTACACCTTCCGGGTTACAGGACTGGAGTAGGTGGTGGTGGGAGGGTGCATGGGACAGGTTTTACACCGGGGGCGGTTACAAGGATAGGAGCCAGAGGGTAGGGAAGGTGGTTTGGGGATTTCATAGGGATGAACTAACAGGTTACGAAGGTTAGGATTTCATGAAGGATGGATCTCATTTCAGGGCAGGATTTGAGGAAGTCGTATCCCTGCTGGAGAGCCACATTCAGAGTCTGGTCCAGTCCCAGAAAGTATCCTGTCACAAGTGGGGCACCTTTGTGTTTCTCCTGTGGGGGGGTTCTGGGTTTGAGAGGATGAGGAAGTGGCTATGGTTATTTGCTTCTGTACCAGGTCGGGAGGCTAGTTGCAGGATGCGAAAGCTGTTGTCAGGTTGTTGGTGTAATGGTTCAGGGATTCCGGACTGGAGCAGATTCGTTTGCCACGAAGACCTAGGCTGTAGGGAAGGGACCGTTTGATGTGGAATGGGTGGCAGCTGTCATAATGGAGGTACTGTTGCTTGTTGGTGGGTTTGATGTGGACGGACGTGTGAAGTTGGCCATTGGACAGGTGTAGGTCAACGTCAAGGAAAGTGGCATGGGATTCGGAGTAGGACCAGGTGAATCTGATGGAACCAAAGGAGTTGAGGTTGGAGAGGAAATTCTGGAGTTCTTCTTCACTGTGAGTCCAGATCATGAAGATGTCATCAATAAATCTGTACCAAACTTTGGGTTGGCAGACTTGGGTAACCAAGAAGGCTTCCTGTAAGCGACCCATGAATAGGTTGGCGTACGAGGGGGCCATCCTGGTACCCATGGCTGTTCCCTTTAATTGTTGGTATGTCTGGCCTTCAAAAGTGAAGAAGTTGTGGGTCAGGATGAAGCTGGGTAAGGTAATGAGGAAAGAGGTTTTGGGTAGGGTGGCAGGTGATCGGCGTGAAAGGAAATGCTCCATCGCAGCGAGGCCCTGGACGTGCAGAATATTTGTGTATAAGGACGTGGCATCAATGGTTACAAGGATGGTTTCCAGGGGTAACAGATTGGGTAAGGATTCCAGGCATTCAAGGAAGTGGTTGGTGTCTTTGATGAAGGATGGGAGACTGCATGTAATGGGTTGAAGGTGTTGATCTACGTAGGCAGAGATACGTTCTGTGGGGGCTTGGTAACCAGCTACAATGGGGCGTCCGGGATGATTGGGTTTGTGGATTTTAGGAAGAAGGTAGAAGGTGGGGTGCAGGGTGTCGGTGGGGTCAGGAGGTTGATGGAGTCAGGTGAAAGGTTTTGTAGGGGGCCTAAGGTTCTGAGGATTCCTTGAAGCTCCGCCTGGACATCGGGAATGGGGTTACCTTGGCAAACTTTGTATGTGGTGTTGTCTGAAAGCTGACGCAGTCCCTCAGCCACATACTCCCGACGATCAAGTACCACGGTCGTGGAACCCTTGTCCGCCGGAAGAATGACGATGGATCGGTCAGCCTTCAGATCACAGATAACCTGGGCTTCAGCAGTGGTGATGCTGGGTGTAGGATTAAGGTTTTTTAAGAAGGATTGAGATGCAAGGCTGGAAGTCAGAAATTCCTGGAAGGTTTGGAGAGGGTGATTTTGAGGAAGAGGAGGTGGGTCCCGCTGTGACGGAGGACGGAACTGTTCCAGGCAGGGTTCAATTTGGATGGTGTCTTGAGGAGTCAGATCATTAGGAGTAGGATTAGGATCATTTTTCTTAGTGGCAAAGTGATACTTCCAGCAGAGAGTACGAGTGTAGGACAGTAAATCTTTGACGAGGGCTGTTTGGTTGAATCTGGGAGTGGGGCTGAAGGTGAGGCCTTTGGATAGGACAGAGGTTTAGGATTGGGAGAGAGGTTTGGAGGAAAGGTTAACTACTGAATTAGGGTGTTGTGGTTCCAGATTGTGTTGATCAGAATTTTGAGGTTTTGGAGGGAGTGGAGCTGGAAGTGGGAGGTTGAGTAGATGGGAGAGACTGGGTTGGTGTGCAATGAGAGGAGGTTGAGGTTTGTTGGAAAGGTTGTGAAGGGTGAATGAGTTGCCTTTCCGGAGGTGGGAAACCAGGAGATTGGATAGTTTTTTGAGGTGGAGGGTGGCATGCTGTTCTAATTTACAGTTGGCCTGTAGGAGGATGCTCTGAACAGCCGGTGTGGATGTGGGAGAGGAAAGATTAAGGACTTTTATTAAGGAATGGAGTTGACGGGTGTGTTCATTGGCTGAGTTGATGTGTAGGTGAAGGATTAGGTGGGTGAGGGCAATGGATTGTTCAGTTTGGAACTGGTATAGGGACTGATGGAAGGAAGGGTTGCAGCCAGAGATGGGAACTTTAAGTGTGAGGCCTTTGGGGGTGATGCCAAATGTCAGACAAGCCTGAGAAAATAGAATATGGGAGCGTAATCTGGCTAGGGCGAAGGCATGTTTGCGGAGGGAATCTAAATAAAACTTAATGGGGTCGTTGTGGGGGTGTTGTGAGGGTGACATGGTATTAGAAGGTGGAAAGTGTAACATGAGATGAAATGAAAATTAAAATAAAAATATATGGGGAGAGATAAAGGTGAACCGGAAAGTAACTGGAGATCTGGAATGAAAAAAGGCGAAAAGGTGTTGGTTACAGCTGGGCTATGTTGGACTTGGGTTGGTAGACAACGATGTGCGTAAAGGTTAGGTGGTTGTGTTGCCGCCAAAACACGTTAAAGGACGTAGAAATTCGGGAAAATTTCGTAAAAACTGCGTGTAGTATATTAAAAGGAGTGGTATTGTGGTGGTAGATTATGAAAATGAGGCTAACAATTGTCTGACGAAGAAATAATGACGTTAAAACCTGTGGGAAGCGGCTAAAAATTATAAGTGAAGTGGGAAAAACGGAAATGGAAATAAAGCGAAAGTTATTAGAACTGGCCGAAATGGTTGTTTAAAAGGTGAAAGGAGCTGTTTGTGAACTAGAAACGGTGGATATTATAGCGGCGGTAGTGCTGAAAGCGGCAAAAAAAAATTTTTTTTGGTTATGGTTTGGAAGTGGGTTACGTATTATTGAGTATATATATATATATAGGCGGGATAAAATAGTATAGCAGATTACGGTAAAAAGGAGAAGGTGAATACAAAGTGAAACTACTGGCAACAACAGAAAGAGGAAAGTAAGACGACAGAAAATATTTCGAAATGCAACAGTGACAATAACAAACGTAATTGTTGGATTCAAATTAATGATATCAATATAATAGAAGGAAACATTCCACGTGGGAAAAATTATATATAAAAACAAAGATGAGGTGACTTACCGAACGAAAGCGCTGGCAGGTCGATAGACACACAAACATACACACAAAATTCAAGAAGAACCACAAAAGTGCCCCACTTGTGACAGGATACTTTCTGGGACTGGACCAGACTCTGAATGTGGCTCTCCAGCAGGGATACGACTTCCTCAAATCCTGCCCTGAAATGAGATCCATCCTTCATGAAATCCTCCCCACTCCGCCAAGAGTGTCTTTCCGCCGTCCACCTAACCTTCGTAACCTGTTAGTTCATCCCTATGAAATCCTCAAACCACCTTCCCTACCCTCTGGCTCCTATCCTTGTAACCGCCCCGATGCAAAACCTGTCCCATGCACCCTCCCACCACCACCTACTCCAGTCCTGTAACCCGGAAGGTGTACACGATCAAAGGCAGAGCCACGTGTGAAAGCACCCACGTGATTTACCAACTGACCTGCCTACACTGTGATGCATTCTATGTGGGAATGACCAGCAACAAACTGTCCATTCGCATGAATGGACACAGGCAGACAGTGTTTGTTGTTAATGAGGATCACCCTGTGGCTAAACATGCCTTGGTACACAGCCAGCACATCTTGGCACAGTGTTACACCGTCCGGGTTATCTGGATACTTCCCACCAACACCAACCTATCCGAACTCCGGAGATGGGAACTTGCCCTTCAGTATATCCTCTCTTCTCGTCATCCGCCAGGCCTCAATCTCCGCTAATTTCAAGTTGCCGCCACTCATACCTCACCTGTCTTTCAACAACTTCTTTGCTTCTACACTTCTGCCTCGACTGACATCTCTGCCCAAACTCTTTGTCTTTAAATATGTCTGCTTGTGTCTGTATGTGTGTATGGATATGTGCGTGTGTGCGAGTGTATACCTGTCCTTTTTTCCCCCTATGGTAAGTCTTTCCGCTCCCGGGATTGGAATGACTCCTTACCCTCTCCCTTAAAACCCACTTCCTTTCGTCTTCCCCTCTCCTTCCCTCTTTCCTGATGTGGCAACAGTTTGTTGCGAAAGCTTGAATTTTGTGTGTATGTTTGTGTTTGTTTGTGTGTGTATCGACCTGCCAGCGCTTTCGTTCGGTAAGTCACCTCATCTTTGTTTATATATATATATATATATATATATAGATATATATATATATATTTGCTGGGTAAAGCTTTGATTATTGCATTGCCTATGCTGAAAGCTGTACCACAGGAACACCAGTGTAGTAAGATAGTCAAATGTATTGTAAGATGCAAAGCCATTAATAATGAACTCAAGAGGTAACAAGTACCAAGTTTTGATAATGTGCATAGAACATGAATGAAATTTTATTCTTAATAGTACAACAGATCAGTAATTGTGAACTAGGACAATGTTGAAAAAGAAAATAATCAAAATCTAATCACTTTTTTCTCAGCTCACGTGTATTACAGCAAATAGTCAAACTTCTTGCTTCCATCATCCCTTTAAAGTTGACATGGATTAAGGAATGAATGATATTGTCACACCCTCAAAAATTCTTGTGACCAGTTTGCGACCGAACCGCCGAATCTTTCCATCAGTAAATGGGGTATGTTCTCAACTGACTCGGTTGTTTTAACCCCCTCCACTGACAGAATGACCCGCTTCCTACTTCCGTATGTATAAAGCCAATACGGACTTGTAGCTGCCACGCCTTTGCGCTTACTGCTACGTATTTTAACCGTAAATAGCTCAGCCCTAATGGTAAGAGGTAGTAGTGAATTCACGTTATTAATCTTTGGAGACAGCACAGCTGCCACAAGCTCAGCTCACTTTTACTCCACTCCTACCCTCGCCATTGCACCACATTAACTAGGTGCTACATGGACCTTGCTAAATTCACTTGCGTATACATTTTTGACCGTTACTCGCCAGTATTTACCTAATGATTAGTACACTCCTAACCGGATTATTTCCCAAAGAGCTGTGATGATTGAACGGGTTCGATCCACGGCCTACAGTGCCCTACAGTGCCCTACAGTTCCCTACAGTTCACACGGTAACACTGCCTACCTGACCCACTTAACTTGGTAGTGAGCTTATGTATCCAATCACCACTGCTAGCAGCAGTGGGTAATCCTATCAGCACGACGAGAGCAGCAGACTTACCGTCGAATCCTCCTGAAAATACTTATAACTACGGTCGCCAGCTCTGAAGGAGCAAAAGAATAAATCAGTTTTTTGGCTCGTTTCAAAGTGAAACGGCTTGAGTTGAATTTAAACTTAATTCTGAATATTACTATTTCTGATCATTCTAGGTGATTCTACAAAGCAAATACTCTCTCAATTTCTGTGAGTTGGCTTGGTAATTACCACCAAGACAACTTATGCAACTTAGGTTAACAAAATTCTATCCTTCAACTTATTTAATGATTTTGGATATTACTCTTTGGACGATTGATATAGAATTAGTTAAGTGACTTTACTTGAAAGGTTACTCAGAAAATTTAAGTAACTATAAATAGGCGACTCATTCTGGTGTGACCATTGCTCTTTTCAACATTCTTATACGCTAAAGTATTCTACAACCAAAAGAATTGTAAATGAAAGAGGCGATGGTGTCCTCAGTCTGATTTCACTACACTATATTTGAGGTTACTACCCTTTACAATGAACAACATGCGTCGTAATTTTACTCATTACTATATTCTGTCCTCTGCACTTGCATAAAAGAAAACTGGTATTCTCCTTTTACTTGCATACAAAGTTCGACTTAACAATTGCAAGCAGTCTTGCCTTGGGTAGACGTGTCGGTGTTGGTGGTGAGATGCATGTGGCTAACGCAGCTCTTCACGCCTCGTGCCCTTAATGGCGGCTGGAACTACGAGCTGTAGCACTCGTATAAGCTACTGCACGTCCGCCATAAAATCTGGGCGCAAGAACTCTTACAATCAGCCCCAGTGGCATAGAGACGGCTTCGACAACCATTCGTCGCGTTCTACTCCACAAACGGCGACGATATTCTCCTCTTCGCTGTTGCACAATCACTTTTGCGTGAGCACAGTTACGCACGTCCGGTCACGTCAACACTCCCCAGGCCATTCCATTGTTCAGTCCCTGTGTCTCCAGCTACCTCTCGCTACGCTCGTATCACCAAGAGTGGGGGCGTTCCCCTACCACCTTTTCACCGAAATCATTTAGTATTTAAGAATATTTATATTTATTACCCTGGAGTTCATACCAGTCATAATAATTTACTACTAGTGCCTTATAACATTAAATCATACAGTAATAACTTATAATTACCAAGAAAAAGAATACATTTGACTCCGAGAGCTTAGTGCATTGTCTGACAGGCAGCGCTAATTCCCAGTTTCGCCAATAGATGGCATCAGGGTGCACTCCCTGGCAGTCTCACACCAGCGCGCCCGTTTCCGACGCGCGGGCTCCAAATTACTGTCAGCCCACCATCATTTCAGTTCCGTTACACATGCCCCACTTCTTATTGAAGTATCTAACAGTGATAATTCAATAAGAAGGCTCTCCTATAATGAATCTGAAATTTTCGTTAAGCTTTTTACCAAGGGTTTTCCCTTTCTTACTGATACACCTCGGTACTTATATTACTTATTTAAAATTAAACACCAATTCTTTCTATCTTTCCTGCTAAACATTACATAAATGATTTACATATATTCTTTCCAATTTTCTTACTTCTAAACACAGTACACTTTAAAAATCTTTTTTTTACAAAATTTTTAAATACACTTCTTTTATCTCGGGCAAGTAAAACACACGTTATGCGCCTATGACTTGATAGCCCGTCCTTTTCACTTTACCTCCTCACTTTTCTACGTCTTCCACAACACTTATTTACACATCTCTTAAGGCTTTCTTAGAAGCTCAGTCTTTCCCAGTCTGTTTAGTCTCTACTTAAACTAGAAGTTTCATTAGAATACTGCAACATATTTTAGTGAACATTTACCTTTCACATAGAACAAAAGAAACAAAACTATTTACATATTGGTTTCCTTTAATATTTATTTATATATTTATTTTCAATCTGGTAGAATTCGTGGTTCATACCTTTTGAGATCCACTATGTTTCTTACTCCCAGGCGTTTGCCTGTTAATGGGTACTCTAAATAATAAGCATTCACATTGGGTATGGACACTATTTTAAATGGTCCATTATATATGTATTTAAATTTGCTGATCTCGTTATTAATTTCACTTGACTTTTCATGTGTTTTTACACGAACGAGATCACCTATTTTGAATTTAGGATTCCTTACTTTTTCGTCATGACGACGAATTCTCACATCTGCTTGTTTTCTCATCTTGTCTTTTACTAAGTTCTTTTTAC
This sequence comes from Schistocerca piceifrons, assembly GCF_021461385.2. Taxonomy (NCBI): domain Eukaryota; kingdom Metazoa; phylum Arthropoda; class Insecta; order Orthoptera; family Acrididae; genus Schistocerca; species Schistocerca piceifrons. The sequence goes on along the minus strand of NC_060145.1, from coordinate 262,563,067 downwards.
TATCATAATCTAATTCAACTCTATCTGTAAATTCTAGTAGGTCTTCTACTAGACTTTTACTTCTCGTCTTTTTCAGGATTTCTTCTGGAGTAAATTCAGTGCTCTCGTTTGTTAATGAATTCATGATTTCTTCGAATTCGCTCACATACATGCCCCACTTCTTGTGGTTGCTATGGCAGTACGTCCTAAATAACCGACCTATCTCACGCATATATCTTTCTGCCGGATTGCTTGATGGGTGATAAGCTGAGATATGTACCACTTCTACCTGTTTCTCAGTTATCCCATCCTTCCACATTTTTGAGCAAAACTGAACACCATTATCTGATCGTATTCTCTTTGGCTTCCCTACTTTCACAAAATAATCACACACCATTTTATCATACACAGCTCTGGCAGTAGCTTTTCTCAAGGGATATAGCTTTATATACTTTGAGAAAAGTTCAACTGCTACAAATATGTACACAAAACCCCCCATGGTTTTCGGTAATGGTCCAAAGATATCAACTGCTACTATTTCTAATACTTCATCAGGTTTTATTGATTGCATGGGCCCTTGATTAGTTGCATTTGTTACTTTCTCCTTTTGGCATAGATCACAAAATCTTATCCTCTGTGCTACCCTTCGTGCCATGTTGTTAAAGGTAATGCATTCATCTAACTTATCGGTACACTTCCGTGCACCACAATGGACATATGCCAAGTGAACATAATCTATCAGCACTTCAGTTTGTTGTTCCGGCCAACATACTCTCCACTTCCCTGGATTATTTAATCTTTGAAGATACTGTACACCTTTGTGTATTTTATATGAAGCCCTTATGTTAGTTGCGTCCGGATTGTCAAACTTGACGTTTATCTTCCCATAATAAATCCTTTTCCACCGCCAAGTCTTGCCATATTATTTTTCCAGTTTTTATACTGACCATTCCATCTGGAGGTTTCTTTCACCGCTTTTTCCAATAGTCCTTCGTCTAGGCTCTTTAATGTCATCTCGTTCTCATTCGAATCTGTCATGCCTGAACTCTCGGTTGCGGAATCGGAAACTTCCTCTACTTCTTTTTCTCCCTGGATGCTTTCTGATGATTCTGACGATAATTCCTCCTCCTTAGAAATATAACCTTCTTCGGATTCAAATAATTCTCGCAAATTATAATCCATTTCTCTACTTTCCCTTTGTTGGATAGTGCATTCGCCACTCTTACTTTCATTATTTTCCCCTACTAATGGAATTCCAGTCTCACTCAACTCATTTGCTTCAGTATTACAGGGATCACAACACTCTTTCTCTTGGTTAGATACACTTTCTCTAATTTCTTTAAAAGAATCTTCATCACAGTCATATACTCTTGCTGTCACTAGGTACACATCATAATCGGTATGGCTCTCTAACACTGTCATATTCGGGTCCAAATTAATCACTTGAGTGGAAGATCTTTCTAATTGTGCTGGCTGGCTTTTGAGCTGATGTACATATTCTGCATACGAGGTAATTTCTGAATCGGCATGCGTCCCTGCACTATGCCCCTTTTTCTTATCCACCCTTTCCTCTTTAATTACTTCTCGATGCGATTCGTCGACTATTCGTACGAACCTTTTACCATAAGTCACATCACTCCTACCTTGCCCCTGCCTCTCTGCACAGTTGCCATCCCTACCGACAAACAACGCCTTCTCTGACTCTTCCTTCATCAATTCGTCACTCTGACCTCGAATTGTACTTATTTCATTCACGTGAGCCTTCACATCCGACCGATATTCCTTTCCTACTTCATTTCCCTTAATAATTCCTCCCTGCTCTCTCTCCTCTGTTTGTATCCCTGCATTATACTTCGCAAAGTTTCGTTTATGTAACTGCTCTTCAGGCGAACGACGCACTATCCTACTACAGTACTGACTACTCCGATCTTCCCTGTATTTGGGCTATTTCTTTCTTTCCGCGCGCATTAGGCCCTTGACCTGCGCGGTATTTAGTTTTCCTGATTTTGATAATGCATCCCATTTCCCTGATAGTGTCCTCTCCCTCGCTGAGAGTTACCTCCTCGACCTCTTCCTCTCATCATGTTAATTTGCGGTTCATTCCTACCACCTTTTACTATTCCATTCTGATTTCTGAAACCTCGAAACTCTCTAGTTTCACGCCACCTATCTTCATTCTCGATTTTTTTTTCTAAAAATTCATCGAATGTTCGATGAGTGCCTCCTACATAACGCTTTGAATCGTCTGGTAGCTTTTTCCACAACTCCCACACTATCTCCGATTCTGATCTACGATCTTTAAGATACTCCAAACGCTTGAACCATCCTTCACAGTATTCTTTCATGAGCCCACGCCCATGTTCTGGCATTCTGGCGACAACGAATTCTCTCCACAACCTATCTCTCTGTTGTGTGCTCCAGAATTCCTCAAGGAACTTTTCTTTGAAGTCTGTAAACTTCAAATTGTCGATATCCAAATTCAATCCCCAACGTTTAGCATGACCTGCTAAAGCGTCTATTACTAAATTAATTTTTTCTTTATCCGACATGTCTGTTGGTAAGACACGTTCACAATTTTTTATAAAATCCATTGGATGCCATCCACCTTGTTTCTTTTGAGGATCGTATTTTTCCTCCCTACTCAGTATTTCCGATTTTTGCATTACCAATGGGATACCACTACAGTTAAGAAACGTCTGTTTCTGAACTTGCTGACTTAACAATTTTATCTCATTACGCAGTGTATTTTCCTGCTCCTGCACGCATGCATCAAAACTCAACATGGTATTGCGCAGTGTTTCAATATCAGCTGCCGTTTCTTTAACAATCTCTTTCTTTACAACTGGTACTATCACCTGTAATTTACTTTCAATTATCGGTTCTAATTTTTCACTAACCAAAGGTTCCACTGATTTCTCTATTCTCTGAATTTCGGTATCAAATCTTTTCTCTATTTCTGTGACTTTTCTCTGAACATTTGTTATTTCAGCCCTAATGCTATTTACTGATTTGTTTACCTCTGTGATACGTTGGCTTTGCGTATTCAAAATATCTAAATTGGCTTTTATTTTACCAGATAGGTTTTCCTCCAATTGGGATATATGACTAGCCATTTCTGCTTTCAAACTAGCATTCCCTTCTCGAATTTGCGCCATCATCCTATTTAACAAACTTGTTAATTCCATATCCTCTCCCTTGTGACTTGCATCCACAGATACATTGGGTTCACTTTTCACTACCTTTGGTTTCACTTCCCATTCCTCCTGTCTTGTGGGTGTGGATTCATCTATAAGATTTTCCAACCCTACAACAGTATCTATGGTCCCTAATTCTGGGTCTGACCTTGTAATGTTTTCGTCTTGCTTGTTACTATTCGACTCCATCTTATGCTGCTGTATTTCGTGCCTAATAGAAATGTTTATTAAACCAAGTATTACTTGTTTAACTCCTACTATTGGACTTTCTTTTGCTGCTTTGCAGGTTGTCGTCTTGAACTTACCAATTGTGGTATATTTGTCTACAACAGAATTTTAAATTTAAAATTTTCCTGAAACTACAAGTTTATATAAACACTTTTATTGCAGCCATTATTCTACAAACTTGGTAAGTCCTGTCACGGTCGCCACATGCGACCGAACCGCCGAATCTTTCCATCAGTAAATGGGGTATGTTCTCAACTGACTCGGTTGTTTTAACCCCCTCCACTGACAGAATGACCCGCTTCCTACTTCCGTATGTATAAAGCCAATACGGACTTGTAGCTGTCACGCCTTTGCGCTTACTGCTACGTATTTTAACCGTAAATAGCTCAGCCCTAATGGTAAGAGGTAGTAGTGAATTCACGTTATTAATCTTTGGAGACAGCACAGCTGCCACAAGCTCAGCTCACTTTTACTCCACTCCTACCCTCGCCATTGCACCACATTAACTAGGTGCTACATGGACCTTGCTAAATTCACTTGCGTACACATTTTTGACCGTTACTCGCCAGTATTTACCTAATGATTAGTACACTCCTAACCGGATTATTTCCCAAAGAGCTGTGATGATTGAACGGGTTCGATCCACGGCCTACAGTGCCCTACAGTTCCCTACAGTTCACACGGTAACACTGCCTACCTGACCCACTTAACTTGGTAGTGAGCTTATGTATCCAATCACCACTGCTAGCAGCAGTGGGTAATCCTATCAGCACGACGAGAGCAGCAGACTTACCGTCGAATCCTCCTGAAAATACTTATAACTACGGTCGCCAGCTCTGAAGGAGCAAAAGAATAAATCAGTTTTTTGGCTCGTTTCAAAGTGAAACGGCTTGAGTTGAATTTAAACTTAATTCTGAATATTACTATTTCTGATCATTCTAGGTGATTCTACAAAGCAAATACTCTCTCAATTTCTGTGAGTTGGCTTGGTAATTACCACCAAGACAACTTATGCAACTTAGGTTAACAAAATTCTATCCTTCAACTTATTTAATGATTTTGGATATTACTCTTTGGACGATTGATATAGAATTAGTTAAGTGACTTTACTTGAAAGGTTACTCAGAAAATTTAAGTAACTATAAATAGGCGACTCATTCTGGTGTGACCATTGCTCTTTTCAACATTCTTATACGCTAAAGTATTCTACAACCAAAAGAATTGTAAATGAGAGGGGCGATGGTGGCCTCAGTCCGATTTCACTACACTATATTTGAGGTTACTACCCTTTACAATGAACAACATGCGTCGTAATTTTACTCATTACTATATTCTGTCCTCTGCACTTGCATAAAAGAAAACTGGTATTCTCCTTTTACATGTATACAAAGTTCGACTTAACAATTGCAAGCAGTCTTGCCTTGGGTAGACATGTCGGTGCTGGTGGTGAGATGCATGTCGCTAACGCAGCTCTTCACGCCTCATGCCCTTAATGGCGGCTGGAACTACGAGCTGTAGCACTCGTATAAGCTACTGCACGTCCGCCATAAAATCTGGGCGCAGGAACTCTTACAATCAGCCCCAGTGGCATAGAGACGGCTTCAACAACCATTCGTCGCGTTCTACTCCACAAACGGCGACGATATTCTCCTCTTCGCTGTTGCACAATCACTTTTGCGTGAGCACAGTTACGCACGTCCGGTCACGTCAACACTCCCCAGGCCATTCCATTGTTCAGTCCCTGTGTCTCCAGCTACCTCTCGCTACGCTCGTATCACCAAGAGTGGGGGCGTTCCCCTACCACCTTTTCACCGAAATCATTTAGTATTTAAGAATATTTATATTTATTACCCTGGAGTTCATACCAGTCATAATAATTTACTACTAGTGCCTTATAACATTAAATCATACAGTAATAACTTATAATTACCAAGAAAAAGAATACATTTGACTCCGAGAGATTAGTGCATTGTCTGACAGGCAGCGCTAATTCCCAGTTTCGCCAATAGATGGCATCAGGGTGCACTCCCTGGCAGTCTCACACCAGCGCGCCCGTTTCTGACGCGCGGGCTCCAAATTACTGTCAGCCCACCATCATTTCAGTTCCGTTACAAGTTCTTAAAAGGCAGTCATTGGTATTGGTAGATGCAATCTTTCATAAAACCTCCCCCAATAGTCCGTTTGATGTTAAACTGGGCAATATGAAATGTCACTGTTGGTGAACCACCATGCCAACCCCACCTGCACCCAACCACTTAAATCTTACCTAACTCCTAGAGTGAAATGCAGCAAATACCATTGTGTTCGAATGTCATCTTTTGGTATACATGGAGATTAGTCTTGGAACAGTATGGACAAATATGCTTGCAAAAATTATAAATAATTGAGCATTTAATTGGTGAGCTGGAATGAGAGGCTCAATAGAGTTCTTACTGTCAATTATGCCCAGACATTCAACTTAAACCTTTCCTGGTAACCATGTTCTTGACTGTAATGGGATTTTCATAAGCCCATTGATGACAGTTCTGGACATAAAATACTGATACCTAGTGAAATTTGCTTCACTGTTACACAGGACGAAGTAAAGAAGGATGGAAAGTAGTCAATCATATTCAGTATTTTTAGATTGGTTGATTTTAGTGCATATTTTTCACTCTTTGTAAAGTTTTCCTTAAACAATCTACATGATGTGAAAAAAAATGATTGTGACTGGTAAAGTAATCTCTTATGTGGCAGGGGAAATGAAAAATTAGAAAATGTGATTGATATAACTTTTTCATCCTCACGTACCAGAGATTGATTCTCGATCTCCCTACTGGGAATGTCATCTCAGTGACGTGAAGTTATTGGAAAAAGTGTAGACGCTTAACTAATCTCAAGATAAGTTAGAAATTTTCTACTTCTTCGGGTTTTAGTACTTCTACTTTGAAGCACAGAGAACTATGTAAACTGAAATTGAGTTCTTCAAAACTAAATTTGTCTTCAGATCATCCTGGATGTAGCAGTGATGACATAATTTCATCTCTTAGAGTTACATCATCAATTCAGTTTTATTATGCTTGATAATCTGCTTAAAAGACATAATCAATCTGGCATTTGCTGTTCAGCCAGCTTGTAAGATGTCAAAGAAAGACACCTTTGAGGTTTTGTTTTCTTGGAAGTTTCCTTCAGAGTTTACTCTTTCAAGGCCAAAGGCAAAATACTAAGTACGTGATGCTTTAGCTCCATATTTAAAAAAGCAGTGGGTGGATGATACTAGAGCAGCATATTTCTGTTTGTTTTGGTGAAACTGTGAATGCGGCTTCAAGGAATAAGCTTCAAACTGCAGTTAAATACCCATCTGGTTCTAAACTAATGGTTGACTCACCTACAGACTTGCTTCATTAGTAAAGCCACTCCTAGTTAAATGGGTCTTTAGACAATGCCCAGCTTTTGCATTCAAAGCTGTTGAGGATAAGATGTAATGGATCCATTGTTAACAAAACTGTGATTCATCTTAGAAATGATTCTCTGTTCCTGTTGGAAAGAAAACAGTTGATATTCACCCATGTAATATACTAGATATGGTCTTGTTTCTATTTTTTTCCTTTCTTCCTATCTTTTACTGGCCAGACATCTTGTTGGGAAGATGATAAAATGGCGCACTCGAGGACAAGGACATCAAAAGACTTCGCCAACAGTCTGCGGTAGCTCTGAGGATATATGGTCTACCAAAAACGCAAAAAAAAAGGGATGCGACCCATAGTCAGCAACATAGGGGCACCAACGTATCTTTAGGCGCAGCACTTAGCTGGCATGCTAAGACCTTACGTGGGGAAATGTGCGCACCATATCCGGAAGTCGACGGACTTCATTGGCCGCCTGAAGGAGATGGCAGTACAAGAATCCGACATCATGGTCAGCTTCAATGTCGTCTCATTATTCACACGTGTCCCGCTGGAAGATTCTCTCCACTTAATCAGTGAGAAATTCAGGCCTGAACTGACACAACTGTTCAGGCACGTGTTAACATCTACGTACTTTGTCTTCAATGGTCAATACTACGAGCAGACCGACGGAGTAGCCATGGGGAGCCCACTCTCCCCAGTGGTGGCCAACCTGTTCATAGAGAGTTTCGAAGAGGAAGCACTGGAAGCCGCCGAACTGAAACCTGTATGCTTCTTTCGCTACATGGACGACACATTCGTCATCTGGCCACATGGACAGGAACAGCTACAGATTTTTCCACAACATCTAAATTCAGTCCACAGTAACATTTGGTTCACCATGGAGACTGAGAAAGATGGAAAACTACCCTTTCTCGAGGTCCTAGTGGAACGTCGGTCTGATGGCTCACTGGGTCACAGTGTGTACTGCAAGCCTACACACACTGACCTGTACCTACATGCCTCCAGCTGCCACCATCCAGCGCAGCTTAATGGGATGCTCAACACCTTGGTCCATAGAGCACACTCGATCTCTGATGGACAGAACTTGCCAACAGAACTCAAACACCTGGAGATCATGTTCTGCAAGAATGGGTATGGCAACCGCCAAATCCAAAGGGCCTTCCGACAACAAAAGTGCAGCAAGAACCAAGATGAAGAACCACCCGAAGAAGAGAAGCAAGCTCTGGCCTTTCTGCCATTTGCGGGCAACGTGTCGTCAAAAATAGGGAGACTGTTAAGGCGACACAAGATTGACACAGTCTTCCAACCACGGGCAAGGACTCATGACCTACTAGGAATGGCAAAAGATGACATAGGCCTTAAGAAAGCGGGCATATACAAAATCCCGTGTGGCTGTGGCAAATCCTACATCGGCCAAACAGTTTGCATGGTCGAGGACCGTTGCAAGAAATTCGTGTAACAGATAACCTCATCAACAGGGACACCGGGTTTCAACTTAGCAAGGCCTGGAAACCATTATTAAACACCATAAAAGAGCAACGGTGCGAGCAGATGTGTGATCCTTCCACCACGGCAGATGGAGATGAACTGCGCCTACCACCTGGTGTGGCTGCAGCTACCCCCCACCCCTCCCACCATGCGGCGCCCTGCCGGCCGTCCACGCCGGGGTACGACTCGGGATCCTGCATACATAAATACCACGGACACAGTGAAGACAGATCATACCATAAGCACCACCTGATTATGGCGGAACGGTTATTTGCCAAAATATCGTGGAGCTTCGACGATCGGATCTGGCTGGACACCCGAGAACCTTGGATGCAGCACATTTGCCTGGAAAGCCTTAGATCACATATATGATTAAAAAAAATACAATAAAATTTGAAACCTCGTGGCCATTGGTTTATGAAACATGCTTTATCTAGATGGCTCACATTAGAACCAGCTGTTGAAAAAGCAATTTCTTCAGTTCAAACCACAGCACAAAAAGCAAGTTAATGAATTCTTTTAAATACAATAATATTGTTAAACTAGTAACACAAAACTAACAAAACAGAAATTACATTTGCTTGTGCAAATGCTCATACTTGGTTAAGATTTACTGCTTTCTTTCTGAAAGGAGATGCTTAAGTGCATCTAATTTGTCATGAGCTCACAAACCTCTTCAGAACATTAAGCAATTAATTTTGCGTTAGCGCTGCTTCATTGTTTGCACCCGTTCTGTGATAAGTATTACTTGCCATTTTGACACTAGAGAAAATGGATATCTCAAGAAGTTAAATGCACAAGAAAAATGGTATATATCCACACAAGCCACATGTACATACATTTTGGAAAAGTCTTTGTTGGATAAACCTGTCTTGTGGTATATTCTGTCTTTGCATCCTACAAAACTGTGAAGGCTGCCTTGCACTTTTGCATGGCATTGCGGATGGAGAATAGGGGAACATTTTGGGAGGAGACATGCAAAAAATTGTGAAAGAACATTGGATATGAATTTGACTGAAAGGGGTGCTGTGGTGACTGTGTATGACGGGAAGGGTCACTTTGTAATTATCATTGAGGAACTTATTTAGTTGGCCCACACAGCTATGTCACTGCCGCCATTGATGCGGTGGTTCACTCGGTCACCACCAGCATCGTTACTGCTGCAGAATCTGCCATTCCCCGTTCTTCTGGTTCCCCTCGGCGGAGGACTGTGCCTTGGTGGTCGCCTGCAATCGCTGAGGCGATTAAAGATCGCAGGTGGGTGCTCCAGCGTCACAAGCGGTATCCCTCATTAGAAAACCTCATTGCCTTTAAACAGCTCCGTGTGCGGGCCCGCCGCATCATTCGCCAGCACAAGCAGGAGTGCTGGGAACGGTATGTCTCCACTATTGGCCTCCATATCTCTCCATCGCGGGTTTGGGCCAAGATTAGGCGCCTCTATGACTATTGGGCCTCTGTCAGTGTCCCTGCCCTCTCACTGAATGGAGCAGTTTATACTGACTCCGACATAATTGCAAACCGCTTAGCGGACCATTTTCCTCTCAGTTCCGCTTCTGTGAATTACGCACTGGCCTTCCGCTCCATTAAAGAGCGGTTGGGACGTCAGAGCATTTCATTTCACACCCGCCATCCTGAATCCCACAATGTTCCATTCAGTGAGTGGGAATTCCACAGTTCCCTAGCCGCTTGCCCTGATACGGCTCCCGGGCCAGATCGCATCCACTGTCAGATGCTGAAACACCTCTCAGTGGACTGCCAGCGACACCTTCTCGACCTTTACAACCGTATCTGGGTCGAGGGTGAGTTTCCGTCGCAATGGCGGGAAAGCATTGTTATCCACGTTTTGGAACCTGGCAAGAATGCATTAAATGTGGACAGCTACCGCCCCATGAGCCTCACCAACATTCTTTGCAAGGTGCTCGAACACATGGTAAGACGGCGGTTGAGTTGGGTACTCGAGTCTCGGGACCTTCTGGCTCCGTCTCAGGGTGGGTTCCGTAAAATCCGCTCTGCTGCTAACAATCTGGTGAGCCTGGAGTGAGCCATCCGTACGGCCTTTGCCTGCCATCAGCACCTCAACGCTGTCTTTTTTGACATGCGGAAGGCGTACGATACGACATGGCACCATCACATCCTCTCTACGCTTCATGGTTGGGGTCTTCGGGGTCCGCTGCCGATTTTCATACAAAATTTTCTGTCGCATCGTACCTTCCACGGGCAAGTCGCGGCCTCCCATAGTTCCCCCCGAGTTTAGGAGAACGGGGTACCGCAGGGGTCTGTCTTAAGTGTCTGCCTGTTTTTAATTGCAATTAACGGGCTCGCTGTGGCGGTGGGAACGTCTGTCTCAGCTTCCTTGTATGCTGACAACTTCTGCCTCTACTATAGCTCCATTGGCATTGCAGCTGCTGAACGTCAGCTGCAGGGCACTATCCACAAGGCACAGTCTTGGGCTGTAGCGCATGGCTTCCAGTTTTCGGTTGCCAAGATCTGCATTATGCATTTCTGCCGGCGACGCACTGTTCACCCTGAGCCGCGGCTTTATCTTTACGGTGAACCTCTTGCTGTGGTGGAGACACATCGGTTTCTGGGTGTGGTTTTTGATGCCCGGTTGACTCGGCTCCCACATATTTGGCAGCTTATACAGATGTGTTGGCGGCATCTTAATGCTCTGCGATGCTTGAGCCACACCAGCTGGGGTGCCGACCGATCTACCCTCTTACGCCTCTACCAGGTGTTAATCCAGTCCCGTCTGGATTATGGGAGGCTGGCTTATGGTTCAGCATCCCCTTCTGCATTGCGGGTGCTGGACCCAATCCTTCACAGCGGGATCCGACTTGCCGCTGAAGCTTTCCGGACCAGCCCTGTGGACAGCATACTTGTGGAGGCAGGTGTCCCTCCACTGCGGTTACGGCGCCAACGTTTACTGGCCGCCTATGCTGCACATGTTTGTAGTTTGCCCGGGCATCCTAATTATCGTCTCCTGTTCCCTCAGTCGGTCGTCCATCTCCCAGAATCTCGACCCTGGTCGGGTTGTACAATCGCAGTCCGCATCAGAGAGCTTCTCTCTGGGCTTGGGGTTTTCCCTCTTCCACCTCCTTTCCGGGACCCTCTGCGTACACCCCTGTGGTGTGTGCCCCGCCCTTGCCTTCGGCTCGAATTGGCACAGGGCCCGAAGGACTCAGTCCCTCTGGAAGCCATCCACCACCGCTTTCTTCCCATCCTTGCCACGTATCAGGGCTCTGGCGTTGTTTACACCGACGGTTCAATGGTTGCTGGTCGTGTCGGTTATGCTCTCATTCTAGGGGACCATTACGAACAACGTTCATTGCCGGCTGGCTGCAGCATTTTCACTGCAGAGCTGGTCGCCATCTTTCGTGCCCTAGAGTATATCCACTCCTGCTCAGGTGAGTCCTTCGTTATCTATAGCGACGCCCCGAGCAGTTTACAAGCTATCGACCAGTGTTTCCCTCACTCTTGTCTGGTGTCCCTCCATACTCTTGCCTGTTGCGGCCGCTCTGTGGTCTTTGTGTGGACCCCAGGCCATGTTGGGATACTAGGCAATGAACATGTTGACCGTCTGGCCAAACAGGCCACCAGTGAACCAACTCTGAACATTGGCCTCCCAGAGACTGACTTGCGAGCAGTCATACGCCACAAAGTTTTTGCACTTTGGGACGCTGAGTGGTGCGATCTGATCACACCCAATAAACTCCGTGCTATCAAGGAGACGACGACTGTGTGGCGGTCATCCATGCGAGCCACTCGCAGGGACTCAGTTGTCTTTTGTTGGCTCCGCATTGGCCACACCCGACTGACCCACAGATATTTACTGCGCCGTGAGGACCCGCTTCTCTGTCACTGTGAGGTGGCTTTGACGGTGGTCCACATTTTGTTGGCCTGTCCACTTTTAGCTGTGCTCAGGCAGACATTTGCGCTGCCTGATATGCTCCCTGCCCTTTTAACAGATGACACTGCCGTGGCAGGATTAGTTTTGCGTTTTATTCGGGCAGGGAGCTTTTATCACTTAATCTGAGTGTTTGTCATTTTTTTGTTATGAGTGTGGCCTTTGGCCTACAATTTTGGACTGAGTTTTTAGTGTGTTTCTCGGTGGTTGGCTTTTCCTTTTTTATCTCTATGGTTGGCCAACCACTGTCACACTCTGTGTGATTTTAATTCCTATTGTCTGGTCTCTAAGTCTTCCTTGTCCTGTGTCGTCTGTCGTCTTTTCCATTGTTTGTTTTTATTCTTTGTGGGTGTTTGAAATTTTGGAAAAAGGGACCGATGACTGTAGCAGTCTGGTCCCTTTAATCCCACAAACCAACCAACCAACAGCTATGTCACATGCAAGCAGCACTGTGAAGATGAGAAGAGTGGCTGAGAGAACAAGAAAAGAAAAGAGGAAAAGAAAAAAAATCATTGCAAGTAAGTGTGAAGATTAAGTTTGAAAAGGAAAAAGTAAACATTAAACACAGTGAATAGGCACTGATGCCAATAAATTGGGAAGAAGATAAGATTGACTGTTGACGTATTACTATATGATGCAAACAAGTATGTAAAAGAAGCAATATAAAAAGGACTTGGTGGGACTTAGTGTGGCACAACTAATGTTGGAGAGTGCTATGAAGTTAGGGAAGAGAATTAAAGATAAACAAAAGGTGCGGAAAGCTGCTGATTAGTGGAAAAAAGTGTTATAAGCTTTTTCTCTCTCAAAGAAGCAGAAACGTAGCGAGACTTGATGCCCTAATTTGGTAAAGAAACCTAGATGGATTTACACATTACATTTAAAATTTAAACACTGTAAACATTTTGTTTACATTATTCTGAAAATGGTTCTGTACAGTTGCATGTCTAAGCTTTTTCTAATTTGCGGTATTTTCATGCTGAAAAGGAGCAGGTCAGTATTGTAATAAAGTGCAATGATTTTCCTTATTGTATTGAGTTTTGTTGTAGATTTGTCTTTATTACAATTAAAACAATGACTGGGTGAGATTTGGCTGTCTCTTGGGGTGGTGAAGGCCAGAATAAAAGCAAAATGCTTTTGAACGTTCTTTCCAAGAGAGAAATTTGAATAAGTATTTAATCTTTCTTTATGTCAAAATCTGTAAAGTCAGCCTTTGTAATCCAAATGGTCAGTAATTTTAGTCTTGTTTGGTTGCCATACATGAGTAGGAAAAGTTGGCACTGGTGGGGTGATGGTGGGGCCTTAAAGGCCAGGCACAAAAATTTGCTTGTCTTGGGTAAATTTCTTCTTTTGAAGTATGGACCTACAACTGTCAGTAAAACAAACCTAAGACAGAACTGAGCAGTACTAAATAAATTGTTTTCACCACCGTGCAGATACAGCTACAAAGGTATTCGGGACTGAGTATTGAACTGAAATGCAGTCACTCTGTAATGGGCCAGTGGAGGCCACAGGTTCCATATATGAAAATACTCAGAAAATATCTTGCGTAACACATGAACCACAGACCTTGCCATTGGTGGGAAGGCTTGCGGGACTCAGCAATACAGATAGCCATACTATAGATGCAACCACTATGGAGGGTACCTATTGAGAGGCCAGACAAACGTGTGGTTCCTGAAGAGGGGCAGCAGCCTTTTCAGAAGTTTGAGGGGCAACAATGTGGATAATTGACTGACCTTGCCTTGTAACATTAACCAAAAACAGCCTTGCTGTGCTGGTACTGCGAACAGCTGAAAGCAAGGGGAAACTACAGCCATAATTTTTCCCGAGAGCATACAGCTTCACTGTATCGTTAAATGATGATGGCATCCTCTTGGGTAAAATATTCCGGAGGTAAAATAGTCCCCCATTCAGATCTCCGGGTGGGGACTACTCACGAGGACAGTGTTATCAGGAGAAAGAAAACTGGTGTTATATGGATCGGAGTGTGGATCGTCAGATCCCTTATTGGGCAGGTGGATTAGAAAATTTAAAAAGGGAAATGGATAGGTTAAAGTTAGATATAATGGGAAAGTTTGGTGGCAGGAGGAACAAGACTTGTGGTCAGGTGAACACAGGGTTATAAATACAAAATCAAATAGGGGTAATGCAGGGGTTGGTTTAATAATGAATAAAACAGCAGGAGTGTGGGTACGCTACTATGAACAGCATAGTGAACGCATTATTGCACACCCCACACCTACCACAGTAGTAAAAGTTTATATGCCAACTAGCTCTGCAGGTGGTGAAGAAATTGAAGAAATCTATGATGCAATAAAAGAAATATTAAGGTAGTGAAGGGAGACGGAGACTGGACTTCAATAGTAGGAAAAGGAAGAGATGGGAAAGTGGTTGGTGAATATGGTCTGCGGTTAAGTAATGAAAGAATTTTGCACATAGCGTAACTTAATCATAGGTAACACTTCGTTCAAGAATCATGAAAGAAGGTTGTATAGGTGAAAGAGGCCTGTAGACACAGGAAGATTTCAGATAGATTATATAATGGTGAGACAGAGATTCAGGAACCAGGTTTTAAATTGTAAGACATTTCCAGGGGCAGATATGGACTCTGACCACAGTTTACTGGTTGTGAACTGTAGATTAAAACTGAAGACACTGCAAAAAGATGTCATTTTAAGGAGATAGGACATGGATAAACTGAAGGAACCAGAGGTTGTAGAGAATTTTAGAGAGAGCGTTAGGGAACGATTGACACAAACGGAGTAAAGAAATTCAGTAGAAGAAGAATGGGTAGTTTAGAGATATGAAATAGTGAATACAGAAGCAGATCAAGTAGGTAAAAAGACGAGGGCTAGTAGAAATCCTTTGGTAACAGAAGATATATTGAATTTAACTGATGAAAGGAGAAAATATAAAAATGAAGCAGGCACAAAGGAATACAAACATCTCAAAGATGAGATCGACAGGAAATGCTAAATGGCTAAGCAGGGATGGCTAGAGGTCAAATGTAAGGATGTAGAGGAATGTATCACTAGGGGGTAAGACAGATAATTACAGCCTTCAAGAAAATTAGAGACCTTTGGAGAAAAGAGAATTACCTGTATGAATATCAAGAGCTCATGTGGAAAACCAGTTCTAAGCAAAGAAAGGAAAGCAGAAAGGTGGAAGGAGTATATAGTGGGTCTATACAAGGCTGATGTACTTGAGGGTAATATTATGGAAATGGAAGAGGATATAGATGAAGATGAAATGGGAGATGTGATACTCTGTGAAGAATGTGACAGAGCACTGAAAGATCTAAGTCAAAACAAGGCCATAGGAGTAGACAAAATTCCATTAGAACTACTGATAGCCTTGGGACAGCCAACCATGCCAAAACTCTACCATCTGGTTAGCAAGATGTATGAACAGGTGAAATACCCTCAGACTTAAAGAAGAATATAATAATCCCAATCCCAAAGAAAGCAGGTGTTGACAGGTGTGAAAATTACCAAACTATCAGTTTAGTAAGTCACGGCTGCACGAATTCTGTACAGACGAATGGAAAAACTGGTAGAAACTGACCTCGGGGCAGATCAGTTTGGATTCCATAGAAATGTTGGAACACGCAAGGCAGTACTGACCCTACAACTTATCTTAGAAGATAGATTAAGGAAAGGCAAACCTACTTTTCTAGCATTTGTAGACTTAGAGAAAGCTTTTGACAATGTTGACTGGAATACTCACTCTCAAATTCTGAAGGCGACAGGGATCTAATACAGGGATTGAAAGGCTGTTTACAATTTGTATAGAAACCAGGTTGCAGTTATAAAAGTCGGGCATGAAAGGGAAGCAGTGGTTGGGAAGGGAGTGAGACAGGGTTGTAACCTATCTCCAGTTTATTCAGTCTGTATATTGAGTAAGCAGTGATGGAAACAAAAGACAATTTCGGAGTAGGAATTAAAATCCATGGAGATGAAATAAAAACATTGAGGCAGCAAAGGACCTGGAAGAGCAGTTGAACGGAATGGACAGTGTCTTGAAAAGAGGATATAAGATGAACATCAACAAAAACAAAACGAGTATAACGGAATGTAGTTACATTAAATCAGGTGGTGCTGAGGGAATTAGATTAGGAAATGGGACACTTAATGTAGTAAAGGAGTTTTGCTATTTGGGGAGCAAAATAACTGATGATGGTCGAAGTAGAGAGGATATAAAATGTAGACTGGCAACAGCAAGGAAAGTGTTTGTGAAGGAGAGGAATTTGTTAACATTGAGTAGAGATTTAAGTGTCAGGAAGTCTTTTCTGAAAGTGTTTGTATGAGTATAGCCATGTATGGAAGTGAAACATGGACAATAAATAGTTTAGACAAGAAGAGAATAGAAATGTGGTGCTACAGAAGAATGCTGAAGATTACATGGGTAGATCACGTAACTAATGATGAGGTACTGAGTAGAATTGGGGAGAAGAGGAAATTATGGCACAACTTGACTAGAAGGAGGGATCGGTTGGTAGGACACATTCTGAGGTATCAAGGGATCACCAGTTTAGTATTGGAGGGGAGCGTGGAGGGTAAAAATCATAGAGGGAGACCAAGGGATGAATACACTAAGCAGATTCAGAAGGATGTAGGTTGCAGTAGGTACTGGAAGATTAAGAAGCTTGCACAGGATAGAGTAGCATGGAGAGCTGCATCAAACCAGTCTCTGGACTGAAGACCATAACAACAACAACCACCACCACCTTAAATGTTTTTGAAGGTGTTCATGAAATACTTGCAGTTTTGGTGTCATTGTGCCCCACCAAGGCCGGGGGGGGGGGGGGGTGAAGGATAGGGCAGATAATTCTTCCTCTAGTGTTACCTCTGAAGTGTGTTAAATTGGCAGCAAAAAAAAAAAAAAAAAAAAGGATGTGTGGCAAGAAATTTAAAGAGCTGTTTACAAGAGGCTTAGAAGTGACATGAAAAACTGTCCTTATTTCACAGTTCTGAGTAATAATTTTCTTCCCCTGTTAAGACTTGCACTAGAATATATGTGATAAGACACTGGTGAATGAAATAGACATAGAAAGTCAATGTTTGATGGCTGGTAGTATTCACACTATGATGTTCAAATCACTTCTGATGTCTACAGGAAGTTACCTCATGACAAAACTAACAGCTTGCCTGGTCTGCATAGCACTGTGTAGAGAGGAGCAGCAAAGAGCTGGTTTGTTACTGTGCATGGCCTTGCAAGGTGTGTCAGAAATGTGAGAAGGCTCTGTTGCATGAGCGAAGTAACCAAGGGCTCACACATGTACAGGCAGAGATGGGCTGTGTGAAAAGCCCAAGGCTAGCAAGCCTGGCAAGTAGGTGGGGAATGCTGAGATGACCTGGTGACAGTCTTACATTGAAAGCATTGAATATTCATTAAAATAGTCAAATATGTCTACAGCTGAGCTAAGGAGAATATGAAATCTTTGAATTCGTGGAACCCCTAGAAATCAATAAAACTGCCACCACATGTGTATGGCATCTTGGTTATTAAAGTTTAAGTGTTGATAACAAAGTAATAACCATTTGTAGACATGTTAATACGTATGAGACACTGACCAATAGGTCATGATTTATGCTGCATGATGATCAAGCTTATTTGTACAATATGTACAAAACTAAACTGTTAGACAAATTATTTATGATATTTAGTTCAGTGGTGATAAAACAAAGAATTCTGCAAAGGCACATTATCAGTTATCGTATTCACATTAACAATGCATTAGGGACTGCAATGTAATAATGTATGTGAATAAAATTTGGGTTTGTATAAATTGAGAAATGTATTTTGGGTCACGTAGTGCTGCAACAGCAGGTAAGATACCAATAGGAACTTGACTGTGTTCTGTGGCTTCCTCTCAGTACAAATGCAAAAATAATAAACTGAAAGGCTGAAGCATAGATATTTAGATATGAGGCAAGATGTAAATTTGTGCAGATTTGTGAATATTATATTAAGTATGTACAATGTGTATGGATCAATGGAAAGTGTATTGTTTTGATAAGATTGCCCAGGGGCAGTAGCAATCTTGACTTGAGTGTTTGGTCATGTGACCAGGCTCTAAAGTAAGAACTACAGGGGTCTCATGGCCTTTTTTCCATATGATCATGGTTGGTAAGACTGAGTTGTCGCCAAGCCACAAGCATTTAATTCATTCAGGATAGTTGTGTTACAGACCTGGCATGACTCAAGGTGACTGCATTGGGGCATCATAGTAACACACGAGTGAGTAGAACTACTAAGTCAAACGATGAAAACTCTAAGTAGGAATATCAACAATGTAGGAAAAGACAGATTGTTACTTATCATAAATAAGACACGACAAGTTGCAGACAGGCACATTTAAGACGCTGACATAAAGCTTTTGACCACAGCCTTCACCAGTAAGGGGGGAGAGACCATTCACATGCACACATGACCACCAACTCCAGCATCTCGGCCTGACATACTGGAGTTGGCAGTCGTGTGTGCTTGCTTGTGTGTGAATGGTCTCTCTCTCTCTCTCTCTCTCTCTCTCTCTCTCTCTCTCTCTCTCTCTCTCTCAGGCTGTGGCCGAAATCTTTTTGTAAGTGTCTTTTGCTTTTGCCTGTCTGCAACTTGACGTGTCTTCTGTACAGTAAGTAGCAATCTGTCTTTTCCTACATTGTTGAGTAGAAGAAATGATAGTGTCTGAGTTTACATGATCTTTTAATGATTTTTAGTGGAACATTTGTGAATATAGCAAATTATTGAATCTGTGCTGTATGTGCTACTAATTTTGAGATTAGTTATTGTTTGGAACTTTTGTTTGTCACTCTGCTTGCTTTCGGCTGCTCTGTTGATTGATTTATTTAAATATTTGCAGTAAATCCATTAGAATTGTATGGCCACCTCTTTGTAGGTGTTACTTATTCTTTTGTTTGAAATAAATTTACAAAATGAATTTAAACCAGAGCATTAGACTACATCATTAACCTTTGGCATACGGTACATCATTTGATTTGTTAATTAGATTTTAAATGGTTAAATATACTTAAATATATAACTATTTCACTAAACCATATCAGTGCTTAATTTTTATTTGCCAATATACAGCAGTATACTACTGACCCTTAGAAATAGTCGAACCATAATTATTGTAAGTTGTGTTCTTGTCCAATCAATGCATATTGCTTATTGCTTGACTGAAAAAATAGCCCAGTGACCTTGCAGTTGGTTTGGCTCATCCATTTATTTAAATGTATTCTGGGATCCAGCATCCCAGTATATGTTTTATGGCATTAACAATGGATACTTAGTGTGGGTGCTTTTAGCTATAGACAGCACAGAAGCAGCAGCAGCAACAATAGCACTGCATTCGCATATCGTATTGGGCAACATCAGCGCTGCTGTGTATCTGTACTGCCCACGAGATAGTGCTACAGCTATTACAGTGCAAGGTACATGTCAGTGTGTGTTTGGAACAGAATTACAGAGGTGCAACACCTGTGCCACTGCCTGTCCATGCTGCAGTCATCACAAGGTGGCCACATGCACTCAACATGAGATGGATTTGCAGACCATGCCAAGGTGCCCAATCACATTTTCACGCTGTCACAGGATCTTGCCGAGGTGTTCACAACTCATCTCCACCCTGCCACGTGACTATGCTGAGTGCCCGTGTTGCAACTCCACACCACTGCATGACTACACCAAAGTGCCACTGCATTACCATTCCGGGGTACCCACACAATACATCAATGGACGCTGCCTGTGGTACCGCATCCACTGGCAGCCCATGGCCTTCAGCTGTACAACATTCTTGCATTCAACTTTATTTGGAGTACCTGTGGCACACACTCTCACTGGTCTCTCCCTGCAATTGTTTCCAGGTTTCCTTTTAGTAGGATCAGATGGACAAGTCCGCAGTTGCTGTCAGGGTCCTGTGTGCCATATTTAATAAAGTGGGGCACAAGCCTTGTGTTTCACAGATAACATAGGGTGAAAGGCAACCTTTGTTCTATCACACTTTATTGTGTGCCATAAGGTGGAATTATATTATTCCGAAGCCATTCATAAACAATGAAATATTATTGGTTCAACAATTGTTGCAGTTTCCTTCATTTGTGATAGTGCACATAAACAGTTGCGTTTGTCATAAGAAATGGACTCTGTGTGAACAGAGTTGATATTGTAGAGATTCAAGCTACTGTTGATATCATTGAGGGACAAACTGAAAATACAGCTTTATTGTCTTCAATTTCAGAATCATTCTGGCAACATATTAAATGTTTGGTATTGGTGGAATGACCTGTGACAGGAATGAAAATTAACACAGCAACTGGGACATGTAGTAAGCACATCAGAAGATAGATATTATTGAACTTTAACATAAGTGAACATTGTTTTAGCATACATTTAATGTGTCAGTTGATGTTGCCTATGAAAGACAATCAGGTAACACATTAAAAAGTTTATTTGCAATAAATACATTTATAACTGAGATAAGCATAATTTTTAAAACCATATGTTGTTTTGTGTTGCTGAGTTATATACAGTGAGAGTAATGACACTGATAATAACAAATAGTGTTGAATGCTGAGACACTCAGATAAGTCACTGCCACAAAGGAATGTTTAGCAGTGTCATGCTACATCTATACTACATGGTCCTGTCACAGTAATGTGACGCCACCTATGTTCAACATCAACCTGCAATAACGAGTTACAGGTGGTGGATATATGAAGTGCATCAAGAGGGAGTGGAGGGGTGGATAAGTGCAGTCATTGTCATAATGTGGAAACTGAGCAATTTATCTGATATCCAAGAGAGCATGATCATTGGCCTTTGGGCCAAGGGTGGAAGCATTTCTGAAGTGGCTAAGTTGGTAAACTGTTTGTATGCTGCAGTGGTTAAGAGTATACAATGCGTGGCAACATGGTTGCACCATGGGCCATAGATGACAGGGCTGGTGACATGTATGGGGGAATAGACACGAAACTGATGAACAACCGACCACCCAGATGAACAAAGAGGCTACCAACTGACATGTTGCAAAAGCTGTCAGGCGCTGACACCACGTGGCAACACAACGCCGTTGCATTGGTTTCCAGCTCAGTCCCTGCAACTATATGACATTCCAACTCTGGCATTTGCAGAGCGACCTAAAGATGTCCTTCGCTTACCCCAGACCAAAACACAGAGGGCGTGTACATGAGCAAGAGAGGTCGTTCCTGCCATGAACATTTTGCTGCATCTGCCAATGTCACGAGCTGCCAATCAGGAGGAAGTATACCTCCACCATGTGGGTATTTAGGACCATGTCTGCAATGATCATGGCAGTTATGCCACAGCTGGCCAAGAGAAGTAGTCTGCTCTGGATCTAGTGCCACCAGCCACATGCCGCCAGCCACATGCCACCTTCACTGCCAAGGGACCTCGGAACGTGCTTTCAGGCCTGTTGGTATCCTGTCTGATACACTTGGCAAGACTGTAAAAAACTGTGAACTCATAAAAACCATAACTTAAGTGTTAGTTTGTCCCAATGAGCTTCTCTCAAGGAGAGTGAGGACTTAAACATTTGATACTCAAACTACTAGAGTAAAGTTTTTCCAGGAGTTCCTTGTGGGGTGGGAAAGTGGCTATGTACATAAAACACAGTATTCCCTTTGAGTCCATAGACATATCACAGGACTGCACTGAACAGATATTTGAGTGTTGTGCAGGGGCAGTTGAATTTAGTGAAACTAAACTTCTAATTGTTGTAGTTAATAGGTCCCCTAACTCTGACTTCAGAGCATTTCTGCTCAAGCTAGAGAGGGTTTATCATTCGTCCATGGTAGCTGAGCGGTCAGTGCGACGGAATGTCATGCCTACGGGCCCAGATTCGATTCCCGGCTGGGTTGGAGATCATCTTAACTCAGGGACTGGGTGTTGTGGGGGTCCTTAGCATCGTCATTTCATCCCCATTGACACGCAAAGTACCGAAGTGGCATCAACTCAACAGACTTGCACCAGGTGAATGGTATACCCAACGAGAGGTCCTAGCCACACGGCATTTCCATTTCCATTCACTTTGTAGGAAGTACCAGAAATTAGTTGTATGTGGTGACTTCAATATAAATTTTGTATACGATGGTACAAGGAAAAGGATGTCCTAAATTCATATGATCTGATGCAGACTGTTTTTTCCAAGTAGGGTGCAGGGGAACAGTAGCACAGCCATAGACAATATTTTTACTCATTCTTCATTACTAGATGGACATTCTGTTAGTAAAAGGGTGAATGGCCTTTCAGACCATGATGCACAAATTTTAATACTAAAAGGCTTTTGTACTCAAACAAATGTCACATTTAATTACAAACTATGTAGGAAAGTTAATCCAACAGCAATATAAAGTTTTTTAAACCTTCTCAAGGAACAATAGTGGCATGATGTTTATAGTGTCAATAACATAGATACATAGATGATAAATATAATACTTTCGCTAACACATTTCTCATGCTCTTTGATGGTTGCTTTCCATTAGAATGTTCTAAGCGGGGTGCTAGCAGTAATAGGTAGCCTGGGTAGCGCACTAGTGGGATAAGTATATCATGTAGAACAAAGCGGGAATTATATCAAAATGTTAGAAGTAGTCACAACAAGCTACAGTAGCCCATTACAAACAGTATTGTAAGGTGCTTAAAAATGTTATTAGGAAGGCAAAGAGCATGTGGTATGCAAATAGAATAGCTAATTCAGAGGATAATATTAAAACAATATGGTAAGTTGTGAAGGAAGTGTCTGGCCAGCAGCACAAGATCGGCAATATAAAGTCAGTTCGTAGTAAAAATATTTCTGTTACTTATAAGTCAGATATATATATATGCAGTATTGAACAATCATTTTCTGACCATTGCTGGTAAATTAAATAAAAATTTAGTCTCTACAGGGAATCATATAACTTTCTTAGCAAATGCCTTTCAGAGATTGATGTCTGAAATACTCCTTTGTGATATTGACAAGGGGGAGATTGAGTCAATAATTAAATCACTGAAGACTAAGGACTCCCATGGTTATGAGGGAGTGCCTAGCAGAATATTAAAGTACTGTGCTGCACATGGTAGCCCTGTATTTAGCGATATTTGTAATTTTTCCTTTAGGAATAGTCAGTTTCCTGAACGATTAAAGTACTCGGTAGTAAAGCCACTTTATAAAAAGGGAGAAAGGAATAACGTAGACAATTTTAGACCTATTTCTATGCCATAAGTGTTTACTAAAGTTATTGAAAAGGCTGTGTACGTAAGGATAATTGATCATTTTATATCACACAATTTGCTATCAAATGTACAGTTCGGCTTTATAAGTCGTTTAACAACTGAAAATGCTATATTCTCTTTTCTCTGTGAGGTACTGGAAGGGTTAAAAAAGGGGCTTCAAATGCTAGGCATATTTTTGATTTAACTAAGGTGTTTGATTGTGTTGATCACATAATATTGCTCCAGAAGTTGGATGATTACAGAATACAGGTAGTAGCTCACAATTGGTTCATGTCCTACTTTAACAACAAACAGCAGAATGTCATTATTCACAATGTTGATAATGGCTGTGATGTAGGATCTGAGTGAGGTACAGTAAAGTGGGGGGTGCCCCAGGGATCAGTGCTTGGGCCACTCCTGTTCCTTATTTATGTAAATGATATGCCCTCTAGTATTACGGGTAACTCTAAAATATTTCTGTTTGCTGATGACACTAGCTCGGTAGTAAAGGATGTTGTGTGCAACTTTGGCTCGGTTTCAAATAGTGCAGTGCATGAGCTACGTTCATGGCTTGTAGAAAATAAACTAACACTAAATCACAGTAAGACCCAGTTTTTACAGTTTCTAACACACACTTCAACAAAACCTGACGTTTTAATTTCACAGAATAGGCATATGATTAGTGAAACTGAACAGTTCAGATTTCTAGGTGTTCAGATAGATAGTAAACTGTCGTGGAAAGCCCACGTTCAGGATCTTGTTCAAAGATTTAATGCTGCCATTTTTACTATTCAAATGATATCTGAAGTGAGTGATCGTTCAACACAAAAAGTAGTCTACTTTGCTTATTTTCATTCGCTTATGTCGTATGGTATTATATTTTGGGGTAACTCTTCTCATTCTAAAAGGATATTTTTGGTTCAGAAAAGGGTGGTTCGAGCAGTAAGTGGTGTAAGTTCACGAACCTCTTGTCGACCCCTTACTGTCATTTCTTGTAAACAGTATTTGCTTCTTCCCAAGAATAAGTAGCTTTCACTCAGTTAATACTTGACAGAAATCAAACCTGCATTTGGATCGGACTTCCTTAACTCTTGTGCAGAAAGGTGTGCAGTATACTGCTGCATCCGTTTTCAATAAGCTACCACTCGAATTCAAAAATCTTAGCAGTAATCCATGTGCTTTCAAATCAAAACTGAAGAGTTTCCTCATGGGCCACTCCTATTCTGTCAAGGAGTTCCTTGAAAAATTAAGCTGATTCTTGTTGTATTGTTGATTGCGTTTACTTAAACTTATGGATTGACTTTTTTCAGGTTCATAAACATTTTATTTTTATCCGTTATTACTTTTACGTTGCAATATTGTGTACTGACATGTTTCACGACCTTGGAGATTTGCTCCTCAATTTGGTCCTACGGAAATTGACACATAAATAAATAAATAAAATAATAGGGACCAAACTCTGGCTGTAAAAGCCTTCCTTTTGTTGTCCCTCAATCAAAACTGGTATTACAGGTACCTGAGTTTAGTTGTGAACTTATCTCCCTGTTCCAAAATAGTTACGAAGTTGGTTACTTGTTTTTGACAGTCAACAAAGACCATTTGTGTTGAATTCATTGTGTTTTTAAATACAGTGGATGAACAACGTGCTCATGTGTTTCTTGAAGAAGTGGTCAAAGTTCAGGATACTTCACCAGCATTGTCTCCTCAAAGACAGTGCAGCAAACGTTGCATATGGGTCTCTGCAACAGGTGTGTAGTTGATGCACCCATACTGACTGCTGTTCGTCAGCTGAGAAGGCTGAATTTAGCATGCCAATACTGCTACATGACGTCCACTGAGTGGCACCAGGTAGCCTTTCAGATGAATCACGTTTTATTCTCCGGTGGCCAGGTGGCCATTGCCATTTACAGCATAAAACATTTGAAAGAAAACAGCCTGCAACACTTCAAAATGGTCCAGGCTGGAAGAGGGAGCAATATGGTCTGGGGAATGTTTTGTGTTATTCCCCAGGTGATTTCGTCATTCTGGAAGGCACGATAGACCAACACAAGTATGTGTGTATCCTTGTGAGGCCACCTGGATCTTGCACGAGCTCTCTGTCTCGTATTCAAATCAATATACCCTTTCAACTGGGGAGACTGCTTGAAGGAGATAGCCTGGGTGATTCTAGCCAGCTCCATACCCACGCTGAGACACTGCTGGAGATTATGATAATGAATAATGTATCTTCGCTTATACCCCCAGTGTTGTCATCAGTTTTGGTATGGAGTCCCCTCGCGGAACTAGTTGCTCTGGTCACAGCAGCAAATCAACATGTGCATCATGCAAACTAAAATGTCAGTTCTGTCTCCACCACATACCCTACATCAGAATGAGGTGCCATAACCTCCATGATTTTTCCACCTAATCCCCTGCGTTCGTCTTTGGGCACCCATCGAAACTCACCAATTGGCAGTGAAATACTGCATGGCTTGCCTGTATAAGTTATTTACATCCAGGTACATTATGTAACTTTAATCAAAGGATACGTTGAACCTGTCACCCATCTGCGGGCTATTTGCCTTCGCGTGCCTATGGACACGTTGGCAAAATCCCCCATGGATCCCTCGCTCAAAGATAACAAGCATGTCAGCATCGGTCAATAGTTCATTGCTGCACTTCGTTTTCTTGAGCATTGCATCCCAACACAACCCAGGTGCCGTATAATAAAAGGCGGGATCCAGAGAATATGTGGCCACGTATAGACTCTGGAATTTCTCGAAAACGTCCGCAAGCAAGTGCATGTCTGTGTCCATGTAAAGCTGTGCGTACTCTCCTAAAGTTGAAATATTGAATTCCCACTAGACATTCATGGCATGCTCATACTCTGCATCCGTTATGGCATCGCCTATAAGGTTGCTGGAGAATGCAGTTATTTCGGATAGCCTGGTTTTGTTGAGTTTCACCATACTATCCACATATTCATATGGGAAAACCCCCTTCCTAGTCACAAGTTGAAACTTTTCCTCATCGGGAAATGCAGCTCAAGTGATATACATATCCTCCTGTGGTAGAGTTTCAACAGGCTTCTGGAGTGGCGCCTGAATAAGACGTAGCATATCAAGGAAGCAGAGCGCAATTCTTGGTGTCATTCATTTGGAGAATGAAATGTATTTATCGACGCTCTCAGGTAGGACATTGACTTGATTGTTCTCCAAGCTGAAATCACCCAAGTGCTCAGCTACAAAGTGAGTGTCATACCCACTTAAATTCGAAAAGAAAAAGGATATGTATCTTGGTAGCTGGTACTTACTGAAAGCAGGATATTACGATTTCTGGGAAGGGTAACACGTGATGCCTCGTTAGGACCATCAGGAAGAATGCAATCAGTGTTATTCTGTGATATTTTCGTTAACAGGTCCTGTTAGGACAGGAATTTGCATTCAGACAAGCTGAGACGTCATGAAAGCTACAACAAAAGCGACGATTAACTATTTCTGTGAAAGTTTACTAATTCCTAGAAGTGGCTAATAACTAAAGGACAGGCTGTCCTGTTAGGATCACGAGGGAGAATGCATTTGATGTTATTCTGGGCTATTTTCGTTAACAGGTCCTGTTAGGATAAGAATTTCTATTCAGAAAGCTGAGACATCACAAAAGCTACAACAAAAGTGACGGTTAACTATTTCTGTGACACTTTACCAATTCCAAGAATGGACTGGTAAGTAATGGACAGGGTGTCCCATTAGGATCGCAAGGGAGAAAGCAGTCGATGTTATTCTAGGAATCATTGGAGCAGATTTCTATAGAGCGACCTGCGACGTCAGTATCCACAGGTAGAGAGGTTTCGTGTCAGCAACGGTAAACACTCGTGCGCGGCCCAGAGGTTGACTTGCCTCTTATTTACATAGACATGTGATGTCAGTATAACACTCAAAGAACTCTAACTGTAGATGCAACTTTCACCTGCCATCGGCAGTGGCCTGAGAGCAATAGCTCGTGCCCTATATTCCTCCATCCGGCGGTGGCTCACAGCAGCGTTGACGTGTGCACGCGTTGGAGCCTCTGATAGTTGCGGTTGATGATAGTTTGACAGCATTTTATATGTGCACTTAGTGTTTGTGCACTGGATCATTTTTGGCTGTTTAAGCATTGTAAGCGTGTTTGCATAGCATTACACATGCATTATTTAAGTGGTCTAGGAGTAGTTTGCGTGTCTGTATGCTGTGTACTGCATTATTTCAGTAATTTATGAGTTTTTTGCGTCTCTGCACATCAGTGCACTGCATTATTTACGAGTAGTTTGCAGGTCTGTAGACTATTTACTGCAATCTCAAGCAAATCAGGGTGTGTGTTTTGTATTAGTGTAATAAATATACTTTGTTAAATTCACCCCTAAATAAATTGTTCCGAAATAAAGTACACTCCTTCCTCTCTCCAGCAGCCCAGAACAGGCTGAATCCTCTTCCCGCCATTTTTCCCCTCCAGACTGCCATCTTTGATTACGTCAAGGGAGGGACGACGGTGCCCTGTGGTGGCAGTACTGTGTACTAGGTCAGTTTTTTCATATACAGTGAACCTAAAAAAAGCAACGTAGAAGATCAATGTGGATTTGACCAAAACTTTCAGCTATGCGAATACATTAAAAACTACTTTGCAAAACAATTGGAATGCAAGTCAATTCTTAGTCCTTTTCGAGAAGGCAAAACAAATGAGTCCAAATGACACAGTTGTTCCAGGAACGACTGGAAGACAAACCCAGTGCAGCAATGTACCGGGAGAAACTGCCAAGTATATTACCAATCAAACGTATTTCACACTTTTGTTGAACCTGTGATTACAGAAATTGATGCTCGTTTTAAACCACGTGAAGAAACGATCAAAGGGATTCAGATGCTTTCGATTAAGAAAACCAGTAATGACTGCAGAACAAAGAAAGTCTTAAAAATATAGCACAAATGTTTCTGGCTGAAAATGCAGGCACGGTATTTCTGGGTGAATATGAGATATGGCACAATCACCAGAAAACTGTAGAGTGAAAGCCTGACACTGCAATAGAAGCTATTGATCAGTGCAATGAACAGTTTTTCCTTTAATAAAAAAAGCTTCTCATCATCTTAGCCACACCCCCAGTGTCTGCTGCAACACCAGAAAGATGTTTCTCCACTCTAAAGAGGCTAAAAACCTACATCAGAAATAAAATGGGAGGTGACAGACTTACTGGTCTTGCTCTAATGAGTGTTCATCGTACCTGGCAGTCAACCCGATTCTGAAGAAATTAAAAATATGTTGACAATAAGACCTAAAAACAATACTTTAAAGTCATTTTTGTTATTTATTAAATTACAGTAACTTAACGACCTAAAGTTACAACCAAATGCCAAAGTGTCACAAACTTAAATACAATCAAAGAATACTGTAATAATTTTGTAATATTTTACTATATAATACAATTAATTACATAATTTAATAATATATAAATACCTACAATTTCAGATTTCCTCCTTTTGTCATCCACAAGTACCTTATTACATACATTACACAGTTTTATTTTAAGGTGCCTAGATTAATTAGTGCTTACCTGCAACTTTACTTGCATGTGACATGGATTCTAATGTGCTAATGGGATTTCTAATTGACTGATATTATTGGAGCTAAACAAGTGTCTGTTTATGGTGTAAAACATGATATGGACAAAGTCTTACCCTCCCAAGGTTCAGTGATCCCAATGGGGCGGCAGCGCTCTATTTTTACAAGAGACTGGAAACTGTTTTTGTGGTCAGCCAGAAGACAATGGAGAACATGCTGACCATAGTTTCCAGTCTGCAAGTCCACATTCTTCTTTTGTTCAGTGAAAGCAATGCTTCTATTCTCTATTTACTCAACAGGATCAGGAACTACAATTATAAATGAAACTTTTGAGTTCTAATTGAGCGATATATTTGATAAACTTTCACATGCGCAACATAGTAAGTAGTAGTGTAAGGACGTTTGTAGGACACTTTTGATATCAAATTGATATGCAAATTAGTTAAATTGATCAATTAATTACCCCTCCCCCCTGATGATGTCATGTGTTTTCTCAGCTGCTCATGTTCCCCAGCACCCACTCACCCTAGCTCTCCCCCCTTCGCCCCCCACCCCACCCTACCCCATTGGCAGGAATTTCGAGTTTTGGCAGGAATTTCGAATTTTCTGCACTTAAAACATGCTATAATGTTAGATCATTGCGGTTTCCGAACTATTAGTTGTATGGAATGCAACACTGTTACTTTCCCAAGAAAAATATTTCCAGTGCATGAAATACATTCTCCTTGCAGGTTTCTTTATGATAAACTGTAATATGAAAAACTGTTTCCTTAAAACGTTGATTTCTTGTGATACAAGTACAATATAGCTTTTCAGAGGTGTGTAGCTACACACTATTCACATCCGATGAGGGTTCAGAAGTTATATAATGCTCGCATCAGTCATATATAAAGTGAACTTTAGTAATGGAGAATGGTCCTTACAAGGAAGGAGACAAACACATAGCAGCGGTGTCTGACACATGAAATTACACGTCATGCCACCACTAACTCCGTAAACAGGACATTTGTCAAGCAGATGTAAACTCGGGGATTGTAGTACCTCAGAAATACCTGTCGCTAACTTAGAATCACCGTAGTTTTGAAACTGAAGACTCGATTTTATGGCCCAAGATGCGGCAGGGGGGTGGAGTGCCTCGCATAAATCTCATTCATATAGAGCAATGTGTCGAAACAGGTTGGAAGTCCTCTGATGACTGAGAGATTCGCTGTTAACAATCGCAAGTAGACAGTGCTTTAAGTCATACACAGAACATGGCTTCCTAATTTTCCCAACAAGAAACACCACTGTAACTGCTCGTACTATCTCTCCTACTACCTCGTGTTGCAGGGCAAAACATCGTTTGTCGCTGACCTTATGCTCTGTACATGGTTGGTGGAGCTATGACAATGTGTTCCCATTTCCACCGAGTGGTCAAAACGGTCTCCTGTCACATTAACTCAGCTCATCCTGTTTCCCCACAGGATGCAGGTCTTAGATATAGCGCTCTCCGACTTCCGTGCAGGTCAGACTTAAATTGTGACGATTGCATAGACTAAGCTGCAGGGAGGGCGGGGCACAGACTAAGGAGCAGTTACAAGATGCAGAGGGACTGTCTAAAAACAGCGCCGGACTTCTTGGTGTATGGGATCCTTAGCAAATAAGTTTGAAAATAAAAGGGTGACTTGTTCCAACATACAAGAGTGGCACGAATATGATTCACTAGTGGATGTAACCATTAAAAGACGACTCTACGGGATCCAACACAAATATGTGGTTGAATGGATTGACTTGATTCCAAATTGCAGACAGAATTTCTGCCTGAAAGCGTCACTATCAGCAACCGTGTGTGCCTGTAGACTCAAGACTGCATTCTATTCAGGGTGATGATAACATAGGTGTTATGATCGTGTTTTAATAGTGCAGTTCTTATGCAAGATGTATGTTGTGGGCTTTAGAATTCCTCTGTGCCCAGCTTCAAATGTCATTTCTCAATAGTGTTCCTCGAAAGGAACATTGTGCTCCCTCCACAGATTCACAGTTGTCCTTGCTGGTGAGTGTAATCCAACTGCTCAAACAAAAAATATTCGCCATGCAAAATGACTCTCATGATCAATATAATTAATTAGCCTATCAACCTGATATCAATGACTTGCCGCCTGGTGGGTGGAAGAGGTGGCTAGGGCACTGCAGAATGATTCTTGACAAGCGTGGTTTTTTCTTTTTTTTTTGCGATGTCTTTTAACGAAATTTTAATCTCTCACCTACACAGAGCGAGACAGGCTCTCACGATTTCTTTCGTAAATGCTAGCATGATACAGCATTGCGCTGGTAAAAGGAACCCTGTCATAGTGTACAAAACATGTACGTTCTCTTGAATTATAGCTTCTTGTTGTCAAACGTGAAATGAGTGTGGTTTTTTTTTTTTTTTTCCGGACATGTGTCCCAATGGCATGAAAGATTGTCTGAAATGTTTGTGATACACACGCGCATAACAGTTTATTTACAGACACTGAATGCGAGAGACGCTCTCAGGTCATGTAATTTCTTCAACAAGCTGTAAGAAATTGCTTAATATGGACTTTTTTCTTTGGAGTTTAAGTTCTCGCTTTTTCTTTACTCTAATGACGGTTTCGAAACAAAGAGGGCATTTGGTGGTGTTCGGTAGTTCTCGCATCAAAATAGTCGAAGTTTTCTTTTTCGTGGTTTTACGTAGGGTGTGCATGTCTCTGCTGATCATTTGCGAGGATTTTACCTATTTTTGTGGAAAGAGGACACTTATTATGGTCGCAAATTTGTTTTGCTTTTTTTTAAAATAGATGCTTGATTATAGATGCGTTGACGTCAAATACAATTGTTCTTCATCACCAAATGATGGGCTGCTGAGGGCGAGGGGGCGGGGGCATCCCTTCTGGTGTGGTGGTCATTGGACTCCGCCACTCTCTGTACAGGGGGAGGGGAGGGGGGGGGGTGTGTGGGGGCTGTATCACTATATATTGACACTAATGTCTTGGCATAGGAGTTTCATCTTAAGACTATGGCCAGATGGTGGAAAGCCATGCTTTGCGAGCCACCTGGACCATTCTCCAGATGTATTGTCTAGGACTGTACCAGATGGTGGAAAGCCGAGTGCGGCGAGCGACTGCATAGGGTGGCAGCAAAGGGCAGAAAGTGGCCTCCCTGGCCGTGAGGCAGCCAGCGGAGCAGCTGACGGTTTGAAGGAGCATGTGACCCCTCCCCCATAGGTGAATGGAGGGAAGGAGGGAGGAAGGGGGCCTCAGTTTTCGGCAGTTTGTGAACGCCTATCGAGAAACACGGACATTCAACTACCGCCTCCTCTGCAGTATTTTAGGACAATGATTTTCCCCAGTACATGTGCTCCATTATGACCTGTTCATTACGAGTGCTGTTTTTTTTTCACGACAATTTCGGACTGTAATTAGAACTGCGACGTTTTTTTCCATCAGTTGTGGTAGCATGTATTGGCTTCAATTACCTGGGCTGCAGGATGGTTTTTGAGCAGGCATCCGTAGCGAACTCTGACGACAAACAACGATAGATACTGTATACTTACAGGTAGTACACTTTTTAAACTCCTCTCTGTCCAAAACCAGCATCTCGTCAGTTGAAGGTATTTCCCACCAAAAAGAATAAAGATAGTACCTTACACCCCAGCCTTTTTCCTGCCAGCTTGTAGGTGTAGGGTAGAGTTTGAGTGTGTCTGTAGCTCTTTTCGAGTGGTATTGCAAAATATTTTGCCAGCAGGATAACACCAGTTGTATGGAATCGTCAGTTTTTGAGTTGTACTACGATTTTAAGCCATTCTTGTGTAGCACTATGCATATGAGTCTGTAATTAGGCCCGATCTTTGTGATTAATTATGTAATTAGGATCGATCTTTTTGTCAGTTTCCCGACCAAAAATAAATATAGTACACTAACGTAACCTTCCTCTCCCACATCTGGACAGTTTCCATGTAATAGGGGGTGTAACTTGGTCTTTTCGCCCAGTAGAATCAGGGTTTGAGTACTGGAAACCCCACAGCTATTTGTAATTTTCCGTCAATTCCGAGTGCCACTGCTGGTTTAATTGTGTTAGAGGGGTGTACTTGGGCTTTCTGCCCAGAGGGACCAGGGTTTGAGTCCCGGAAAGGGAACCGCCTATTTTAATTTCCCATCAATTCCAAGTGCCTCTGCTGGTTTAATTGTGTTAGGGGGGCACACTTGAGCTTTTCGCCCAGGAGGACCTGGGCTCAAGTCCCAGAAAGGCTGCCACCAATTTTAATTTCCTGCCAGTTTCTGGGTGGGGGGGGGGGGGGGGGGGTGGGTTGGGACGTAAGCACAGCCTTGGGACAAAGACATTCCCCACAAACATTCGAAATTCCCACCAAAATTTGAAATTCCTACCAATGGGGTTGGTTGGGTGGAGGGTCAGTGGGGAGGGGGAGAGGGAGGATGGGCTGGGGTACACTTGCAGCTCAGAATACACGTGATGTCATCCAGGGGTGGTGGTGGCTGTGTTCGGGGGCGAGGATCGGCAGGAGTGGAGGTGATTAATTGATGAATTTAATTAATTTGCATATCAATAATAACAAACCACTAATAGGGCTAACCCCCCTTTTAGTGTGATTACTTGGTTCAGGACAGAACTAAAGAAGCCTCGGACAAGCGCCGTCATTGTCGGGGACGACGCTTGAACCCTATGCCCGCCCACAATGGTAATGACGCTGCTAGCCAACTGGAAAATGATTTAAATCCAAATAGAGGTGTCTTGCAGGATATGCTTCCTGCAACCACCCTAGAAGGAAAACAAAGACAGAGGATGAGATGGTCAGATGAAGTTAATCGACACCTCATGTTCTGTTATTACCAAGCAACAAACCTAGGAACCAACACAACTGGATAAAGATCACAAGTATACACAACATTTATTACCAGATACCCGGAATTAAAATTTTTAACAGAACAACCCCCCCCCCCCCCCCCATGAACCATGGACCTTGCCGTTGGTGGGGAGGCTTGCGTGCCTCAGCGATACAGATAGCCGTACCGTAGGTGCAGCCACAACGGAGGGGTATCTGTTGAGAGGCCAGACAAACGTGTGGTTCCTGAAGAGGGGCAGCAGCCTTTTCAGTAGTTGCAAGGGCAACAGTCTGGATGATTGACTGATCTGGCCTTGTAACAATAACCAAAACGGCCTTGCTGTACTGGTACTGCGAACGGCTGAAAGCAAGGGGAAACTACAGCCGTAATTTTTTCCCGAGGGCATGCAGCTTTACTGTATGATTACATGATGATGGCGTCCTCTTGGGTAAAATATTCCGGAGGTAAAATAGTCCCCCATTCGGATCTCCGGGCGGGGACTACTCAAGAGGATGTCGTTATCAGGAGAAAGAAAACTGGCGTTCTACGGATCGGAGCGTGGAATGTCAGATCCCTTAATCGGGCAGGTAAGTTAGAAAATTTAAAAAGGGAAATGGATAGGTTGAAGTTAGATATAGTGGGAATTAGTGAAGTTCGGTGGCAGGAGGAACAAGACTTCTGGTCAGGTGACTACAGGGTTATAAACACAAAATCAAATAGGGGTAATGCAGGAGTAGGTTTAATAATGAATAGGAAAATAGGAATGCGGGTAAGCTACTACAAACAGCATAGTGAACGCATTATTGTGGCCAAGATACATACGAAGCCCACACCTACTACAGTAGTACAAGTTTATATGCCAACTAGCTCTGCAGATGATGAAGAAATTGAAGAAATGTATGATGAAATAAAAGAAATTATTCAGATTGTGAAGGGAGACGAAAATTTAATAGTCATGGGTGACTGGAATTCGAGTGTAGGAAAAGGGAGAGAAGGAAACATAGTAGGTGAATATGGATTGGGGGACAGAAATGAAAGAGGAAGCCGCCTTGTAGAATTTTGCACAGAGCACAACATAATCATAACTAACACTTGGTTTAAGAATCATGAAAGAAGGTTGTGTACATGGAAGAACCCTGGAGATACTAAAAGGTATCAGATAGATTATATAATGGTAAGACAGAGATTTAGGAACCAGGTTTTAAATTGTAAGACATTTCCAGGGGCAGATGTGGACTCTGACCACAATCTATTGGTTATGACCTGAAGAAACTGCAAAAAGGTGGGAATTTAAGGAGATGGGACCTGGATAAACTAAATGAACCAGAGGTTGTACAGAGATTCAGGGAGAGCATAAGGGAGCAATTGACAGGAATGGGGGGAATAAATACAGTAGAAGAAGAATGGGTAGCTTTGAGGGATGAAGTAGTGAAGGCAGCAGAGGATCAAGTAGGTAAAAAGATGAGGGCTAGTAGAAATCTTTGGGTAACAGAAGAAATACTGAATTTAATTGATGAAAGGAGAAAATATAAAAATGCAGTAAGTGAAACAGGCAAAAAGGAATACAAACGTCTCAAAAATGAGATCGACAGGAAGTGCAAAATGGCTAAGCAGGGATGGCTAGAGGACAAATGTAAGGATGTAGAGGCCTATCTCACTAGGGGTAAGATAGATACCGCCTACAGGAAAATTAAAGAGACCTTTGGAGATAAGAGAACGACTTGTATGAATATCAAGAGCTCAGATGGAAACCCAGTTTTAAGCAAAGAAGGGAAAGCAGAAAGATGGAAGGAGTATATAGAGGGTCTATACAAGGGCGATGTACTTGAGGACAATATTATGGAAATGGAAGAGGATGTAGATGAAGATGAATGGGAGATACGATACTGCGTGAACAGTTTGACAGAGCACTGAAAGACCTGAGTCGAAACAAGGCCCCCGGAGTAGACAATATTCCATTGGAACTACTGACGGCCGTGGGAGAGCCAGTCCTGACAAAACTCTACCATCTGGTGAGCAAGATGTATGAAACAGGCGAAATACCCTCAGACTTCAAGAAGAATATAATAATTCCAATCCCAAAGAAAGCAGGTGTTGACAGATGTGAAAATTACCAAACTATCAGCTTAATAAGTCACAGCTGCAAAATACTAACACGAATTCTTTACAGACGAATGGAAAAACTAGTAGAAGCCAACCTCGGGGAAGATCAGTTTGGATTCCGTAGAAACACTGGAACACGTGAGGCAATACTGACCTTACGACTTATCTTAGAAGAAAGATTAAGGAAAGGCAAATCTACGTTTCTAGCATTTGTAGACTTAGAGAAAGCTTTTGACAATGTTGACTGGAATACTCTCTTTCAAATTCTAAAGGTGGCAGGGGTGAAATACAGGGAGCGAAAGGCTATTTACAATTTGTACAGAAACCAGATGGCAGTTATAAGAGTCGAGGGACATGAAAGGGAAGCAGTGGTTGGGAAGGGAGTAAGACAGGGTTGTAGCCTCTCCCCGATGTTGTTCAATCTGTATATTGAGCAAGCAGTAAAG
Organism: Schistocerca piceifrons; assembly: GCF_021461385.2. Classification (NCBI taxonomy): domain Eukaryota; kingdom Metazoa; phylum Arthropoda; class Insecta; order Orthoptera; family Acrididae; genus Schistocerca; species Schistocerca piceifrons. The sequence goes on along the minus strand of NC_060145.1, from coordinate 262,526,713 downwards.
GAAACAAAAGAAAAATTTGGAGTAGGTATTAAAATTCATGGAGAAGAAATAAAAACTTTGAGGTTCGCCGATGACATTATAATTCTGTCAGAGACAGCAAAGGACTTGGAAGAGCAGTTGAATGGAATGGACAGTGTCTTGAAAGGAGGATATAAGATGAACATCAACAAAAGCAAAACAAGGATAATGGAATGTAGTCTAATTAAGTCGGGTGATGCTGAGGGAATTAGATTAGGAAATGAGACACTTAAAGTAGTAAAGGAGTTTTGCTATTTGGGGAGCAAAATAACTGATGATGGTCGAAGTAGAGAGGATATAAAATGTAGGCTGGCAATGGCAAGGAAAGCGTTTCTGAAGAAGAGAAATTTGTTAACATCCAGTATTGATTTAAGTGTCAGGAAGTCATTTCTGAAAGTATTCGAATGGAGTGTAGCCATGTATGGAAGTGAAACATGGACGATAAATAGTTTGGACAAGAAGAGAATAGAAGCTTTCGAAATGTGGTGCTACAGAAGAATGCTGAAGATTAGATGGGTAGATCACATAACTAATGAGGAAGTATTGAATAGGATTGGGGAGAAGAGAAGTTTGTGGCACAACTTGACCAGAAGAAGGGATCGGTTGGTAGGACATGTGCTGAGGCATCAAGAGATCACCAATTTAGTATTGGAGGGCAGCATGGAGGGTAACAATCGTAGAGGGAGACCAAGAGATGAATACACTAAGCAGATTCAGAAGGATGTAGGTTGCAGTAGGTACTAGGAGATGAAAAAGCTTGCACAGGATAGAGTAGCATGGAGAGCTGCATCAAACCAGTCTCAGGACTGAAGACCACAATAACAACAACAACAACAACAGAACGACGACTAGCTGATCAGATCTGTGTAATAATAAAAAACAACAGGATACCCCAGTCAGAATTAGAAAACATCAAACAACAAGTACAACAAATACTGGAACAAAATAATGTGCAATTAAAAGAAGAAGAAGAAAATACAGTAATGGACTCAAACATCCCAGAGCAAGCAAACAAAGCACAACACGCCTCAATTAAACAATCAGAGGAAAACGAAATTTTAAGACAGCCACCAGCACAAGCACAAATAGAACATGAAGTGACACACATGTTAGATATAGAAGAAAAATTTCAGTTGACATATATAGAATACAAAGACACAAATACAGACATTAGACCATTCTTGCATAGACCACCAAATAACCCACAAGTCGAAACAACAATAAAAACTATCAACACAATCATACACAACAAAATAAATGAATACACAACTATGGAAGAGTTACAACTACTGGTTTATGTAGGAGCTCTGACTACACTAAATATACACACTAGGCAGAGATCAGAACCAACCAACACACAGAAGAAACCCACAAAACCAGCATGGCAACACAGGCTACAGATCAGAATAGAAAAACTGAGAAAAAACATCGGACAACTAACACAATTTATGAGAAATGAAATATCAGACAAAAAACGAAAAAGGTTAGGTAAAATCTCACAACAAGAAGCAATAGAGCAATTAGATGAAAAGAAGCGGAAATTACAAGCATTGGCCAAACGACTTAGAAGATACAAAAAAAGTGAAAATAGAAGGAAACAAAACCAAACATTCAACACAAACCAAAAGAAATTTTACCAAACAATAGATAACACACACATAAAAATAGACAATCCACCAAACATAACAGACATGGAACACTTCTGGAGCAACATATGGTCAAACCCGGTACAACATAACAGGCATGCACGGTGGATACAAGCAGAAACAGATACATACAAAATGATACCACAAATGCCTGAAATGATAATTTTGCAACATGAAGTCACCCGAGCAATTAATTCTACGCACAATTGGAAAGCCCCTGGAAATGATAAAATAGCAAATTTCTGCCTAAAGTAGTTCACCTCAACACATTCACATCTAACTAAATTATTTAACAGTTACATTGCAGACCCATACATATTCCCTGATACACTTGCACATGGAATAACTTATCTGAAACCTAAAGATCAAGCAGACACAGCAAACCCAGCTAAATATCACCCTATAACATGCCTACCAACAATCTACAAAATATTAACTTCAGTCATTACCAGAAATTAATGACACATACAACACAGAACAAAATTATAAATGAAGAACAAAAAGGCTGCTGCAAAGGAGCACGAGGATGTAGAGAGCAACTGATAATAGATGCAGAGGTGACATATAAAGCTAAAACTAAACAAAGGTCGCTACACTACGCATACATTGATTACCAAGAAGCTTTTGATAGTGTACCCCACTCATGGTTACAACAGATATTGGAAATATACAAAGTAGACCCACTATCCAACATGCTAAATAATACAAATTATGGATATAATATTATTGGAACATACCCACACAAAATCACACATTTGCTGTACATGGATGATCTAAAACTACTGGCAGCAACCAATCAACAACTAAACCAATTACTAAAGATAACAGAAGTATTCAGCAATGATATAAATATGGCTTTTGGAACAGACAAATGTAAGAAAAATAGCAAAGTCAAGGGAAAACACACTAAACAAGAAGATTACATATTGAATAACCAAAGTGACTCCATAGAAGCGATGGAAGAAACAGATGCCTATAAATACCTAGGATACAGACAAAAAATAGGAATAGATAATACAAATATTAAAGAAGAACTAAAAGAAAAATATAGACAAAGACTAACAAAAATACTGAAAACAGAATTGACAGCAAGAAACAAGACAAAAGCTATAAATACTTATGCTATACCAATATTGACCTACTCATTTGGAGTAGTGAAATGGAGTAACACAGACCTAGAAGCACTAAATACACTTACACGTTCACAATGCCACAAATATAGAATACATCACATACATTCAGCAACAGAAAGATTCACATTAAGCAGAAAGGAAGGAGGAAGGGGATTCATCGACATAAAAAACCTACATTATGGACAGGTAGACAATTTAAGAAAATTCTTTCTAGAACGAGCAGAAACTAGCAAAATACACAAAGCAATCACTCATATAAATACATCGGCTACACCACTGCAATTTCATAACCACTTCTACAACCCTTTAGATCACATAACATCAACAGATACGAAGAAAATAAATTGGAAGGGGAAGGCACTACATGGCAAGCACCCGTATCATCTAACACAGCCACACATCGATCAAGACGCATCCAACACATGGCTAAGAAAAGGCAATATATACGGTGAGACGGAAGGATTCATGATTGCAATACAGGATCAAACAATAAACACCAGATATTACAGCAAGCATATTATTAAAGATCCCAATACCACAATAGATAAATGCAGACTTTGCAAACAACAAATAGAAACAGTAGATCACATCACAAGCGGATGTACAATACTAGCAAATACAGAATACCCCAGAAGACATGACAATGTAGCAAAAATAATACATCAGCAGCTTGCCTTACAACATAAACTTATAAAACAACACGTTCCCACATACAAGTATGCACCACAAAATGTACTGGAGAATGATGAATACAAATTATACTGGAACAGAACCATTATAACAGATAAAACAACACCACATAACAAACCTGACATCATACTCACCAATAAAAAGAAGAAATTAACACAACTAATCGAAATATCCATACCCAATACAACAAATATACAAAAGAAAACAGGAGAAAAAATTGAAAAATACATCCAACTGGCTTAGGAAGTCAAGGACATGTGGCATCAGGATAAAGTTGACATTATACCAATTATACTATCAACTACAGGAGTCATACCACACAATATCCACCAGTACATCAATGCAATACAGCTACATCCAAACTTATATATACAACTACAGAAATCTGTAATTATTGATACATGTTCAATTACCCGAAAGTTCCTAAATGCAATATAACATATACCATACAGTTAAAAGGAAGTGACGCTTGATCAAGGTCCGCGTCACTTCCCATTTTTAACCAGACTTAACGTCTGAGAAAGTAAAGAAATAATAATAATGGTAGTAATAAGTATTATAATAATAATAACGTCTCTATCATAAACAGCACTATGAACAGTTCAGAGGCGACCTCTATGATAAGTTCCCATTACATGATCTTTCGCTCTGACTTCAGATAGTCAAAGTTCATTGCTCTCCACAAAAGTGGAAAATTTGTTAACATTAGAGACGGCACACAAACAGTTACTTCTGCAAAATGTAAGTGATCCAGGACGGTGTACAATCCTTGCGAGTTCGCTTTCTACTCTTACTGAATACGCTTTTAGTTGTACCCCAGCTGTGATGTCATTCGAGGCAGTGCCAGGGCCATGAGAAAGACAGGCCGCAGTGTGTATGTCACGAAGGTAGGCCGAACTCATTCGCTTGCTCAGCTCAGAAGACAAAATACATTTCTACACCTGTTAACTCGCAGATGGTATTGTATGTACTAATGAGAAGTGCATATTTTTCCTGATTCTGCTATTATGAAGTCTTACTGATTAACAGTACAACAACAAAATTTAATTTAAGACCAATACTCGATATAAACTGTATAACAGCTTGTTTATGGCATTTAGTCTCGTATGCTTAACAGTCCTCATTTCATACAAGAAGTGGTGCCTTATGCAACTGATAATCATTTTGGCATGATTTTAATTTTGTTATATCCCAGTACAGCCGTAACAAATTATAAGTAGGCCAACGGACTTCCGGTCATTGTAGGACTAATAACAGTGAGACCCCATATTAGTGGATTCCAGTAGAAGATGCAACTCTCATTTCTAAGTACACATCTAGTTATGAGTTAACAGGTGCAGAAACGCAGTTTGTCTTCAGAGTTGAGTGAGCGAGTGAGCTCAGGCCCTTCATGACGTACACGCTGCGGCCTGTCTTTCTTGTAGGCCTTGAGGCGAGGCAGCACGTAAGCTGATGTTTGACTGATGTAACCAGTGTGATAGCTCTCTGTGAAATGAAGACATCCTTTCAAAAATCTAAATGATCCAGGATGGTGTACAGTCCTTGTGAATTCCCTTTCTACTCTTACTGAAGACGTGTTTAGTTGCAGTCTGGCTTTGACATCACCCGAGGCAGCACATTTGTCGTCGTTTGACTGACAAGGATTGCATTATAACTGAGAGCGAAGTGCCACTGCTCTCAGACCGTATTTATATGTGGTCGCAAGTGCTTTTCCTGACTGTTGCTACTGGCAAGTTTAGAGAGCAAGGAGTGGCTCTTGTCAGGTGCAACCTGGATACAAGGTGCATTAGTCAGTTGTGATGTGCTAAATACAATGTGATGTACTGAACAACTTGTTAGCAGATTCAAGCAGGAGGGCAGCATTATCCAGTGCCTACCTGGTGTCCTGAAGCTATTGGCCTCCTTGGCATTTATTTGAAATTATGTATGAAGACCATTCAGTAAGTACTGTACTTAAAAGATTGTTAATTCTACCCCTGTGTGAGCTGGCTGGGAATCTGCTTCCTTCAGTGACCCCTTTCGGGGCTGTGTGTGTCAATCTGGAGGTTTCTGTAAGCACCAGGTTAGTATTTTGCAAAGTTAATCTGGTACTTGGAATCATTGTTTGTTATCATTGAGTATTTGATACTACTGATTGAAATTTCTGTTTGTAGTAGACATTATGGCCCTTCCTGTGGGCGAGTTATTTGTTGGTGCATAACTAAAGTTGTGTGCGCTCAGCCAAAACATCCACATGTCTCAGTCATGTGTTTGTGCGTTCTTGTATTTGCACCCTCTCTTTGGTGCGTGATGAGAAGCTCTTCGTGTTATAGGTCTACATTATAACTGGCAATCCAGTTGCTTTATATCCAAATTACAGTATCTATTAGTCCTTAAGAGGCCTTAATAAATGTATACCCTGACTTATTTAATCTTGTTTGATTATTGTGTGCTTATTCTTTTAAATGACATTATACATTGTTTCTTATTATTGCTAGGAAGATCAACTTACAATGTTTATGAGTGGACCACTCCTATATTAAAGTTTTAAAGACTGGTTTCCTTGAAAATAATCTTGAATTGCCTATTTAAGTATTGCTTTGTACATTAATTTTTATCAAATGTGTTTGTTGTTTGTTGTCTGGTACATGTTGACAGCCTTGTATTGACAGTGGTTGACACATTGCTGTTCTGCCAGTCTGGAGCAGTTTCCCTTCTGCTTTGGCGACTTTCCCATCATCTCACGAGACCTAGGTGCTGGCATGTCACAGGCGCTTCTGCTGATCTCCCATTCCAGCCTCAGGTTGAGTAGTTTATTGGTATTCCTTTGGTATCGTGCTGTGGTGGAGGTGTTGCCGGATTAGGACTTGGCTTTAGTGATTTTGGTGAAGTAATTTACTCAGTGTTTCTATTATTGTAAGGTGGTTGTGGGTGTATGATGAAAGCCTTTGGCCAAACTGAGCATTGAGTTTCTTCATTGCTTAAAAAAAATTAAAAAAAATAAAAGAGAGAGACAGAGGGAGAATGGCCTTTAGTGTCAGAGACTTGCTGTATGTGTACCTCTAATGCATGTTCATAGAGTCTAGAGTGGAGTCGTCAATATGCCAACTGGACAGTCAAACAGTGGGCCATTATTCTTTTCACGGATGAGTCCTGGTTTGGTCTGGCTAAAGATTCTCGATGGATTCACATATGGAGGGCATGTGGAACACTATTTCGGGACCCAACCATTGTGGAAAGAGACTGATATCGAGGAGGATCCCTAACAGTGTGAGCAGGTATTATGTTGACCACTCGAACACCTCTTTATGAAATTGAATGGGCGAATCGGCAAGGTTAAACTGCTGTAGGTATCTTGATGAGACCTTGGGACCTCAGTGCGGTTCTTGTGAGGTGCTGTGGGCCCAGATTTCGAATTGATGTATGATAATGTTCGACCTCAAAGAGCATGAATGGTTGATGTTTTCTTGGAAAATGAAACTGTTACACACATGGCATGGCCTGCTTGCTCTCCTGATTTGAATCCCATAGAGCATGTATGGGATGCATTAGGGAGACAGGTTGCATCACATCAGGATCCAACAATCATTCTCCAAAACTTGTGAGCAGCTCTGCAGGAAGAATAGGTGTTATTGCCTCAATATGCGATTGATGACATTATTCACAACATGCCCCATCATTGTTAGGCCTGTATTGCTGCCAGAGTTGTTCACACACCATATTGAGCACATTAACCAGTTGTTGGAATATGTGTGCAAATCTGTTAAGTTGTAACACACACACAAAATTTTTGTCTACAGTTATTCATGTTGCAGCTGTTTACGCTCTGTATTCTTTACATTGTTTCTATTTTACTATCAACTGTTTATACTGTTTTGTGTCAAAATAAACACGATGTTGCAAAATTTCCATTTGTTGCTTTAATTTTGGACACCAGTGTAATACTTGTCTAGTTGATGATGTTCCATTTCGACAGGACCCTTATCATCTTTTGCCATCTAAAAAGAAAATTTTGAGGCAGCGAATCAGTGCTATCTTGCAAGATGGGATAATTAGGCTTCCACTTCACCATAGTAGTAGTAGTTTATTCATCCCGAGACAATGTACATTGCATGGATATATATATTAATTAGGCTTCCACTTCACCATAGTAGTAGTAGTTTATTCATCCCGAGACAACGTACATTGCATGGATACATCACCACTGCTGAAGCCCAGGCTATCCGTGATCTGAAGGCTGACTGATCCATCGTCATTCTTCCGGCGGACAAGGATTCCACGACCGTGGTACTTGATCGTCGGGAGTATGTGGCTGAGGGACTGCGTCAGCTTTCAGACAACACTACATCAAAGTTTGCCAAGGTAATCCCATTCCTGATGTCCAGGTGCCTCAGAACCTTAGACCCCCTACAAAACCTTTCACCTGACTCCATCAACCTCCAGACCCCACCGACACCCCGCACCCCTACCTTCTACCTTCTTCCTAAAATTCACAAACCCAATCATCCCGGCCGCCCCATTGTAGCTGGTTACCACAGAACGTATCTCTGCCTACGTACATCAACACCTTCAACCCATTACATGCAGGTTCCCATCCTTCATCAAAGACACCAACCACTTTCTCGAATGCCTGGAATCCTTACCCAATCTGTTACCCCCGGAAACCATCCTTGTAACCATTGATGCCACTTCCTTATACACAAATATTCTGCACGTACAGGGCCTCGCTGCGATGGAGCACTTCCTTTCATGCCAATCACCTGCCACCCTACCTAAAACCTCTTTCCTCATTACCTTAGCCAGCTTCATCCTGACCCACAACTTCTTCACTTTTGAAGGCCAGACATACCAACAATTAAAGGGAACAGCCATGGGTACCAGGATGGCCCCCTCATACGCCAACCTATTTATGGGTCGCTTAGAGGAAGCCTTCTTGGTTACCCAGACCTGCCAATCCAAAGTTTGGTACAGATTTATTGATGACATTTTCATGACCTGGACTCACAGTGAAGAAGAACTCCAGAATTTCCTCTCCAACCTCAACTCCTTTGGTTCCATCAGATTCACCTGGTCCTACTCCAAATCCCATGCCACTTTCCTTGACGTTGACCTCCATCTGTCCAATGGCCAGTTTCACACGTCCGTCTACATCAAACCCACCAACAAGCAACAGTACCTCCATTATGACAGCTGCCACGCATTCCACATCAAACGGTCCCTTCCCTACAGCCTAGGTCTTCATGGCAAACGAATCTGCTCCAGTCCAGAATCCCTGAACCATTACACCAACAACCTGAAAACAGCTTTCGCATCCCGCAACTTCCCTCCCGACCAGGTACAGAATCAAATTACCAGAGCCACTTCCTCATCCCCTCAAACCCAGAACCTCCCACAGAAGAACCCCAAAAGTGCCCCACTTGTGACAGGATGCTTTTCGGGACTGGATCAGACTCTGAATGTGGCTGTCCAGCAGGGATACGACTTCCTCAAATCCTGCCCTGAAATGAGATCCATCCTTCATGAAATCCTCCCCACTCCACCAAGAGTGTCTTTCCGCCGTCCACCTAACCTTCGTAACCTCTCGGTTCATCCCTATGAAATCCCAAAATCACCTTCCCTACCCTCTGGCTCCTACCCTTGTAATCGCCCCCGGTGTAAAACCTGTCCCATGCACCCTCCCACCACCACCTACTCCAGTCCTGTAACCTGGAAGGTGTACATGATCAAAGGCAGAGCCACGTGTGAAAGCACCCACGTGATTTACCAACTGACCTGCCTACACTGTGAAGCTTTCTATGTGGGAATGACCAGCAACAAACTGTCCATTCGCATGAATGGACACAGGCAGACAGTGTTTGTTGGTAACGAAGATCACCCTGTGGCTAAACATGCCTTGGTGCACGGCCAGCACATCTTGGCACAGTGTTACACCGTCCAGGTTATCTGGATACTTCCCACTAACACCAACCTGTCAGAACTCCGGAGATGGGAACTTGCCCTTCAGTATATCCTCTCTTCTCGTTACCCACCAGGCCTCAACCTCCGCTAATTTCAAGTTGCTGCCGCTCATACCTCACCTGTCATTCAACAACATCTTTGCCTCGACTGACATCTCTGCCCAGACTCTTTGCCTTTACAAATGTCTGCTTGTGTCTGTGTATGTGCGGATGGATATGTGTGTGTGTGCGAGTGTATACCTGTCCTTTTTTCCCCCTAAGGTAAGTCTTTCCGCTCCCAGGTTTGGAATGACTCCTTACCCTCTCCCTTAAAACCCACATCCTTTCGTCTTTCCCTCTCCTTCCCTCTTTCCTGACGAAGCAACCGTTGGTTGCGAAAGCTTGAATTTTGTGTGTTTGTTGGTGTGTCTATCGACATGCCAGCACTTTCGTTTGGTAAGTCACATCATCTTTGTTTTTAGATATATTTTTCCCACGTGGAATGTTATATATATAAAGGGTGAACAATACTCTACACAATACAAATGTGCATAGTAGACTACACTACATCAGACCGCATTGAAATAGCATGTACAACTTTGATTAATTACATTAATGTATTAGAAAGACTTTTTACATGGAATACATAGTTGATATTTAGATATAACATATAATAATTCTAACACTTTTGTACATATTATTTATTTAGATCATAGCAACAGTAAGATAAAAATTACTATTGGCACAGAGTACATAATTTTGTATGAAGCTATTCCAGGCATTCATTTATACTATAATAGCAGTTACTCTAAAGCTCAGGGACAGGACTGTAGGCTGGTGGTTGATTACAGGGTACAAGGTCATTTTGGAATCAGTCCCCTTGCCTGATCTTTGCAACTGTTTTAAGTTGATTTCTGGGGCTAATTGCTTCACCATGCTCAACTTGTATCAAGCCTATTACCAGATTCCCCTGACCAAAGGATCTAAGCATGTCGTTGCCTTTTGCTTGGACTGGAATGTGTGCGAGTTTAATATAGTGCCATTTGGGTTCGCAACTGGTCCACTGTTCTTTCTGGTTTATTGGATCGTGTCTTGGGGGGATTTGAAGTTTCTGTGTGTTTACAACTAGCTTAATGATGTGGTTGTCTATTGCCATTTATTTGAGGAACACCTTTCTCACCTTGGTCAGGTGTTGTCCAACTTCATTCTGCTGGGTTAAAAGTTAAGCTGTGGCCTCACCAGGCACCAGATCTCATTTTTGGGTCACCTCATTTCAGGTGACACTATTAGGATTGAGCATGAATGAACAAAGGACCTGAAGAAATTTCCTCCACCTAGGAGTAAAAAGGAGGTGTCCAGGTTTATAGGAATGCCTAATTATTGTCGTAAATTTGTTCCCAGTTTCACGCAACCTGCTGCTCCCTGTGATAATTTGCACAGAAAAAAAGAGAGCTCCACGTGGGGAGAAAGACAACGGTGTGCTTTCGAGGCTATTAATACAGCCATCAAAATTCTCCGGTATTGGCTGTGCCTGATTTTGACAGACTCATGCTTTGACTGCTCAGGTCGCCACAGTTCCTCTACAGGAGGATCTGGATGAAAGACATCCTTTAGCTTTTGCCTCAAAGAGATGGTTGGGTCCTGAAAGTAGGTATCTGATGTTTGAGTGTGCGGCCTTAGCTGTTATATTCGCCCATGAAAAGTTCAAATTTTATCTTGAATACAGAGAATTTGATTTAGAAACTGTCAATCAGGCAGTGAGTTGGGTTCTGGCTGGGTCCAGGAAAACTGGTAGGATTGGAAGATGGGCTGTCCACATATAAGCCATATTAAAGAATCCAACAATCAGTTAGCAGATATGCCTAGTCGTAAGTTTGAATAGGAGGATCCAGGAGCCAAAGGTGAAGCTGGGAGTCTCATGATATTGCGTGTGGTGTGTTAGCCGAAGTAACATGATTGTTGGCAATCTTAAGGTCAGTCTGGATCGGGATCCTTTGTGGTGACCCATTTTGAGGCAATTGTTGTCCAGAGAGTGTGTTCTGAAGTATTCGTTAAAGGATGGGATTTTGTGTAAACAAGTAAGTGAACTTGGTGAGGCTAGAATTTGTCTCCACATTGGATTATTTCATTCCATTTTTTATTATTTCCATAACTCTTTGGCAGGTGGTCATTTAAGCCTTTGCAAAACCTTGGCGAAAGTATGTGCTCACCTCACCTGGCCTTTGTCGTACAGGGATATTCACAGTTTGATTAATGAGAACAAGTCTTGTCAGAGATGTAAACCGAACACTGACTCACACAGGGGGTTCCTGCAGTGCAAGTGAGAACAGTATCCCATGGATAAACTCTTCATTGATTTCATAGGACCACTTACCTGTACTAAGATGTGCAACCATTGCATTTTGGTTGTTCTCAATGTGTTCTCTCAGTTTGTTTGGCTGCTCCCTAACTGAGGGCTTACAATCTCCATTACCATCCATCACCTAATCACCTAACCAACATCTTTTCATGGTTTGCCCCCCCCCCCCCCCCAAGGTGCTTGTGAGCAATAATGCTTCAGCCCTTGTCTCCAGGCAGTTTAGACAAGTCTGTTTCCAGAATGCCGTTAGGCATATTACCTCCACGCCATATCACCCTCAGGCAAAGAGGGTCAATCGTAATCTTAAGGTGGCCTTAATCATGTTCCACACTAAGTCTCCAAGCAAATGGGATGACACCATCTCCTGGCTCAACTTTGCATTCAATTCCACCCAGCATAAGGCATCTGAGGCTGTTTCTGCCACTCTTATGTTAGTGTATCCCCTTAGTTCTCCCCTCTCCACCTTGTGTACCATTAGTGATCTTTCACCCACATCAGCCACTCCAGGTCTCCTCAAGGAGAATTGGCAGTCAGCTAGGCAGTATATTGACCTGGCTCACTGCCATGAGGCAAAGAGCTAAATCCATGGCAGACAACCATTTTGGGGGTAAAGTGGGAGATAAGATTTTTGTTAAAAACCTTTGTGGAGTGAGTGCAGAGTTGTTGGTAAGTTAACCTCCTGCTTTGTGGGCCGTTGTTATATCATCAAGGTTTTTGGGCTGGTTAATTTGCTAGTCAAAGAGTTAGCCATTGGGAAGACATTCCCAGTGCACCTTAGTCAGGTAAAGCTTGTTCATTAATGTACCTTTCCATCTTGCAGGGGGATCTTTCAGTTTGAGTGGGAGAGATTGAGCCATGGCAGCTTCTGTGAGGGTGTGTGTGATCCTACTGGCACCACTTGTGAGAGGGGGGGGGGGGGGGGTCTGCATTTTCCTGCAGCATTGAAAATTGCTACCAGGCAGTTTAGCGGGCAAGGAGAAGTTCTCATTATGCACAAATGGGATATGTAGTGCATCAATCAATTAAGGTGTGCTAAATATATCGAGATGTATTGAACAACTGATTAGCTGTTATGGGCAGGAGGACAGTGTTGTCCAGTACCTACCTGGAACCTGAAGTTATTGGTCTCCACGGCATTTGTTTGAAATTATGTAAGAAGACTGTTCAGTAAGTACTGTACTTAAAGATTGTTAATTCTGCCCCGGTGTGAACTGGCCAGGAATCTGCTTCCATTATGCCTTTCAGTGACCCCTTTTGGGACTGTGTGTGTCAATCTGGAGGTTTCTGTAAATGCCAAGCTAGTATTTTGCAATGTTAATCTGGTATCATTGTTTGTTATCATTGAGTATTTAATGCTACTAATTGCAATTTCTGTTTGTTGTGGACCTTATGACCCTTCCTGTGGTGAGTAATTGGATTTGTCCTGCACCTAAAGTTGTGTGCGCTCTGCCTAAAGGTATGCATGTGCCTGTCATGTGTTTGAGCCCCTCAGATTATAGGCATACATTTTAACTGGCCATCTGCCATTTGGTGCGTATCCAAATTACAGTGTCTATTAGTCCCTAAGAGGCCCCAGTTAAGGTATACCTTGTCGTATTTAATCTTGTTTGATTATTACGTGACTATTCTTTTAAATGACAATGTACAATGTTTCTTGGTATTGCTAGGAAGGTTAACTTCAATGACTATGAGGGTCCACTCATATACTGAGGTTTTAATGGTTGGTTTCCTTGAAAATAATCTTTAATTGCACATTTAATTATTGTTCTGTATGTTAATTTCTATCAAATGTGTTTGATGGTCGTTGTCTGGTACATGTTGACAGACTTTTATCAACAGTGGATGACGCATTGCAGTTCTGCTGTTTCAGCTCAGGGACGTGTTTCCCTTCTGTTTTGGTGGCCTCCCCATCATCGCATGAGGCCTAGGTGATGGAAGGTCACATGCACTTTTGCTGATCTCCCATTCCAGCCTCAAGTTCATTAGTATAATATCATTATTTTGGTATCATGCTGTTGCAGGAATGTCACTGAATCAGGAATTTTCTTTCGTGATTTTGGGGAAGTAATTAACTCAGTTTTTCTATTATCGTAAAGTCCTTGTGTGCATGTGACAAAATCCTTTGGGCAAACTGAACACTGAGTTTCTTGGTTTCTTTAAAAAAAAGTGGGTTTAATTGTCATTACCACTTCAATAGTGTTTTAGGGGCCCAGTAGTTTATTTAAGTACTCAGCTTGATTAATGTGTAACAGCCTTGTGGCTAATCAATGAAGTGTTACTGTTTGCTTCGGTTTTTACACATAGGTAGCGTTTTGCCAGCTTGGCCATATCTTGTCTATGTGGGAGCAGAATAACATTGTCATATGACACCAAAGTGTTGTCATTTGTCTTACACTCGCTAATATTGTCAGTAAAAAGATGATTTACAGTGATTGTTTGCCTTCTAGTGGTGAGATGGCTAATGGACTTTGGATACCAATATTATATGTACCTGTATCTAATTCCTTGCCTTGGAGTAGGCCTAGAGTTTACTATTGCAGTGGAGATGTATGCATTTTAATGTCTTTCATTTAACATTTGTTGAACTTATATTCAAGTCCTTCTGGGTTTAATCCACAGTTGTGATGCTAGTCACATGGACAGACTGCTGCTGCAGGTTTATATAATTAATTAACTGTTTGAAATCAGGCCACCATTGGATTGCACAGTTAAACTGTTCTTGTAGTACCATTTGTAATTTTATACATAATGAAAATGCCTTTAATTGAAAACCTTAACTATTTGTATGAATTTGGCAAAAATATTTGAAACTGTTAGTTGGCTTTTGATAGAATAGTTATTAACAGAACATATTTGTCTGGGAATGGTAAATGATGCATGAAGTTGTTTACCTTAAATTAATCCTTATCCTTGTCGTGGGTCTCACATTGTACCACTAACACCTTCCCTCAATATTAATCACTGGTGTATAGATATTAGCAATATTGGACGAAGATTTCATACTGTGCATGGCCTACATCTTAACTTTTTGGGGAAACAGGCGATAGCCAAACAAATAGCCAATATAGTGTCAGAAAGGCAGAAAAAATCCTGTGATAAAAAGCTGATTCTTTGTTAGCATTACCCTCTCAATTCAAGTACACAGAAAAATTCAACAGACTTTAAATCAAAACTACAAAGTCGTCCTTCATTGGAGGACGCAAAAGAAATGGAAAACAATACAAAAAATATAAACCAATCCAATGCCATTGAAGAAGTGAATCTGACATCAAAAACATCAAATAATCCTCTGCAGGAGAAAAAGAAGACAGCAAGATAGCAAGATTAGATTAGTTTTCGTTCCATAGATCCGTGCTGAGGAGATCCTCGTGGATGTGGAACATGGCCCTTTTTTTAAAGCTGAAATAACAATACTAATAGTATGAATATATACAATACATCATTTGTTTCTATTAAAAAATTCGTCAATGGAGTAGAAGGAGTTGGCCACTAGTAAGTCTTTCAGGCTCCTTTTAAACTGATCTTTATTTGTAACTAAATTTTTTATGTTTACTGGCAAATTATTGAAGATGAGTGTTCCTGAGTAGTGGACCCCTTTTTGAACTAAAGTAAGTGCTTTTAAGTCCTTGTGCAGATCATTTTTGTTCCTGGTATTGTATGTATGAACTGAGCTGTTTGTTGGGAAAAGAGATATATTATTTAGGACAAATTTCATTAATGAGTAAATATACTGAGAGGCAGTAGTTAGTATACCCAGTTCTTTGAAGAGGTTTCTACAGGACGTCCGTGAATTTACTCCACAAATAATATGTATTACACGCTTTTGGACTCTGAAAACTTTTGTTTGACTTGAAGAGTTACCCCAAAATATTATACCATATGACATTATGGAATGAAAGTAGGCAAAGTATGCAAGCTTTTTCGTTTTTATGTCGCCTATGTGTGCTAACACTCGAATTGCAAATACAGATTTGTTAAGGCGTTTCTGCAGTTCTGTGGTGTGCTCTTCCCAACTGAATTTATTATCAAGTTGTAATCCCGGGAATTTAAGACTGTCAACCTCTTCTATCTGCTCTTCTTCGTATGTTATGCATATGCTGGGTGGAAACCTCTTACAGGTTCTGAATTGCATATAGTGAGTCTTTTCGAAGTTTAATGTCAGTGAGTTGGCTTTAAACCATTTATTAATATTCATGAAAATATCATTAGCAGATCTTTCTAGAACTACACTTGACATACTATTTATTGCAATACTTGTGTCATCTGCAAGCAAAACACTCTCTGCTTCTGGCAGTGTAACTGATGAGAGATCATTAATATACACAAGAAAAAGCAGTGGCCCTAAGATGGATCCCTGTGGGACACCACATGTAATTTCTTCCCATTCTGATGATGACTGATGACTTAATTCACTAGTCCCTTGCACTGACACCCTTTGTTTCCTGTTAGTGAGGTATGACTTGAACCATTTTGCAGCACTGCCCGTGACACCATAGAATTCTAATTTACTTAAAAGGATGTTGTGGTTCACACAATCAAATGCCTTTGACAAATCACAGAAAATACCTGCTGCTTGTAATTTGTTATTTAATGAATTAAGTACATTTTCACTGTAGGTGTAAATAGCCTTCTCGATATCAGAACCCTTCAGAAATCCAAACTGTGTTCTTGATAATATGTTATTTGTGGTCAGATGGTTGAGCAGCTGCCTGTACATTACTTTTTCTAAAATTTTGGAGAATGCTGGCAAAAGTGAAATCGGTCTGTAGTTTGATGGTATCTCTTTATCCCCTTTCTTTGTTTTTAAAGATTTTATTATGGACGTTATTTCTTTTGGTGAAGTGAGTGATATATTCATGTACTTGAAGCTATTTGTGAAGGCTAGTTTCAGATATTCAAGGGCATTATTTACTGATCCTGAAAGTCCCATTCTATCAGTAACGGATATAAAGTACTTGTTAAATAGATTTGCCACACTATGCCCATCAGTTACTAATGTGTCATCTACCCTTAGTGCTATTTGCTCTTGTTCCTTTCTGGTTCTACCAGTCTGCTCTTTCACTATATCCCATATTGTTTTAATTTTGTTCCCTGACATTGCTATCTTCTTCTTGTAGTGCATTTGTTTAGACGTCTGAATTACTTTTTTTAACGTTTTACAGTATTCCTTGTATTTAGCTAAATCATCAGCATTGGAGCTATTCTTGGTCGACAGATACATTTTCCTTTTTGTCTTACAGGAAATCTTTATTCCTTGTGTAATCCATGGTTATATTATAGACTTCTGTTTAATTTGAGTAACTTTTAGAGGAAAACAGTTTTCAAACATGGTACTGACATTGCTCATGAATGTGTTATATTTTTCATTCATGTCATGAGCACTATAAACATCTTCCCAGTTCATATCTTTGAGCAGTTTTCTAAAACACTCAATTTTTGGTTGATTGACTACTCTCCTGTACTCAGATTTAGCAGTCTTGATAATCTGCTTAGAATTTACATCTAAAACAAGGAGCTGCATGTCATGATCTGATAGTCCATTTATAATAGGTTTTATGATATGATATGATATGATATGATTTTGTTATCAATGGCTGTCCTTGAGGATTTAGTGATCCTAGTTGGAAAGTTTACAGTGTGAGTTAGATTGAAAGACAACATTACTAACTGCAGTGAATGTTTACTGGAAGATTGCATTAGAAAATCTGTATTAAAGTCACCAGCAATCAAAATTTCTTTGTTTCTTCCTGTTAAATAACCCAAAAGAGCTTCTAGATGATCTAAGAATAGATTATAATTTCCTGCAGGTGCTCGGTAAATAGTTATTAATGTATAGGATCTGTTACGGAACTCTACTTCTGTTGCACATGCTTCTAGATGCTGCTCTAAACAGAATTTATTAATGTCAATGTTTTTTAATTTATGGTAGTTTTTGATAAATGTGGCAACTCCTCCTCCATCCATATCTACTCTGCAGAAGTAGGAAGCTAGCTTAAATCCTGAAATGTCTAACATATCTATATCAGTGATCACTTGATGTTCAGAGAGGCAGATTATGTCAATTTGGTTAGATGAATTCATTTCATCGATACAAATGAGTAGTTTATCAACTTTATTTCTAAGTCCCGGAATGTTCTGGTGTAATAAAGATAACTGATACTGCATACTAATGGGATTGTAACTGCTTTGGCGAAGATGAACTGGCAGTTTCTGATTACTTTCTGTTAAACACTGTTTGAATGGAGGCTGTATGATAAAATCTGACTCCTGTTCATCTGTTTTCGAAAACTGAGTGTGTCTGCCAATCTCTCTTAAAACTCGTTTTCTTTCCCCCTTCCCTATCCTAAAAAAGGCATCCCTCTGACACCTGTGACCACTGGTATTTTACCACTTGTGCCAGTGTCCCCCCTTAAGTTTTCTGCAATCAACCCAGACAGTTTTCCCTTTCCTATTGAGGTGAAGGCCATGCCTAGTGTAGTCCCACCTATCGATAGCATCCACAGGAATCAAACCAATATGGGACCCTATATCTGTCCTAAGCAGCCACTCCAACTCCAAGTTCACCCTCCCTACGGAAGAGTTCAAATGAGGCAAAATCACCATCTAATGATGAGCAGCAACAGAAGAGGAATAAGACAGCGGATCCAGTTCCGAGAGGGAAGATTACAGCCTCACCAGAAGTGAAGTGCTCAGCATCAAGAGAGACAACAATGGTTCAGCTACAGAAGAGGAATGCAGTAACTCCAGCTCACTTAAGTGATTTTTTTCTGATGGGTGCCATAAAAAGGACAGAATAGAATAGGATAGAATAGAATATTTTTATTAGCCTTTCAGTATTTTTCGTACAATTGGCTTCATCAAAGTTTACAGAGGGTTTTAGTTCAGTACGATATTCAAATAGTTACAGAAAGGGGAGAAAAGGAACTAAAAACTTTTTCTTCAGCGTTATGTAAAACAATGTTTTATACAATAATTAAATACACACATAAGAAAAGAATCACAGTAAATAACTAGCTTATATGATATCAAAACATTTTCTTCATAAATTAGGTAAAACATAGTTTGATGATTAGTTTCTAAGAATTCTTCAGTTGTATAGAATTTGTTGTTTTTTAGCCAGGTTTGCAATGTATTCTTATATTTATTTAGTGGTACTGTACGATCTGAGCATGGTAACTTATTGAAAAATTTTATGCTTAAGTACTTATAGTTATTATGGACTACAGCAAGTCTTGTGGAAGGCAAGTCCAGCAGGTGACTGTTTCTTGTACTGTGTGCATGCACATCACATCTCATGTTCAATTTTTTCAGATTTTCTCTGGCATATATTAAACAGTTATATATTTACATGCTTGGCACTGTCATTTCATTTCATTTTATTATCTTCCTGTATATCATTTACATGATGTAGGAATTGTCACAACAAAGTTATCATACTAGTACAAGTACTACAGACATAATAATAGAATATCACTTTCAAGGCATTTTTTAAAAGTGCAAGTTTAGACATACAAATTAAAATTTTTGGCCATAAATTTACACACAAAGTACTCATCTACATTATAGAAAGTTTTGCTTAAAAGGTAATTTTTAAGTTCAGTCTTAAATTTTACTTCACCTATTATTGCCTTCATGTACACTGGCAGAGCACTGTAGAGTTTTATTCCAAAATAACTTACATGCTTTTGGGTTTGTGTTGTCCTTACCCTTTCTACATACAAATTCTTACGAGTTCTAGTATTATAATTATGGCAGTCCTCATTTGTACGTAGATTTTTCATATGTGCTCTTGTACACAGAATGCTTTTAAAAATATACAGTGATGGTATTGTGAGTATTTGCAGTTCTTTGAAAAGGGGCCTACAATGAGTTCTTGGAGAGTTTTGTGTTATGATTTGTACAGCTCTTTTCTGAAATTTGAAGATATCTGTTAAGCTTGGTTTAGTTTTACCCCAGAACACTATGCCATAAGACACGATGGACTGAAAGTAAGCAAAATACACTAGTCTAGTACAGTCTGTACTGCATACTCTAGATAATATCCTCAATGCAAAACATGCCGAATTGAGCCTGTGGGATAAGTACTTGAGATGGTCTTTCCAGCTTAAGTTTTGATCAATGTGCATGCCCAAAAACTTTGTGGATTGTACACTCTCTATCTTCTTATCCATTAGTTTTAACTGGAGGTCCATATCTTGAATTGCTTTGCCATACTGTATATAATTTGTTTTACTTAGATCAAGTGTTAACTCATTAGCATTAAACCAATGTTGAATATATTTCAGGACTATATCAGTTGTGGTGGTTAATGATTTTTTATCATCACTTATAATTATGCTAGTGTCATCTGCAAACAACATTATTTTGGTAGAAATATTAGGATTTTTTATCTCATTTATATAAAGCAAGAATAATAGGGGACCGAGAACACTGACCTGTGGGACACCTATTTCCAATTTCTTTGCATCTGAGACCCACTTGATTTTCTGATTTTTATGCTCTCCGATGATTTCTACCACCTGAGTTCTGTCTTGAAGGTAAGATTCAAACCACTGCTTCACAACTCCCCTTACACCTATTGCCTCCATCTTGTTTAACAGAATTTTGTGATTTACTGTATCAAAAGCTTTAGATAAATCTAAGTTAATTCCCACTACACATTTTTTAGTGTCAAGGCTCCTGACAATCTCTTTGGTATAGGCATGGATAGCTGATTCTGTGCTGTGGCCTGAGTGAAAGCCATGTTGATTGCAGTTTAGAAGTTTGTGAGCATCTAAGTAATTTATGAGTCTGGTTTTCATTAATTTCTCTAGAATTTTTGAAAATGATTGGAGAAGGGATATTGGTCTATAATTTTCTACCTTGTATGGATCTCCTTTTTTAAACAGAGGTCTAACCTTAGAGATTTTCAACCTCTCAGGAAACACACCTTCGTTGAAAGACAAATTGGCAATATGTACCAGGGGCTTTATAATTTGTTGGGCAACTTTTTTTATTATTGACACAGGCACTTCATCCACACCTGCAGACATTTTTGATTTTAGACTCTTTATCACCTTTAATATTTCATTATCATTTGTGGGAGTTAACAACATACTACTGTCTACTTTTGGGGCTGTTAATTTCTCAAGTTTAGTAAAGTTTTTACTTAATGACACTGGTACACTTAAAAAGTAATTATTAATGTAATTTGCCAGAGTTTCATCTTTTAATTCAATATTTTCACTATTTTTGAGTACTATTTCCTGATCCTTGAGGCCCTTACCTGTTTCCCTTTTCACAATTTCCCAAATAGTTTTTGATTTATTGCCTGATTTTCTTATTAATTTATCATTGCTTAGTAATTTTGCTTTTGTAATTACTTTTCTATATATTTTTTTGTAATTTGTTACATATTCTTTAAACTTGGGGTCAGTCCAACTTTTCAGTCTATAGTTAAGCATTTTCATGGTCCTGGAGGAATTTCTAATAATTGTTGTGATCCAGGAGTTAGCATGTGTATGCCAATATGTGTTTGTATATCTAAAAAGAAAGATGATGAAACTTACCAAACAAAAGCGCTGGCAGGTCGATAGACACACAAGCAAACACAAACATACACAAAAAATTCTAGCTTTCGCAACCAATGGTTGCCTCGTCAGGAAAGAGGGAAGGAGAAGGAAAGACAAAAGGATATGGGTTTTAAGGGAGAGGGTAAGGAGTCATTCCAATCCCGGGAGCGGAAAGACTTACCTTAGGGGGAAAAAAGGACAGGTATACACTCGCACACACACACATATCCATCCACACATACACAGACACAAGCAGACATTTGTAAAGGCAAAGAGTTTGGGCAGAGATGTCAGTCGGGGCGGATGTACAGAGGCAAAGATGAAGTTGAAAGACAGGTGAGGTATGAGCGGCGGCAAATAGAAATTAGAAATTAGCGGAGATTGAGGCCTGGCGGATAGCGAGAAGAAAGGATATGCTGAAGGGCAAGTTCCCATCTCCGGAGTTCTGACAGGTTGGTGTTAGTGGGAAGTATCCAGATAACCCGGACGGTGTAACACTGTGCCAAGATGTGCTGGCCGTGCACCAAGGCATGTTTAGCCACAGGGTGATCCTCATTACCAACAAACACTGTCTGCCTGTGTCCATTCATGCGAATGGACAGTTTGTTGTTGGTCATTCCCACATAGAACGCTTCACAGTGTAGGCAGGTCAGTTGGTAAATCACGTGGGTGCTTTCACACGTGGCTCTGCCTTTGATCGTGTACACCTTCCGGGTTACAGGACTGGAATAGGTGGTGGTGGGAGGGTGCATGGGACAGGTTTTACACCGGGGGCGGTTACAGGGGTAGGAGCCAGAGGGTAGGGAAGGTGGTTTGGGGATTTCATAGGGATGAACTAAGAGGTTGCGAAGGTTAGGTGGACGGCGGAAAGACACTCTTGGTGGAGTGGGGAGGATTTCATGAAGGATGGATCTCATTTCAGGGCAGGATTTGAGGAAGTCGTATCCCTGCTGGAGAGCCACATTCAGAATCTGATCCAGTCCCGGAAAGTATCCTGTCACAAGTGGGGCACTTTTGGGGTTCTTCTGTGGAAGGTTCCGGGTTTGAGGAGATGAGGATGTGGCTCTGGTTATTTGCTTCTGTACCAGGTTGGGAGGGTAGTTACGGGATGCAAAAGCTGCTTTTAGGTTGTTGGTGTAATGGTTCAAGGATTCCGGACTGGAGCAGATTCGTTTGCCACGAAGACCTAGGCTGTAGGGAAGGGACCGTTTGATGTGGAATGGGTGGCAGCTGTCATAATGGAGGTACTGTTGCTTGTTGGTGGGTTTAATGTGGACGGACGTGTGAAGCTGGCCATTGGACAGGTGGAGGTCAACGTCAAGGAAAGTGGCATGGGATTTGGAGTAGGACCAGGTGAATCTGATGGAACCAAAGGAGTTGAGGTTGGAGAGGAAATTCTGGAGTTCTTCTTCACTGTGAGTCCAGATCACGAAAATGTCATCAATAAATCTGTACCAAACTTCGGGTTGGCAGGCCTGGGTAACCAGGAAGGCTTCCTCTAAGCGACCCATGAATAGGTTGGCATACGAGGGGGCCATCCTGGTACCCATGGCTGTTCCCTTTAATTGTTGGTATGTCTGGCCTTCAAAAGTGAAGAAGTTGTGGGTCAGGATGAAGCTGGCTAAGGTAATGAGGAAAGAGGTTTTAGGTAGGGCGGCAGGTGATCGGCGTGAAAGGAAGTGCTCCATCGCAGCGAGGCCCTGGACATGCGGAATATCCTAATGACCCAACTCCCCAAGACACTATCCAAATTGAACCATGCCTGGAACAGTTCCGTCCTCCGTCACAGCGGGACCCACCTCCTCTTCCTCAAAATCACCCTCTCCTAACCTTCCAGGAATTTCTGACTTCCAGCCTTGCCTCTCAATCCTTCTTAAAAAACCTTAATCCTACTCCCAACATCACCACTGCTGAAGCCCAGGCTATCCGTGATCTGAAGGCTGACCGATCCATCATCATTCTTCCGGCGGACAAGGGTTCCACAACTGTGGTACTTGATCGTCGGGAGTATGTGGCTGAGGGACTGCGTCAGCTTTCAGACAACACTACTTACAAAGTTTGCCAAGGCAATCCCATTCCTGATGTCCAGGCGGAGCTTCAAGGAATCCTCAGAACCTTAGGCCCCCTACAAAACCTTTCACCCGACTCCATCAACCTCCTGACCCCACCAACACCCCGCACCCCTACCTTCTACCTTCTTCCCAAAATTCACAAACCCAATCATCCCGGCCGTCCCATTGTAGCTGGTTACCAAGCCCCCACCGAACGCATCTCTGCCTACGTAGATCAACACCTTCAACCCATTACATGCAGTCTCCCATCCTTCATCAAAGACACCAACCACTTTCTCAAACGCCTGGAATCCCTACCCAGTCTGTTACCCCCGGAAACCATCCTTGTAACCATTGATGCCACTTCCTATACACAAATATTCCGCATGTCCAGGGCCTCGCTGCGATGGAGCACTTCCTTTCACGCCGATCACCTGCCGCCCTACCTAAAACCTCTTTCCTCATTACCTTAGCCAGCTTCATCCTGACCCACAACTTCTTCACTTTTGAAGGCCAGACATACCAACAATTAAAGGGAACAGCCATGGGTACCAGGATGGCCCCCTCGTATGCCAACCTATTCATGGGTCGCTTAGAGGAAGCCTTCCTGGTTACCCAGGCCTGCCAACCCAAAGTTTGGTACAGATTTATTGATGACATTTTCGTGATCTGGACTCACAGTGAAGAAGAACTCCAGAATTTCCTCTCCAACCTCAACTCCTTTGGTTCCATCAGATTCACCTGGTCCTACTCCAAATCCCATGCCACTTTCCTTGACGTTGACCTCCACCTGTCCAATGGCCAGCTTCACACGTCCGTCCACATTAAACCCACCAACAAGCAACAGTACCTCCATTATGACAGCTGCCACCCATTCCACATCAAACGGTCCCTTCCCTACAGCCTAGGTCTTCGTGGCAAACGAATCTGCTCCAGTCCGGAATCCTTGAACCATTACACCAACAACCTAAAAGCAGCTTTTGCATCCCGTAACTACCCTCCCAACCTGGTACAGAAGCAAATAACCAGAGCCACATCCTCATCTCCTCAAACCCGGAACCTTCCACAGAAGAACCCCAAAAGTGCCCCACTTGTGACAGGATACTTTCCGGGACTGGATCAGATTCTGAATGTGGCTCTCCAGCAGGGATACGACTTCCTCAAATCCTGCCCTGAAATGAGATCCATCCTTCATGAAATCCTCCCCACTCCACCAAGAGTGTCTTTCCGCCGTCCACCTAACCTTCGCAACCTCTTAGTTCATCCCTATGAAATCCCCAAACCACCTTCCCTACCCTCTGGCTCCTACCCCTGTAACCGCCCCCGGTGTAAAACCTGTCCCATGCACCCTCCCACCACCACCTATTCCAGTCCTGTAACCCGGAAGGTGTACACGATCAAAGGCAGAGCCACGTGTGAAAGCACCCACGTGATTTACCAACTGACCTGCCTACACTGTGAAGCGTTCTATGTGGGAATGACCAACAACAAACTGTCCATTCGCATGAATGGACACAGGCAGACAGTGTTTGTTGGTAATGAGGATCACCCTGTGGCTAAACATGCCTTGGTGCACGGCCAGCACATCTTGGCACAGTGTTACACCGTCCGGGTTATCTGGATACTTCCCACTAACACCAACCTGTCAGAACTCCGGAGATGGGAACTTGCCCTTCAGCATATCCTTTCTTCTCGCTATCCGCCAGGCCTCAATCTCCGCTAATTTCTAATTTCTATTTGCCGCCGCTCATACCTCACCTGTCTTTCAACTTCATCTTTGCCTCTGTACATCCGCCCCGACTGACATCTCTGCCCAAACTCTTTGCCTTTACAAATGTCTGCTTGTGTCTGTGTATGTGTGGATGGATATGTGTGTGTGTGCGAGTGTATACCTGTCCTTTTTTCCCCCTAAGGTAAGTCTTTCCGCTCCCGGGATTGGAATGACTCCTTACCCTCTCCCTTAAAACCCATATCCTTTTGTCTTTCCTTCTCCTTCCCTCTTTCCTGACGAGGCAACCATTGGTTGCGAAAGCTAGAATTTTGTGTGTATGTTTGTGTTTGCTTGTGTGTCTATCGACCTGCCAGCGCTTTTGTTTGGTAAGTTTCATCATCTTTCTTTTTAGATATATTTTTCCCACGTGGAATGTTTCCCTCTATTATATCCAATATGTGTTTGTTTTGACAAGTTTCTTAGGAAAACACATTTCAAAATTCAACATAAACAGGGAAGAAAAAACATTATATGCAGTGTTTGTGCTAGTTTGTAACAGTACTTCTGCCCTTGATTGGTTAGTCAGTGTATTTATGAAGTGACTGCAACTATTTGTGGAGAAGGTTCTTTTGTACATTTGGTATGAACTATTTTTGGTCACAGGGGCTATGGGAAATTTAAGGATAAGTGCATTGTGATCAGATATTCCTAGGTCAACATTTATTACATCTATATCTATGGCATCTATATTTGTGAAGATATTATCTATGAGACTTTTTGAAGAGTTTGTCATTCTTGTAGGGTTAGTTATATGTGGATTACGCCAAGAGATTTAAAATAATTTCTGCAGCACTCTCTGGGTGCTAACCCTTCCACACACCTGACTGCTTTCTTCTGCCATCCGAAAATACATTCAGCCCCTGGGAAGTTACCCCAAAGCAATATTCCATATTGCAGTTGGGAATGAAAAAAAGCATAGTACGAGTGGAGTAGCAATTGCTTGCTCACACGGTTTCTTAATTTATACAATAAGAAAAGTACTCATGCTAGTTTACTACATAGATAATTGATGTGTCCTTCCCATGAGAGCTTTTGGTCTATGATTAGTCCAAGTAATTTCACTGTTTTGTTTTCATTTTTAGTTACTTTGTGATTAAATATTATTTCTTCTGTTTTTGTTTGATTTATGCACAGCTGGTTACCCTAACACCAGTAATTAGCCACTTGCATCATTTCTCTATTTTTGTCCAGTACACTCTGTAAGTTTTCTCCTGTACTTATTAATGTCATATTGTCAGCATGTAGTATGTTCTTACACGGTATGTAATTCGAGAAGTCATTAACATAGACAATGAACAGAAAAGGTCCAAGAACAGAGCCTTGGGGTATTCCTCTTTCTAAAGGGGTATTTCTGACCTCTGCTTATTTGCATATACAAGTTGTAACCTATTGCTTAGATAAGATTTGAATAGATGGAGTGTATCATTTTCAATGCCATAGTATTTTAACTTTTTGATGAGTATGTCATGTGACACCGAGTTAAATGCTTTACCTAGGTTAATAAGTGTTCC
The DNA here is from genome assembly GCF_021461385.2 of Schistocerca piceifrons. Classification (NCBI taxonomy): domain Eukaryota; kingdom Metazoa; phylum Arthropoda; class Insecta; order Orthoptera; family Acrididae; genus Schistocerca; species Schistocerca piceifrons. Next base: position 262,500,068 of record NC_060145.1, on the reverse strand, counting down.
AGACATTGATACCCTTTTTTCATACCCTTCATAAACATTGCTCACCAAAGCTTCTACTGCTTTTACAGTTGATAGGTGTGACCTGAAGCCAAACTGTTGTTCATTTAAAATTTTGTTGGTTTCAAAATACCTGTATATCTGCTTATGCACACAATTTTCTACTAACTTGGATATGATTGGTACTATTGAAATGGGTCTGTAGTTATTTGGGAGATTTCTTTCACCTTTTTTATACACAGGCAATGTAACTGTGAGCTTAAGACAGTTAAGTACAGGAGGAGCAAATACCTCAGTCAGTACATTAATAATTACACATCAAAACATTCGATCAATAGAAAACAAACTCTTAAACTTAGAAGCAGCTATAGAAAGCAGTGGTATAAGACCTACTGTTCTCTATGTAACTGGACATTGGCTAAAAAACAATGAAATAACTTGTATAAACTTGTTGTTGTTGTTGTTGTGGTCTTCAGTCCTGGGACTGGTTTGATGCAGCTCTCCATGCTACTCTATCCTGTGCAAGCTCCTTCATCTCCCAGTACCTACTGCAACCTACATCCTTCTGAATCTGCTTAGTGTATTCATCTCTTGGTCTCCCTCTACGATTTTTACCCTCCACGCTGCCCTCCAATGCTAAATTTGTGATCCCTTGATGCCTCAAAACATGTCCTACCAACCGATCCCTTCTTCTAGTCAAGTTGTGCCACAAACTTCTCTTCTCCCCAATCCTATTCAATACCTCCTCATTAGTTACGTGATCAACCCACCTTATCTTCAGCATTCTTCTGTAGCACCACATTTCGAAAGCTTCTATTCTCTTCTTGTCCAAACTATTTATCGTCCATGTTTCACTTCCATACATGGCTACACTCCATACAAATAATTTCAGAAACGACTTCCTGACACTTAAATCTATACTCAATGTTAACAAATTTCTCTTCTTCAGAAACGATTTCCTTGCCATTGCCAGTCTACATTTTATATCCTCTCTACTTCGACCATCATCAGTTATTTTGCTCCCCAAATAGCAAAACTCCTTTACTACTTTAAGTGTCTCATTTCCTAATCTAATTCCCTCAGCATCATCCGATTTAATTTGACTACATTCCATTATCCTCGTTTTGCTTTTGTTGATGTTCATCTTATATCCTCCTTTCAAGACACTGTCCATTCCGTTCAACTGCTCTTCCAAGTCCTTTGCTGTCTCTGACAGAATTACAATGTCATCGGTGAACCTCTAAGTTTTTACTTCTTCTCCATGAATTTTAATACCTACTCCGAATTTTTCTTTTGTTTCCTTTACTGCTTGCTCAATATACAGATTGAATAACATCGGGGAGAGGCTACAACCCTGTCTCACTCCTTTCCCAACCACTGCCTCCCTTTCATGCCCCTCGACTCTTATAACTGCCATCTGGTTTCTGTACAAATTGTAAATAGCCTTTCGCTCCCTGTATTTTACCCCTGCCACCTTCAGAATTTGAAAGAGAGTATTCCAGTTAACATTGTCAAAAGCTTTCTCTAAGTCTACAAATGGTAGAAACGTAGGTTTGCCTTTTCTTAATCTTTCTTCTAAGATAAGTCTTAAGGTTAGAATTGCCTCACATGTTCCAATATTTCTACGGAATCCAAACTGATCTTCCCTGAGGTCCGCTTCTACCAGTTTTTCCATTCGTCTGTAAAGAATTCGCGTTAGTACTTTGCAGCTGTGACTTATTAAACTGATAATTCGGTAATTTTCACATCTGTCAACACCTGCTTTCTTTGGGATTGGAATTATTATATTCTTCTTGAAGTCTGAGGGTATTTCGCCTGTCTCATACATCTTGCTCACCAGATGGTAGAGTTTTGTCATAACTGGCTCTCCCAAGCCCATCAGTAGTTCCAATGGAATGTTGTCTACTCCCGGGGCCTTGTTTCGACTCAGGTCTTTCAGTGCTCTGTCAAACTCTTCACGCAGTATCTTATCTCCCATTTCGTCTTCATCTACATCCTCTTCCATTTCCATAATATTGTTCTCAAGTACATCGCTCTTGTATAAACCCTCTATATACTCCTTCCACCTTTCTGCCTTCCCTTCTTTGCTTAGAACTGGGTTGCCATCTGAGCTCTTGATATTCATACAAGTGGTTCTCTTCTCTCCAAAGGTTTCTTTAATTTTCCTGTAGGCAATATCTATCTTACCCCTAGTGAGACAAGCCTCTACATCCTTACATTTGTCCTCTAGCCATCCCTGCTTAGCCATTTTGCACTTCCTGTCGATCTCATTTTTGAGACGTTTGTATTCCTTTTTGCCTGCTTCATTTACTGCATTTTTATATTTTCTCCTTTCATTAATTAAATTCAATATTTCTTCTGTTACCCAAGGATTTCTATTAGCCCTCGTCTTTTTACCTACCTGATCCTCTGCTGCCTTCACTACTTCATCCCTCAGAGCTACCCATTCTTCTTCTACTGTATTTCTTTCCCCCATTCCTGTCAATTGTTCCCTTATGGTCTCCCTGAAACTTTCTACAACCTCTGGTTCTTTCAGTTTATCCAGGTCCCATCTCCTTAAATTCCCACCTTTTTGCAGTTTCTTCAGTTTCAATCTGCAGTTCATAACCAATAGATTGTGGTCAGAATCCACATCTGCCCCTGGAAATGTCTTACAATTTAAAACCTGGTTCCTAAGTCTCTGTCTTACCATTATATAATCTGTCTGATACCTTTTAGTATCGCCAGGATTCTTCCAGGTATACAACCTTCTTTTATGATTCTTGAACCAAGTGTTAGCTAAACTTAGACAATTATAAATTAGTATCAAACTTTTGCAGAAAGAATTTAAAAAATGGTGGTAGCTGCATATTTGGTAAGATTGCATCTCCTGCCCTGTAACTGCAATTCCATTGGAAAGGTATGCAACTGAAAAACATTTTAAGTGTAGTGGTATAAGAATTGAATTGCAAAATGTAACCTATGTAATAATGTCTTAATACAGAGCTCCCAGTGATGATTTCAGTGTGTTCATAAAAAAAACCTTGATAGGCTGCTATCATAATTTTGGAAGAACAAGTTAATTTTATGCGGAGACTTGAATATTGACACCCTATCTGAATCAATATATAAAATAGAACTAGAGAGCTTACTTACAATGTATGGTTTACATAACACAATTCAAAACTGCACGAGAATAGGTATGAACACTCAAACTGCCATTGATTACATAATTACAAATATTCAGTCTGGCAGATATAATTGCCTTATAGAAGACATGAATTTATCAGATCACAACCCACAGACAGTAATAATAAAAGAAGTAGGGAAATTAGATTCACTCAGCTTTATCCCTTACAGAGATATGAGAAGTTCTAACATAACAGACCTAAAGATAAAACTACAAAATTAAAAGTGGCCAGAAATGTACTTATATATCTATTTAAAAATCATTGAAGGGTGTTTGCCAACCAAAGCTGAACCAATAAAGAAAAAGCGAGGAAATCTGCTATGGCTAACGAAAGGTCTACTAGTATCCTGTAAAAAGTTGAAACTTCTTCATACAATTTGGAAAGCTCCAGATAGGCCTATTCATTTTGTTGAATATTATAGAGCCTATAAAAAGTTTTACAATAAAACTTTAATAGCTGCAAAAACAATGTATAATGGAAATGTTATTACACAGCTCCCAACAAAGTCCGAACCACTTGGAAGATAATAAAAAGAGAAACAGGAAAGTCATCAGGAAATAACAATAAAAGCTTAAGCCTAAAAATCAATAATGTTGTAACAGAAGATCCAATAATCATTAGCAACACTTTCAACTAATATTTTACCAGCACCTGCCAATAACTTACACAGATTCTCTGCAAACCCAAAAATTAGTTGAGAATAAACAAAAGTCGCCCAATAACTCATGTAACCTGTATCCAGCAGCTGAACAAGAAATAAGAAAAATAACAGAGAAACTAAAAAATAAAGCACCCGCAGACATAAATCGCCTGTCAAATATACACTCCTGGAAATGGGAAAAAGAACACATTGACACCGGTGTGTCAGACCCACCATACTTGCTCCGGACACTGCGAGAGAGCTGTACAAGCAATGATTACACGCACGGCACAGCGGACACACCAGGAACCGCGGTGTTGGCCGTCGAATGGCGCTAGCTGCGCAGCATTTGTGCACCGCCGCCGTCAGTGTCAGCCAGTTTGCCGTGGCATACGGAGCTCCATCGCAGTCTTTAACACTGGTAGCATGCCGCGACAGCGTGGACGTGAACCGTATGTCCAGTTGACGGACTTTGAGCGAGGGCGTATAGTGGGCATGCGGGAGGCCGGGTGGACGTACCGCCGAATTGCTCAACACGTGGGGCGTGAGGTCTCCACAGTACATCGATGTTGTCGCCAGTGGTCGGCGGAAGGTGCACGTGCCCGTCGACCTGGGACCGGACCGCAGCGATGCACGGATGCACGCCAAGACCGTAGGATCCTACGCAGTGCCGTAGGGGACCGCACCGCCACTTCCCAGCAAATTAGGGACACTGTTGCTCCTGGGGTATCGGCGAGGACCATTCACAACCGTCTCCATGAAGCTGGGCTACGGTCCCGCACACCGTTAGGCCGTCTTCCGCTCACGCCCCAACATCGTGCAGCCCGCCTCCAGTGGTGTCGCGACAGGCGTGAATGGAGGGGCGAATGGAGACGTGTCGTCTTCAGCGATGAGAGTCGCTTCTGCCTTGGTGCCAATGATGGTCGTATGCGTGTTTGGCGCCGTGCAGGTGAGCGCCACAATCAGGACTGCATACGACCGAGGCACACAGGGCCAACACCCGACATCATGGTGTGGGGAGCGATCTCCTACACTGGCCGTACACCACTGGTGATTGTCGAGGGGACACTGAATAGTGCACGGTACATCCAAACCATCATAGAACCCATCGTTCTACCATTCCTAGACCTGCAAGGGAACTTGCTGTTCCAACAGGACAATGCACGTCCGCATGTATCCCGTGCCACCCAACGTGCTCTAGAAGGTGTAAGGTAACTACCCTGGTCAGCAAGATCTCCGGATCTGTCCCCCATTGAGCATGTTTGGGACTGGATGAAGCATCGTCTCACGCGGTCTGCACGTCCAGCACGAACGCTGGTCCAACTGAGGCGCCAGGTGGAAATGGCATGGCAAGCCGTTCCACAGGACTACATCCAGCATCTCTACGATCGTCTCCATGGGAGAATAGCAGCCTGCATTGCTGCGAAAGGTGGATATACACTGTACTAGTGCCGACATTGTGCATGCTCTGTTGCCTGTGTCTATGTGCCTGTGGTTCTGTCAGTGTGATCATGTGATGTATCTGACCCCAGGAATGTGTCAATAAAGTTTCCCCTTCCTGGGACAATGAATTCACGGTGTTCTTATTTCAATTTCCAGGAGTGTAATTTTGAAGCTAACTACTAGGGAAATTGCTAAACCCCTCTGTTACTTAGTCAACTCATGTCTCAAAAAAGGAATCTTCCCAGATAGAACGAAGATTGCCAGAGTACTACCACTATTCAAAAAAGGTAATCACATGCACCCAGATAATTACAGACCAGTTAGCCTCCTTGCCATTTTGTCAAAGATCCTAGAAAGAATAATATTTGTTAGGTTAATGGCATTTTTTTGATAAAAACTGTATCATAAATGGTAGACAGTTTGGGCTCCAGAAGGAAAAATCTACAGTGTCAGCTGCATTAGAACTTTATTAATATAATCTCTGCAGGCCTAGATCAAGGCCAAATCCCAGTTGGTGTTTTTGTGACTTATTTAAAGCTTTTGATCTTGTCAGTCACCACATATTGATAATGGAGCTACACCACTATGGAATTAGAGGAACTGCTCTTGATGTCATAAAATCATTTCTGCAGAACAGAAAACAAGCAGTAGAAGTGTCACAAAATCAAGGGAAACAGCTATCATAACTACAACAGGGTAATATTCTGGAACTCCTCCTTTACCTTATATACGTAAATGATTTACCTTGTAACGTAGACAGTGAATTGATACTCTTCGCAGATAACACAACAAGCATAACTGTGAGACCGACCTTACAGGAGGCCATAAGTAAAAGTAATCAAACAATTGAAATGATCACCCACTGGCTTGAAGTGAATAGGTTAATTCTCAGTTATGAGAAAACTAATGCTATCTTATTTAGGAACAACAAAAGAAAAACAAGTGAACTAACAAATTTGCAAGAGCTTGATGTAAGAGTAGTTGAAAGTGCTTAATTTCTAGGGATCACCGTGGACAGTTGTTTAGGATGGAAAAATCACATTTCCAATATAAGCAATAAACTTAGCAGTGCTGTTTTTGCTCTGAGACAAATTAAGCCACTAATAACCGAAGATGATGTGCGCATGCTGTATTTTTCATACTTCAATGCTATAATGAACTATGGTATAGAAATCTGGGGTCACTCGCATGAGGCAATTAAAATATTTAAATTACAAAAGAGAGCAATTAGAATAACAGGAAACAAAAGAACAAGAGATAGTTGCAAGCCTCTTTTTCAAAAAATATAAGATTCTAACCTTCTACAGCTTGTATATATATAAAATTCTGTTCCTTGCTTGGGATCATAAAGATAAATTCAACAAAAATGAAAATGTACACCACCACCACACCACACCAAGAAATTACGAATTCTGCAGTGTAACACAACTCAATATGAGAGAAGCAGTGGTTACATGGCAGTAAAGTTGTACAACTCTTTACCACCACACATCACTAATGCCAAATGGAAGGATAAGTTTAACCAGTCAATCAAACAACTGCTATTAGAAACCCCTTTATATTCAATCAGAGAATTTCTTTCAAACTAAAATAGCTGAAACAAACAGACATAGTACACTTAAAAAAAAAAAAAAAAAAAAAATACACAGGTATAGATAAAAAGTGAAATGTGTTAACTTCTTAACAGCATTGTTTTATCTAAAGATTTTGTTTTTCTACAGTATTATTGCTGTTAAATTTTTTTTATAAATGTAAACAAAATGGGATCTAGAATATGTATGTGCTATGTGACTGTATCATACTGTATATGTAAAATGATGGACCCATAGCATAAATTATTGCAATTAAATGTTCTGTAATTTAGGTACATAGGTTCTGTATGCCTCATAAAATCTGTTCAGTTTATAGTATCTAAAATTTTTTAACTATGATTTTAATTTCCAGAAATGTTGTGGCTAAAATTTATTAGTTATCTTAGTAAAGCTATAATTAGAATCAGTAAAAGTAATGTATTTTATTGGAAAACTGACAAAGCAAATATGTACTTGGACTTACTCCATAGACGTACATCATAAGCTGCTAAATAAATAAATAATGCAATATACTTTTTAAAGCATTCTGGAAATTCAGGATTCCACATGACTGGTACCTGCTTATAATATTTATTGCTATACAAATATCTGGTCTGGAAACTAACATGATATACATCAATGAACCTATTAATTTTCTGCATCTTTTCTCCATGTCTTCATTTTCAATTTTTTCACTTTTCAACACACTGTGACCAAATTTTCCTCTGTAGAAGATGAAATAGATTATATTCAAACACATCAAAAACTCTCAATACGTTTTCAGGATAGGTACTTTGACAAATAGTGGTATGGAGGGTAATTAAATTTTGACATGTATTCATTCCCAAATAGTTCCTAATCGCACCCAAATCCTTCATTTTAAAGCTCTCTCTTAATACGCTTAATAACAGCTATAAATTGTCATTTTCACTCTGTGGAGTTGAAGCTGCCAGCACACCATCACTGTAAACAAGTATGTATCTTTTAAGACTAGTGTCTGTGTTTATATATAGTCAATGTTGTGTGGAATTTAACATTCCAATTAGTGAGTCCTTTGAACCATACAGAACCTTTCTAAATTTAGAAACTTTACCATTCATTTTATTGCAACATCAAGTAGGTAACTTAACATGATCTCCAACTCTCTCTCCATACAAGAGAGCACTACAAACATCCAGTTGCTTTATGGGAAAGTTATCATTACAAACAACCAGAAAAGTTAAATTTGCTGCTGGACTGTATATTTTTGAATAAGTCAATTTTTGTTGGAAATCTTTAGCTACAAGACGAGCTTTATAAGAAATAACATTACCTTTCTCATCTCTTTTTTGCGTAAAAACCCACTTTGTGTTAATAACATTACAATTATTTGGCTTACATACATAATCCCAAGTATAATTTTCTTCCAGGGCTTGCAGTTCTCTTGCTAGGGCATCTTTCCAACTTTCTGCATCACTACAAGACATCACTTCAGTGTAGGTGTAGGGTCATCATCATTCGTTGTCAGCAACAGGCCCAACTCATAATTCTCTAAGTAATTCGATGTTGAATATCCTCCCGGGTCTCAAACTGTATGTCATGTCATGAAGGCAAAAAGTATGTGATATGCAGATAGAATAGCTAAGTCTCAGGATAAAATTAAAACCATATGGTCAGTCGTAAAGGAAGTGGCTGGTCTGCAGAGACAGATCGAGGATATAGAATCAGTGCGTAGTGGGAATGTCTGTGTTAGTGATAAGTCGCATATATGTACAGTATTTAATAATCACTTTCTGAATATAGCAGGTGAACTAAATAGGAACCTAGTCCCAACAGGGAATCATATAGCACTCATAGAAAAAAGTATTCAAAGACTGTTACCTGAAATGCTCCTCCATGATACTGACAAGAGGGAGATTGAGTTAATAATTAAATCACTAAAGACCAAGAACTGTCATGGATATGACAGGGTATCTAGCAGAATACTGAAGTATTGTTCTATGTATGTTAGCCCAGTTCTCAGCCATATCTGTAACTTTTCCTTTAGGAGTGGTCGGTTTGCTGGCCGATTAAAGTACTCGGTAGTGAAGCCACTTTATAAAAAGGGAGGCATTGATAATGTTGACAATTTTAGACCTATTTCTATGCCATCGGTGCTTGATAAAGTTATCGAGAAGGTTGTATATACAAGGTTACTGGAGCATTTAATATCACATAATTTGCTGTCAAATGTTCAGTTCGGTTTTAGAAATGGTTTAACCACTGAAAATGCTATATTGTCTTTTCTCTGAGAGGTTTTGGATGGATTAAATAAAAGGTTGTGAACGCTAGGTGTTTTCCTTGATTTAACGAAGGCTTTTGACTGTGTTGACCACAAAATGTTACTGCAGAAGTTCGACCATTATGGAGTAAGGGGAGTAGCTTATAATTGGTTCGCCTCTTACTTTAAGAACAGAAAGCAGAAGGTAATTCTCCGAAATATTGAGAGTGGTAGTGATGTTCAGCCTCAATGGGGCACTGTTAAGTGGGGCGTTCCCCAAGGGTCGGTGCTGGGGCCACTGCTGTTTCTTATTTATATAAATGATATGCCTTCTAGTATTTCAGGTGATTCAAAAATATTTCTGTTTGCTGATGACACCAGCTTGATAGTGAAGGATCTTGTGTGTAATATTGAAGCAGTATCAAATAATGTAGTTCATGAAATAAGTTCATGGCTTGTGGAAAATAATTTGATGCTAAATCACAGTAAGACTCAGTTTTTACAGTTTCTAACTCACAATTCAACAAGAACCGATATTTTGATCAGACAGAATGGGCATATTATAAGCGAGATGGAACAGTTCAAGTTCCTAGGTGTTGGGGAAAGCCCATGTCCAGGATCTTGTTCAGAAACTAAATACTGCTTTATTTACCATTAGAACAGTATCTGAAATAAGTGACACTTCAACACAAAAAGTAGTCTACTTCGCATATTTTCATACGCTTATGTCGTATGGTATTATTTTTTGGGGTAATTCTTCTGATTCAAAAAGGGTATTTTGGGCTCAAAAACGGGCTGTTCGAGCTATATGTGGTGTAAGTTTGAGAACCTCTTGTCGACCCCTATTCAATAGTCTGGGAATTCTGACATTGCCCTCACAGTATATATTTTCTTTAATGTCGTTTGTTGTTAGCAATATTAGCCTATTCCCAAGAGTTAGCAGCTTTCACTCAGTTAATACTAGGCAGAAATCCAGTCTGCATGTGGAATGCACTTCCTTGACTCTTGTGCAGAAAGGAGTGCAGTATTCTGCTGCATCCATTTTCATTAAGCTACCACAAGAACTCAAAAATCTTAGCAGTAGCCCAAACTCTTTTAAGTCTAAACTGAAGAGTTTCTTCATGGCTCACTCCTTCTATTCTGTCGAGGAGCTCCTGGAAGAGCTAAAAAATTAAGCAAATTTCAGTGTTACATTGTTGATTTTCTTTATTTAAACTTACGACTTGTCACCTGAATATGTTTTTTTTATATTTCATTTTATCTGTTTCTAATATCGTGTTATAATTTCATATATTGACTCGTTCCATGACCATGGAGACTTCTCCTTAAGTTGGTCCCACGGAACGATAAATAAATAAATAAATCATCATCATCATCTGCATTTTCCTCTTCATCATCAAAAGAAACTTCACTTTTTTTCTGTCTTCATTGATGCCTTGCTCTTCTCTAAGCTGACTTCTCTTTTCTTGCAAAACCTCAATCCTCATTTCTTCTTTCTGCCCCTCTGACTCTGAAATTTTGTGTATGTTCTCTTCATCACAACAAATACCGTAGTATCTGATTATGATACAGGAACATCAGATTTCTTCTCCATTTCAGATACTGCTGGTGCCAAGAAAACTTCACCTTGATGCACCTCAATTTTTTTGTGGAAGATGATAATATTTTATAGTCTTTCACATCATTATCATAACCCATAAAAAAAAGTATCTTGTTTTTAGTGTCTAGTTTCAATCTTTTTTCTTTGGGTACAAGAACAGATACACGAGCACCACAATTTTTCAAATTTTCTAAGGGCAATTCCTTGCCATAAAAGGCTTCGGAAATAGCAGGCAGAACATAGACCAGTTTGATTTAGCACATAAGCCACTGTGTTAAATGATTCAGCCCATAAATGTTTGGGCATAACTGAAATCGTTGAATGAGCAGCTTTGACCAAGATGTGCATTTCTTGTTCAGCTCCTCCATTTTGCTGTGGTATGTATATAGTGCTTACTTTGATGGGTTATGCCATTTACACTCAAAAATGTGTCTAAGTCAGTATTCATCAACTCCAGTCCATTAACACTCCATAGAAATTTATTTCTCAGACCAGTTTCTCTCTCAGCTTTTGAAATAAAATTCCTTATCAAAATTTTAACTTTGTTCTTCTGTTTCATAAAGAATACTTCGCAATAACCTTAGTAGTCATCTTTCAGAAGCAAAAAATATGCTGCTCCTCCAAGTGAATACGCCTTCATAGGTCCACAGACGTCTGGATGAACCAAGTGAAGTGGGGCATTAGCTCTTGATGAACTGATGGGGAAAAGCAAGCAATGTTGTTTACCTGCCAAACACTCCTCACAAGTGACAAACTTGTCAATGAATCCCACTCCTTTATGTGAAAAGAATTCTCTCAAATGTATAATGCTCTGATGGTAAAGTTTTTTATGCCAAACACTTATGTTTTCAACATGTTTAGACAAACTTACCAGACCAGTATCAATATTGACTGATAAAAAGTCACTAGTCTTATTACTGTCAATCATGGAGTGTGTTTTATATGCATACATTGAAGTTACCGTTGACAGTTCAGACTGTGTTCATTTTAGGGAAAACAACATACGATATGCTTCATTCACATGTTTGGAAAATGCATGAAGTTCAGTTTTATTGTTCAAGAATTCACATTGTTCCTTGTTTGGAACTAAACATGTACCCTTGTCCAAAGCAGAATTAAACCAGTCCTGTTTTGAACAGTAGTCTGCTAAAATAACTTGCTAGTTAATTTTCTTTTATAATTTATTGGTAGCTAACAGTGAGACTAAGTCACCTTTTAATTATTTTTCACATGGATCAGCCTTTTCTGTGTTTTTTATTCTAATTGGTAGTTTGATTTTGCCAGATAATCAATGTTTTATGAATATTCACTTAATTTTTACACTTAATTTGAAAATTATTGACAATGGCAGCTTACTGTTGAGAGAGTGCTCTTGTATGTACATAATGTCTAATGTGTAGAACATATTTGCATTAAGTTAATAAGAGAAGTCCCTGAATTTTCCAGAAATGTTACGGTGTGAACTAGAGTTTACAAGTTCCTAACTCCAGCTTTATACTCACTACACCACAGTGATCAGGTACAAGTCCTATGTCATACAGCACTTGAAAACTTTAAACACTAATAACATGTTACTGGACATTCAATTGAAACAAATTGCATTTTGAGACATCCCCAATGTGCTAGTATTTTGAAAGAATATATATTCATAGGACATAATTTATAATATAGTTTTCATATAAAACACACCAAATACGAACTTGACAAAATATGTTATGGCATCTCCCAGGTGCTTCAGTCAAAGTAATTATGAGAAGAAGTGGCTGCATTCCTTTCAGAAATATGGCTGGCTTCTTACACGTGTATCCCCCCACCACTACTCTTACATGCACATTAGCATTTCCTTGTGCCACAGTGGGAAATGCTGCTTACATGACTTTAAATAGGGTGGCAAGTGAAATTATTCATACGGAAGCTGCGCTGCTTTTAGCCAGAGATCTAACAGTGACATTTATGAAGAAGAAATGGACACACAAATGCTGGATGTGGAAATGGGAATGTTGCACAAATTCTTTTGGAGCACCCAATATCCTAATAAGAGAGTTATCTGACAAGGACAACTTTTCATTCAGAAATCCTTTTTGAATAAGTAAAATTAATTTTGAAATCTTTTTGAACCATATTTCTGGCTCTGTACATGCATGCAAGATTCTGTGCCAGCTGGCATTAAATTACAAGAACTATTGAAATATTTGGCAGCTGGAGTCACTGCAACACAAATGTCGCATTCCGTACAGCACAATTTCTAAATTTTTATGTTATGTACAATAGACTGAAGGTACCTTGGAAAGTAAGGTTTTACTAAAATAAAAAATACCTTTATGATGTTGACTGTTTTGCAGTAAAATTAACCTCAGCAAGTTCACAATCTCAATTACAATCCTTTGTAACCCATTTCGTCACTTCAAACGATTGTGTGGTACTGTATTACAAGTAAGTGATTAGATGGAGTTGCTGTTTAAGAACATGTTTAAGAACGTTTTTTTCTATTTTAGAGAGTGTTTATATATCTAGTTGAAGACTAAGCCCATTATTTTGCCATGAGGCTAACTTTTCATGTATATAAACTAATGATGCTGCTGAAATTTGTAGGTGGTGGTGGGGAAAGTGATGTCATGCAAAAAAAGGAGAACACATTTTAAATTTTGCAACTTACATGTGAGTTAGCATGACAGTGTGCAAGTTAGGTTTTTCCACAAGTAATATGGCTCACTGAGAGGTGGTGGGGGGTGCAGGTGTAAGAAATTCCTTCCCGTGGGAAGCTGGCTTAAAGGCACTTATTGTGTTCTGCATAGATCACTCTGAAAGTTCTTCCGCACTGGACAAAGGACTGTTCTGCTTCAGCTCACTGTGTGGTGTGTTCAACCATGGCAGCTGTGCACCAAACATCATATTGACTGTGCAATGCTTAGCTGCAAACACTACCATGGACAGCTGCGCATGTAGTGGATTCACAGCTTCAGACTGTGGTTGTACGCTATGCAGAGTACATATACTACAAAGCTGGGTTCACACATGCAACCAAAGTGATGCCACTGTCCTTGGTATTCTGTAGTGAATCCCCAGCTCACATAATTAGCACACCCACCCATGCCACTCTGTCTCACTGCTGCTTTATCATTGACTTCATGGTCTGCACAAAGCAAATGGCTCGTAAGTTGACTGTCGGAAATGTGCTGCACAAACAATGCACCACCAAGGTGATGAGGAAGAGCATACCCACCACCAGCAGTGTCAAGAAGCCCCACTGCTACAGGCCGGGAACTGTTTCCCTGTGAGAAATCCACTGCTACCAAAAGAGCGTGGAGCTGCTCATCCACAAACTGCCCTTCCAGGACCTCGTGAGCAAGATCGTCCAGAACTGCAAGACCAACCTGCTCTTCCAGAGCTCTGTCATCATACCCGAGTGGAGTACAACAGCAGTGATTACATGATAAAGACTAGTTCACATTCACCATCACGGCAGTATCATGTCATGGCACCATCATGTCACAGCACTGTCACATCAGTGTTTATTCACAGTGACCATCACATCATGGCACATCAAGTTAATTCAAGCCATGTGATATCAACTTGCATGACTGTCCTCAACAGGTTTTTGCACTTGCAGTTCACATGCACAACATAGTAGCTTATATTCATGGATGCTGGAGTCCATGTTTCTACGAAACTGACATTTATTGGACCCAAAGTGCTTGTAGCTTGCAGGGATAGCTTGTATATTAGAGGAGGGAGACAAAATGTAAAACAATTCAAAAAAGAATGTTGGTCTGAAAAATGTCATTACGTATTAGAGAAGTGGAATTTCACATCTATACAAGACGCTAGAGGAATAGGAATGTGAATTTTATAGGTAATTTAGAAAGCCAAAGCACCACATTTTTTCAGTTATTATGTCAAATTGCACCCAGAATTACTAAAAGGAACACAGTATTATGAGCTGCCACCACATCCCATTTTTTAAAAAAATTTTTATTTTATTTTATTTATTTATATAATTTTTTTCCCCCCAATAGTCGTATCTCCCTCAGTACCCTTCCCTTCAAAATTTGTAGGTTTTCTTTACATTGTGTATTTGGCTTTAATAGTAGAAAAGCCTTATTTGTACTGGTGTTAGCAAGTGAAACCACGTAAATATTGACCACTCATTGTTGCAAAACTGTTTCACACACAATCCAGAGAGCTACTTAACAATAAATAAGTCTGCCACAAAAACATCGTTAAACAAACAACTCTGATACATTACTTTATGTATACTTCTCAAAAAAGCATTTTGTCACTGTTGTAGTGTCTGAGTGGTTTCAGTTCATTTCTTTATGAAATATTACAAATGCCTACAATATAAAAATAAATTTCACTTACTAATCAATCTGATTCTAGTCACAGTACGTCCTTCACATTAAGTTGCAGCCATATTACAGTCCATCACATTATAAAATTTTAAGTATGGTGCCAATATGTATAAAAATTCAGTTTTGAAATGTAGTAGATGGCAAGTAATTTAGTATGCTCATGTCATACAATTCGGAGTGCTGCTTCAGTGCTTCAATTAATCTTTTGTCATTTATTATTAAATTATGAATTTTAACAAAATAAATAACAAAATGAAACAATTTATAGCAAATAATAAACAACTGAGATCAACGAGGATGTAACGATATATAGAGATATATGCTTGGTCATGTATTGAGAGAAAATGAGTTTGGGGGGAGGAGGGTCACTTGATCAACAGTAGTTAGATGACATCAGCCGTCAAAACTTTCTTCTGAGTAAACCTTGATGGTGTCCTGATGGGATGTGTTGGGACAGCCAGTGTGGATGCCATCATTTGAAATGCATTGCAGAATGTGTTGATGTGACATGACGTGACATGATATGATGCCCAGTGCAAAACTATGACAGAATACTGCTGTTTCAAAACACAGTCACCAGGCAGCAGTCCAGAGTTGCTATTCAGCAGTAGTGGGAGGCTAGTAGCGTCACAAAACAGATACAAATATGTTTAACTTTTTGTGACATTACAAAACTTGCATCTCTTGAGTGGTGCCACTGAAAATTGGGTGTTCACACATGTACTGTGGTGCCACTGTATTTTGCTACTCTAGTTGTGGCATCACTTTAGTTGCTGTTTTTTCTTTACGTCGGGTTCACAACGCAACTAATGTGACACCACAGATTGTGGCTTTCTGTAGTGGCACCATGAGCTACCATTTTAACAAGACACCACAAATACTGTGTAGTTGCACAGCTTTCAGTATGGCATCAACTGAAATCATATGGGGGCATATTAATGTTGTAGTGCAGGTTAAGGCATTAGAGCTGTGACAACAGTTAAATACAAGGACGACAAAACCCAAATGTGGATTCAAAAAGAGACTTCGCACAGGGATAAATTAAGGGACACACACACATTTATACAAGAAATAGCACTCAAAGATGAAAAAGGAGGGGCAGGAGATTAGTTTAACATCCTGTCGACAATGAAGTCATTAGAGACGGAGCACCAGCTCAGATTAGTGAATGATGGAGAAGGAAGGTGGCTATTCTCTTTCGAAGGAACCGTCCCAGCATTTGCCTTAACTGATTTAGGGAAAAGCTTAATCAGGATGGCTGAATGCAAGTTTGGACCATCATCCTCCCAAATGCAAGTCCAGTGTGCTAATCGTGCAGTGGCGGATACAGAAAATCCTCAAGGAGGGGGGCGCTAAAAATATCTTGAGCTACCTTTTCTTTTACCATAATAAAAAATAATCAAGTCACATGTAAAGTTTAAGAAAGCTTTATTTAAATTGATTATACACATATAAAAGAAAATGCCATGTTATGATATAAAAAAGTTATAGTTGTGGTTCTCTTCCTTAAATGGTGATTTCTGTGCACCCATTCTTCCTGGCAAAGTGGATAATTACATTGTCAGTAGGACAGCTAATGTCAGGGTGTCTGCAGCTCGTGGTCTTGCGGTAGCGTTCTTGCTTCCCGTGCATGTGGTCCCGGGTTCGATTCCCGGCGGGGTCACGTTTTTTCTCTGCCTCGAGATGACGGGTGTTGTGTCTTTCATCATCATTTCATCGTCATTCACTCACAAGTTGCTGTAGTGGCGTTAAAGAACTTGTGGAGCGGCGGCCGAACCGCCCCCCCAAGGGGTCTCCAGGCCACCAATGCCATACGCTCATTATTATTATTATTAATGTCAGGTGTCAACTGATGAAAGAAACGAATGAATAGCGTGCGGGTTGACTGGCAGGGGTGGCAATGCAGGCGGACCTGCAAGGGTGGGGGGAGGGGGTTGCGCCCAGTGTGCCCCCCATATGTATCCGCCACTGTACCCACTGCACTATCCTGATTGTTTCGAAGATGAAAATGCTGTCTGCTATGGCAAACTAACCAGCAGCTGGCATGTAAAGATCATCTGCAGATATACCGCTCTTCTAAGATTTTACATTCTGATTATATTCACTGATGTAAACATTTTAAATAACTAATTTCTAGTTTAACAGGTGCCACATCACACTCTGAGGTTATTTCCTGCATATAATCCACTATTTATACAGTGTTTGGTCTCAAAAATGCTATATGGGTCGCTTTTTTGATTACATATTCAGCTTATTTATTTATTCATCCAAAAATCTTTTGTGATTGTGGAATACAGCATTGTCTCTCTCTCTCTCTCTCTCTCTCTCTCTCTCTCTCTCTCTCTCTCTCTCTCCCCCCCCTCCCTCTCCCTCCCCCCCCCCTGCAAAAGAGTATCTGCCAAACACAGTTTTCACATTTTTCAGTAATAAAATGAAAACATGCTAAATTTGAACGTAGTACAGCAGCAATTACCTTATGATAACTGCAACAGATTACATTAAGTTTTCATTCTATAGAACCAAAAAATGAGATGATTCTTGTGGGTGTGGAATGTGTCAGAGAGTATAACATAAAATTGTAAAACATTTGAATATAATACTTACTAATTTGATCATTTATCAGGAGATTGTCAAAATAGGTGAATATGAGGGCAAATCAATTATTATCTGCAAAGTAGTTTTAAAATTTAATTGTAATTAAATAGGAAACTTACAAGAACATCATTTTTCGATATAGTCTCCTTGTGTTTCAACTCACTGGGCCCATCACTGTAAAAGCTTCCTGGTGCCCACATAAAAGAAGGTTCTCGGTTGAGCTGCGAGCCAGGAATGCACCACTTCTTTCACTGCTTTGTGTGAGGAAAATCAACAGCCTTTTAATGCCTGTTTGAGTGCACCAAGCAAGTGATAGTCAAAAGGGCCAAGATTGAGACTATATGGAGGATGATCCCGTACTTCAAATTTGAGTTTCGGGAGCGTTTCAGCAGTGTGGACAGCAGTATGCGAACAGATATTGTCTTCCAACAACACAACACCTTTTGACAGCTATCCTCGGCATTAGCTTCAAATTTCAGGCAGTAAGCATCTCACTGTAACGTGCACTGTATATTGTTGTGCCCCCATAATGTTCCAGTACTGGACCTTGTGTGTCCCAAAAAATCATATTTTCTTGCACAATGAATTTGGATGTTTCCATTCCATACTCTGCCATTTACTCTCCAGCTCGTAATGATGGATCCATGTTTTGTCACCAGTAATGATCCTGTCTAAGAATTTGTCCCCTTGATTACCATAGCCATCCAGATGTTTTTTGCAGATGTTCAAGCGTGTTTGTTTATGCAACTGTGCGAGTTGTTTTGGGACCCATCTTGCACAAACTTTATGAAACCCAAGACTGTTGTGAATGATTTCGTAGGCAGAACCGTGACTAATTTGCAGAAGATGTACCACTAATTTGCAGAAGATGTACCACTTCATCAATAGTTAATCGTCTGTCTAAGAGAATCATTTCACGTGAACGCTCAATGGTTTCTTCACTTGTGGCGGTAAATGGTCGTCCGGCTCCTTCATTGTACATAACACTTGTGCGACCATTTCAGAATTTTTCAATCCATTTGTAGACACTCCGTTGTGGCAAAACACTGTTCCTGTACTGTACCGAAAGTCTTCGATGAATTTCGGCCCCTGATACACCTTCCAACCACAAAAAAGTGGATCACTAAATGTTGCTCTTCTTTGGTGCAAATAGACAGTGGATCAGCCATGATTAACACTACAGCAGCAATAACAAAACTAACCTAGCAGCTTGAAAATTGCAAAGATATAAGGATAAATAAACAAAGCATGTGTCATCAACATAAAATGACAGCACTACTAAAATAAACAAAAATATAACTAAATTGCGGATAATAATTGACTTACCCTCATATAATGTGGTAAACTGGAACAACTAATATTTACAGAATTAACACACTGTCAGAATGAAACACTGTTATGCACTATTAATAAATTTATCATACATAAAATCCCTAATCTTGACTGTTGTGACCAAGTGCTGTCAAAACTGAAATCTAACAGACATTTTTGCTTAAGCTAGATTAACAGTCTGTTAAGATATTCATCTATAGAGTAGAAGGAGTTGCCTATCAAAAAGTCTTTCACACTCTTTACCTGAAACCAAAATTTTCATGGTTGCTGGCAATTTATTGAAAATTTGTGCTCCTGAATATTGGACCCCTTTTTTGGACCATTGTATATGATTTTAGGTTATTATGTAAATTGTTTTTATTCCTAGGATTGATACTATGTATTGACCTATGGACTGGAAGGAGAGGTATATTACTTGCAACAAATTTCATTAATGAATAAACATGCCAAAAAGCAGTAGTTAGAATACAAAGTTCCTTGAACGGTGGTGGTGGTTGTTAGTGTTTAACGTCCCATCGACAACGAGGTCATTAGAGACGGAGCGCAAGCTCGGTTTAGGGAAGGATTGGGAAGGAAATCGGCCGTGCCCTGTCAAAGGAACCATCCCGGCATTTGCCTGAAATGATTTAGGGAAATCACGGAAAACCACCTTGAACAGGTTTCCAGCTTACTCTATATCAGGAACCTTAAGAAATCCAAACTGTGTGACTTGGGCAACACATTATCTGCTGTCAGATGCTTAAGGAGATGCTTGAACACAACCTTTTCAAAAATTTTTGAGTGAGTTGGCAAAAGTGAAATTGGTCGATAGTTTGATGGTATCTCTTTATCCCCCTTCTTGTAAAGAGGCTTAACTTCAGCATATTTTAGACAGTCTGGAAATGTTCCACTGAAAAGAGATTGATTACACAAATAACTTAAGACAGAACTCAACTCGCATGAGAGCTCTTTGATTAACTTCATTGATGTCTTATCCTACCCACTGGAATTTTACGGATTTTATGATGGATTTTTCTTGTTTGGGAGATGTGAGTGTCTTTTTCCATTTCACTGAAGTTCTTTTTAAAGACTGATCTCAGATACTCCATTGCACTGGTCACTCAACCTGATAAGAACAAGCTAAGATGTTTGCAGCATTACAAGCACTTGTTACCAAAGTCTCATTTATTTTTAGAGCTATCTGTTCATCTTCCTTTTTGGCCCCACCTGTCTCTGTGTTCACTATATCCCATACAGTTTTTATTTTGTTGACTGATGTAATTCTCTTTTTATCATAATAAGACTGCTTCAATTTCTGGATTACTTGCTTCAATATTTCGCTGTATTCTTTGTAATGCATTACAATTTTACCATCAGAGATGTTCCTAGATACTTGATAGTGTCTCCTTTTTGTCCCACATGATATCTTTATTCCTTGTGTAATCCACAGTTTCTTTTTTTACTTCTGTGTGATTTGAATTACTTTTAGGGGAAAACATTTATCAAAGGGGAAGGTAACCTTATTAATGAATGCTTTGAATTTTCCGTTTGAGTCAGAAGTATTGTAAACATCTATCCACTTCATATCTTTAAGCAATTTCCTGAATTTAAATTTTTTACTAATTTATTACGCTCCTGTACTCATATTTAATAGTGTTTTTATCCTGACAAGTTTCAATACTTAACACAAGATGGTGTATGTCATGATCAGATAGCCCATTTACTATTGGTTTTGTGATAGTACTTTTTTCCCTAGATTTGTCTACAAAGATATTATCAGTAGCAGTCTCGGAGCACTTACATATCCTAGTTGCAAAGTTCACAGCAGGAACAAAATTGAATGACAGAGCTTTTCAATAAACCCACATTAAAATCACCAGCAACCACTATTAATTTTTTTAAAGATGCTAGTGTTTTGAAATACAGTCACCAGGGACTAGTGGTGGACGGAAAGTGGCTCAACAAGTATAACTAAGTTAAACTTTTTCTGGCATGACAGAAGTTGTGTCTGTTAAGTTGTGCCACTAAAAGCTAGGAGTTCACACTTTTAACTGCACTACAACTGCAATATGCCACTACCTGTGGCTGTACTTTTGTTGTGTGTGTGAACCTAGCTTTATTGTTATTTCATCACCCTCTAAATGTATTGTAGCAAGGGACTTTGGCATCAGTACAGTCGACCCGTTCATCAGCCAGTAGACCTTATTCACTAACTTATACTAGCTATACAGATATTAAGAAGACATATCAACCATGAATGTATTTTTTTTTAAACGGTGATGTTAATGTGAGAATGTAAGAAATAATGCTGTCTTCGTGCAATGATAAAAATGTGAACAGACAGCCCAGTTAAGACAACTTGAAAAACACTAAGCACTTCACAAATACTGAACCCACCGGAAGAGACACTAGTCATTATAAACCGAGAGCTGTCCGCCCTACCTAAAACTGTAAAAGGATATTCTCCGGGATGGTAGGTTGTTGATGAAATTAGAGGTGGATATGGAGGGATATCGGGGACTGACGTTTAGTTGCGTGTGACAAGATTGTTCCGACAGGAAAACCAGGGAAGTGACGTAGTTCACAGAAGTTAGCGCATTTAGTTGAACAACGAGGTCACAAAACCTCCTTGCAGTTGCAGGAATTGTGAATATAATTTTAGAAGATGAAATTTTTGCGGGCACCAATCACTACGTTTGTGCACCCGGCTGAAATGTAGCCGGCTAGCCGCCAGCCGGAGGAGACTGAATATCGATAACTAGTTCGACAAGTCGATAAGTGAAGGTCAGTATCTCTCAATAATATCGATAGCAAGTCTTCAGGAGTCGATAGTAGTAGACTTTTATGTTATCTTTTAAGTTTGTTTACATAGTTGAGACACACTCGAATTATAGTAATTAGTTAAATGGAACACTTCGCACCGAGTTCACTATAATTTAAAATCTTATGGAAATTCAAATGTCTCTTATTTCTGTGCTGTTACATCACAGAAAAAGAGCGGTTTTATTTGAGTGCGTACGTAACCTTTCATAAGAAGACGAACAATCACATTAGAAATACGTGCGAACTTCTATTACTGGAATGCTGGCGCATACATTGCGGATGATTTTGAAGAAACTAAGGTATTTATCTATTGTGCTACATAAACCTTGATTGCTATCAACTTTATGTTTGCTTCCTCTTCCACAAGTATGTGAGCAATAATAGACAGGAACGATTTCTTTTAAGAACAAGTAAATTTCATCCCAGTTTTGTGGTTAATTTAAGAATACAAAACGTTGTGCTGATTGTATTAGTAACTTACTCCACAAGGATCGTTTTACAGCGATGTAGGATTTGTGAGCTTAACACAAAACAAGATGTTATATACACAGACATATGAATATACACAATTGTGGTTAATGAGAACAGTACAGTAGGTCTACTGTGGTGTTATTGAAAGAACTAAACGCCAGGCTATAAATCCCAAGATTCAGGTGTTTGATACTATGAATTACTGCCAGACAGTTGATGTGGCACATGTATCTCTGAAATAAAGGCCCATTTGAATTGTTTCTCAAGTTCCACGTTAAATTTTTGATACTCATGTAATTTTCTATGTGATACACTGTACAAGTGGGTGAATTATTATCTGACTGAGCCTGAGCAGTGTACTGGGATGCGATGTTGTTGTTTACAGGTACTTTCTTTTTTCTTACCCTCCTCACTCCATCTATTTATCCCATCATGTTGTATTTGCTTATATTTCCTATTTTCATCTTTTATATTATGAACATTTCCTGTTCTTTTACCCTCTACTTTGCTGCTGTGTATTTTTGTTTTTTCTCTTGTACCCCTTCCAATTTAGTCTACTCTTTATTAGCAGTCTGTCCTTCCTGTATCTCTGACTTGTCAAATTCTCTCTAGGCATTGGGCATTAGGTAATTTTACCACTCTCTGAGTAGTCTCCTTTCCTCCAATCTGCTGATCTTATTTTTGTTGGTTGGCCCTGATTTTGAAAGCTAATGTCTGAGTAAGTTTATTGTGATCCCTTGTCTGATGTTGCTGGATAAAAACATAATTACTTATTTTATACATGTCATATGGTAGGCCTATAGGGGTCGACAGAAGCGTCCGATCCCACGCGTCGGCTTTGACCCGTGACGTAAGGGTGTTGTCGTGTGTGACGTCATGACGGCCCAGAGTTTGGTTTGAGTGTGCCTGTCTCCAGTTCTGTTTTATATTATTTACTTTTCTGATCTGTTCGTTCTATTCCGTCAGATTTTTTTTTTTTTTTTTTTAAAAAGACAAAAAACACTAATCAGCTACTGAAGCATCTTTATCTTCTATGGGTTGCAGGGGTTACGACCCCTGGGGAGGTGGGTGGGTATTCATGCATGGCTGTCTTCACTTACACGTTGTAGCTACGCAAGGCGTCTAAATTTGTTTATATTTAGTTTGCCCCCCACCCAAAACACCCCATTTCCCGCGCTTGTCCCGTTAGTGTCATTATGCTTCTTGTGGAAAGTGTGTGTGTGTGTGTGTGTGTGTGTGTTTTTTTTTTGTTTCCGCCATATTTGTGATGTCATGGGTCAAAGCAGATGGGCGGGATCGGACGCTTCCGTATTTCCGCCTATAGTGTTTGTAGTTCTAAAGCCTTTGTAACATACAAAATCTAAGACTTATGCTGTCGTGTTTAGGTGTACTGATAAATGATGTTTTCTTATGGAAGCCATTTGTGTTGTCTGTGCATAGATTCTTTATATCAAATTGTCATTGTTGGGCTACAGATTCTGCAAAGGAAAAAAGTGCCACTTCAGTGATATCACTGAAAACCAAAGGATCATGGACATGGTGTTCATAGGCTTCACCTCAGTCAGTGATGCATTTCGTCTCTCATTTGATGTAAAAGATGTACACATTAACAAAAGATTACCAGACTTAGTTTTTAGAGATCACCTCAAAAACCACTTGTTTTTTGTGAAATTTCATGAAAAAAGAAGCAGGTGGTGAGAACAGAAAAATTGTCTAGGTACCTCAAGTCAACATACTGGTCCCAACACTTTCTAATATTTTCACCAATGGGAAACCATTACTGAATGACATCACAAACTTCATTTGCACTGAAAATCATGCTATTGTGGTCCAGATCAGTGCATTTGAAGAGGTGAAGCATGGCTCATTAAAACTGTACACCATCTTTAACAATACTGTGCTCAAAATGGTGTTTAGGTGCTTCAGGAACTCACTTGGGAATCCCTGGTACGAAAGTGACGTTCTTTTCAAGGAACACTGTTGAGAAAATTTAGAGAACTGACTGCAGAAAGATTCTACAGCCAATGTTCATTTTATGTGAGGATGTTGATAATGTGATAAAGAGAAATTAGGGATTGTGCAGAGACACATAGACAGTCATTCTTTTTCTTGCTCTATTTGTGAGTGGAACAGGAAAGGAAATTACTAGCACTGGTACAAGGTACCCTCCACCGCACACCATATAGTGCCTTGTGGAGTGTGTCGATGTAAAATAAACACAGCAACATCCTACAAAAACAGTAACTTCTGCCTGTTATCACCACAAGAGGCATATGTCTAGAGTGGTCTGGGTTCCACAGAGTTGAATGCTGTTGGAGCACTGCTCCTATCCCGAATAATTGGTTATTATTCTGGACTGGACTGTCACAAATAAGCAGCACTGCACCAACACCAAAACGAAAGTCAGTGACAGAAACAATACCCTCTGCAAAATTGTTGGCTCAAATTGGAGTGCTAAACCACAAGTGGTAAAAACTGCATTTGCAGTCTGGCACAGAGCTGTCCATGCTAAGCAAGTGCATGATGGACTCAATGAAGCATGCAAGCTTGTCTTCAACTGTTTGGAACCTAGGAATCCAGGTCAATTGAACCTAATGGTATTGGATGTTGGCTTCGTCCTGTAATGAGGCATGTGACAGAAAACAAACACAATGCAGGGTTCCTCTGTAACTGTACAGCACTCCCTATACAGCATTCAATCAGCTACATAGAGGCTAAAATCAAGAAACAGTTTTAGAGCAAATGGAGCTTACAAACTTCAAACTCAGCCTAAAGTGTCCCTCCATTCACCTACTACTTTTCCTTCTCTTCCTTTTCGAACTATTGAATTCCAGTCCCCCATGACTATTAAATTTTCGTCTCCCCTCACTATCTGAATGATTTCTTTTATCTCATCATACATTTCTTCAATCTCTTCATCATCTGTGGAGCTAGTTGGCATATAAACTTGTACTACTGTGGTAGGCATGGGCTTTGTGTCTATCTTGCTTACAATAATGCGTTCACTATGCTATCCGCAGTAGCTTACACATGCTCCTATTTTTTTATTCATTGTTAAACCTACTCCTGCACCCCCCCCCCCCTCCCCCCTGCGGGTCTGGGGGTAAGAATAGGCCTGAGGTATTCCTGCCTGTTGTAATAGGTGACTAAAAGGAGTTTCACATGTTTCAGCCTTTATGTGATGGTCCCCTGTAGGGTTGGACCTCCATTTTTCAAAATATTCCCAAAGAGTGACCCAACTGGGGAAGGGCATCTTATATGGTGCATCGTGTCCATCATGTGCTAAGACCTATTGCAGCCTTCGTCGACGTGGATCTGCGCTTCTGCTCATTCTCAAACTGTTGGGCAAGGTCACCCTCCTGGGTGCGTATTTTTCCATCATCTGTGTCCGTTGTGGTGGGGCCACCATGTACCCTGTTGCTGTTGGTTGTAGCCCCCTGACCACACAGGGATCGCTCTGCTGATGCCTGCGCCATTAACTACCCACATATGCCAATGGGTAGGCTCTAATCCCCCTGGGACTTTGGGACTCCTGGCAATGGTCATCCTGCCAGGTGGCCTATGCTGCGGCTGGGTGGCACCCGTGGGGAGAGCCCCTGCTCGGGGTGGGTGGCATCAGGGTGGATGACATGCAATGAAGCATAGTACATCATCTCTTGGTGGTGGTCAAACACCAGCAGTCTCTTAAGTGTTCACGGGCTTAATTCAAAGCACAGAAGTACGACCCCAAATTGTTCCCCTCCCTGGCCATATCATGGGAGGAACATCAGGCTAAGGATGGCGGCGGCTCTTATTCGCCCCGGTACCTTGTATGTTTGAGAGCCGATGGGGAATCTTTCATGATGATGAAGCCTCAGTTTTTTGTTGAGCATTTAGAGGACAAAATGAGATCTCGGTCGGTCTTGATCGAAACAGCCTCCTCTGTCCAGTCACGGGCGTTACTCGCTTGTGACAAGCTGGGGGATGTTTCTGTAACCATCACGCCCCATAAGAGCTTAAATATGGTCCAGGGTATCATATTTCACAGCAGCCTTCTTATTCAGTCCGACAATGAGCTGCACGCCAATTTAGAATGGCGAGGTGTACATTTCGTTCGGGGTGTCCACTGGGCTACAAGGGATAATCAGGTTGGCACTGGTGCCTTCATCTGGGCCTTCGAGGGGTGATACATTACCCAAGAAGGTCAAGGTGATGGTCTACTGCTGTGATGTAAAACCCTATATCTCTCCCCCAAAGCAGTGCTTTAAATTTTGGAAGTTCGGCCTTATGTCTTCCCACTGTCTTCGAGCATCACATGTCGAGATTGCGGATGCCCATCAAATCTCAATACTCCATGTGCCCCGCCTCCCATCTGTGTCAACTGTGGAGAGCACCATTCACCTTGCTCACTAGACTGCAAGATTCTCCAGAAAGAAAGGAAAATCATGGAGTAAAGGACCCTGGACCGACTGACCTACACTGAGGCTAAGAGGAAATTTGAACGCCTACACCCTGTACACAGGACATCATCTTACGCCATCGCTACAACAGTTCTAGCCCCATCAGCTCCGCCAACCCCAGTCACTTCTCAGAGCAAGATGACTACACCGGCCCCCTTGGTGGGGGGGGGGGGGGGCGGCAATTCCCTCCCTGCTGCTCCTGCATCACCTACTTCAGGAGCAACACTCCCCTAACCATTGAGGATGTCTGTCCCCACTTCTAAGCCGGAGAAGCGTACAACTTCTTCGCCTGCTCTAACTACAAAGGGGTCCCTTGTGTCACTCCCTTCCCAGGTTTCTGATAATGGGAAAGATAACACCTGCCAGTGGCAGAAGAGCCCAAAAGCAGCTGGTCGCAGGGCTTCACGGTCATCCAAAGTCCCGTAGACTGAAACATTGAAGTCCTCCCAGCCAGGGAAACCCAAGGAACAGTGGATAAATCCAAAAAGAATGTCCCCAAGACCAAGGGAATTGCGGTGGCACCCACACCACCACCACTAACTCCAAGCTCTGCGTCTGTGGATGAGGTGGAGATTCTGGTGTCCGCTTTGGACCTAAATCTCACCAGACCCTCAGACAAAATGGATATAGACTCTTCAGGCAGAAAGTCGGTGGCAGCAGTTGACCTGAGGCGTAAACTGCCTCATTGAATGTTCCATGCCTTCCCAGTCTCACGATGATGTCATCCTCCAGTGGAACTGCGGCGGTTTTTTCCACCACCTGTCTGAGCTATGGCAACTGTTAACCTTACACCTGCTTTCTGCATTGCCCTCCAGGAAACTTGGTTCCTGGCAATGCAGACCCCTGCCCTCCACAGCTATAAGGGATACTACAGGAACTGTAGCGACTGTAATCGAGTATAGGTGAAGTTTGTGTTTATGTCCTAAACTTAGTCTGCAGTGAACCTGTGCCCCTTCAAACCCCTCTTGAAGCTGTGGCTGTCAGAATGACGACGACACAAGAAATAACTGACTGCAATGTATATCTTCCTCCAGATGGTGTGGTGTCCCTAAATGTATTAACTGCACTGATTGATCAACTCCCTAAACCTTTCCTACTTTTGGGAGATTTAAATGCTCATAACCCCTTGTGGGGTGGCACTGTGCTTACTGGCTGAGGCAGTGATGTCGAACCTCTGCCCCTTAAATATTGGGGCCACCACACATTTCAGTGTGGCTCGAGGTAGTTACTTGGCCATTGATTTATCAGTTTGCAACCCAGGACTTCTCCCATCTATCCACTGGAGAGCACATGACAACCTGTGTGGTAGTGTCCACTTCCCCGTCTTCCTATCACTGCCCCGACGTCAAGCTCATAAATGGCAGCCCAGATGGGCTTTAAACAAGGTGGACTGGGGAACTTTCACCTTTGCTGTCACCGTTGAATCTCCCCCTCATGGGAACATCGATGTGATGGTTGAGCAGGTGACAACAACAATCGTTTCTGTGGCAGAAAACACAATCCCTCGCTCTTTAGGGTGACCACGGCAAAAGACAGTCCCTCGGTGGTCACCGGAAGTTACTGAAGCAATTAATGAGTGTCAGCCAGCTCTACAGCGTCATAAGCAGCACCCTTCTCTGGAGCTCCTCATAGCCTTTAAACAGCTCCATGCTCACGTTCGCCAACTTATCAAACTATGGAAGTGGGAGTATTGGGAGAGACATGTCTCGACCATTGGGTGCCATACGTCAACTTCCCAAGTCTGGGCAAAGATCAAACGTGTTTTCGGGTACCAGACCACAACAGGTGTTCCCAGTGTTAACATTAATGGTGTGTTATCTACCAACCCAAACGCAATTGCTGAGCAATTTGCTCAAGCCTCTGCATCAGAGAATTAGCCTTTCACACTCTTTAACGGCAGCTAGAAGGGAATGTCCTCTCATTCACTACATGCCACATTGAATCCTATAATGCCCCATTTAAAGAGTGGGAGCTCCTCAGTGCCCTTGCACATTGCCCCGACACAGCTCCTGGACCAGATCGGACCCACAGTCAGATGATTAAACATGTCTCATCTGACTACAAGCGACATCTCGTCATCTTCAACTAGATCTGGTGTGATGACATCTTTCCATCACAATGGCGAGAGAGCACCATCATTCCGGTGCTCAAACCTAGTAAAAACCAACTTGATGTGGATAGCTATCAGCCCATCAGTCTCACCAACGTTCTTTGTAAGCTGTTGGAACGTATTGTGTGTTGTGGGCAGTTGGGTTGGGTCCTGGAGTCACGTGACCTGCTGGCTCCATGTCAGGGCGGCTTCCGTGAAGGTCACTCTACCACTGGTAATCTTGTGTCCCTAGAGTCTACCGTCCGAACAGTCTTTTCTAGATGCCAACACCTGGTTGCCGTCTTTTTTGATTAATGAAAAGCGTATGACATGACATTGCGACATCATATCTTTGCCACATTATACGAGTGGGGTCTCAGAGGCCCACTCCCGATTTTTATCCAAAATTTCCTGTCGCTTCATACTTTCCGTGACCATGTTGGTGCCTCCCATAGTTCCCCCCCATATCCAGGGGAATGGGGTCTCGCAGGGCTCTGTATGAGTGTCTCTCTATTTTTAGTGGCCATTAATGGCCTAGCAGCAGCTGTAGGGCCATCCATCTCACCTCTGTATGCAGATGACTTAGGGCGCAGTCATGGGCTCTAGCCCATGGTTTCCAGTTTTCCACCACAAAATTCTGTGTTATGCACTTTTGTCGGCATAGTACCATTCATCCAGAACCAGAACTTTACCTTAATGACGATCCACTCACTGTAGTGGAGACATACCAATACTTAGGACTGGTTTTCGACGCCCTACTGACTTGGCTTCTTCACCTTCGTCAGCTTAAGCGGAAGTGCTGGCAGCACCTCAATACCCTCGGCTGTCTGAGCAACACCAACTGGGGTGCAGATTGCTCTACACTGCTGCAGCTCTTCAGAGCCCTTGTTTAATCCTGACTTGACTATGGGAGTCTGGTTTATGGTTCAGTAGCGCCCCCAGCGTTGTGTTTACTCGACCCAGTACACCGCTGTGGCATTCATCTAGTGATAGGAGCTTTTAGGACGAGTTCGGTGACCAGTGTCCTTGTGGACGCTGGAGTGCCTCCATTGCAGATTAGACGTCCAAAACTGCTGGCCAGTTACGTAGCACACATTCGTAGTTCTCCTGCGCATCTGAATCACCGTCTCCTTTTCCCACCCACGGCAGTTCATCTCTCACATTGGCGGCCCAGGTCAGGGCTTCCAATTGCAGTTCGTGTCTGATCCTTTCTTTTCGAACTGGAGTCCTTGCCTTTATCACCTATACTTGAGGCCCCTTCACAAAAACCTCCATGGTGTACACCTAGGCCGCAGCTTCACCTGGACCTTTCACATGGCCTTAAGGACTTAGTTAACTCCTCGGCTCTCCACTGCCACTTCCTTTCAATTCTTCCAAGTACCAAGGCCACGAAGTGGTTTATACCGACGACTCGATGGCTGATGCTCACGTTGGCTTGGCATATGTCCATGAAGGCCATATTGAACAGCATTCCTTGCCAGATGGCTGCAGTGTATTCACTGCAGTGCTGGTGGCCATACCTCGTGCACTTCAGTATATCCGTTCATGCGCTGAGGAATCGTTTCTTCTATATACTGACTCCTTGAGCAGCCTACACGCTATCGACTGGTGATACCCTCGCCATCCTTTGGTGGCGTCCATCCAGGAGTCCATCTATGTCCTGGACCAGTCCCGTTGTTCAGTGGTGTTTGTGTGAACCCCAGGACACGTCGGCATCCCAGGCAGTGAACTTGATGGCAGGTTGGCCAGACTGACTACACGGAAACCGCTTCTGGAGATGGGATCTCTGATCCTGACCTGCATTCTGACGTATGCCGTAGGGTTTTTCGGCTGTGGAAGATGGAATGGCATAACAGTACACACAACAAACTGTGTGTCATTAAGGAGACTACGAATGTGGGGAAGTCTTCATGTGGGACTCTTGCAGGGAATCAGTTTTCCTCTGCTGGCTCCGCATTGGCCATGCTTGGATGACCCATGGTTACCTCTTGCGCCGTTAAGACCCGCCTCAGTGTAAGTAAGGCGCCCGGTTGACAGTGGCCCATTTTCTGGTGCACTGTCCCACTTTGACTGCCCTGTGATGAAATCTTGGGTTACCGGACTAATTGCCGCTCATTTTATCTGACAACACCTCATCGGCTGATTTAGTTCAACATTTTAATCGTGGGGGGGGGGGGGGGCGTTATCTTTTGATCTAAGTTTTAGCGCATGTCCTTCGTCCCTCCGTGTCCTCTACCCTAGTGCTTTTTTGGTGGAGGTTTTAATGTGTTGCAGGTGGCTGGCTTCTCCTTTTTATTCTCATGGTCAGCCAGCCACTGTAATCTGCTTTCTTGTTGTACTCTCATCCATTTCTAGCATCTCTCTGTTGTTTTCTTGTCCTCCTTTGTTCCTTTTAGTGTTCATTGCCCATCCTTCGTTCTTGTGGTTTTGCCCTTCTTTCCGTTTTGCGTTATATGTCTCGTCTGTTTTATTCTCACACTTGTGGTATTATTTTATGAGGAGCAAGGGACCAATGACCTCATAGTTTGGTCCATTCCCCCCTCTTTTAAACCAACCAAGCAACCAACCTACTCCTGCATTACCCCTATTTGATTTTGTATTTCTAACCCTGTATTCACCTGACCAAAAGTCTTGTTCCTCCTGCCACCAAACTTCACTAATTCCCACTATATCTAACTTTAACTTATCCATTTCCCTTTTTAAATTTTCTGTCCTACCTGCCTGATTATGAGATCTTATATTCCACACTCCAATCCGTAGAACACCAGTTTTGTTTCTCCTGATAACGACGCCCTCCTGAGTAGTCCCCGCCCAGAGATCCGAATTGGGGACTGTTTTACCATCGAAATATTTTACCCAAGAGGATACCATCATCATTTAACCATACAGTATAGCTGCATGCCCTCGGGGAAATATTACAGCTGTAGTTTCCCCTTGCTTTCAGCCGTTCGCAGTACCAGTACAGCAAGGCCATTTTGGTTAATGTCGCAAGGCCAGATCAGTTAATCATCCAGACTGTTGTTCCTGCAACTACTGAAAAGGCTGCTGCCCCCCTTCAGGAACCACGTTTTTCTCGCCTTTCAACAGATACCCATCTGTTGAGGTTGCACCTATGGTACCGTTATCTGTACCGCTGGGGCACTCAAGCCTTCCCGGCAACGCAAGGTCCGTGGTTCATGGGTGAGTGGGGGGGAGTGTTCTTGGGTCTTATTTTTGATAAAAAGCTGACTTGACTGCCCTGTATTTGGCACCTAAAGACTACTTAGGACAAGGAGGGCTCTAGAAGTGTAGTGAAGCCAGCTTCTCTAGAAGAGTAAACCTAATACAAATCCTAGTCCTCCAGGTTGGAGGTTGGGCATGGTGCTCGTGACCTTGGTAAAGGAATGGATAAAGAATCTGACAGTATCATCATGGAATGTGAGGACAATACTTCAGCCTGGAAAAATGAAAGAAATAGCCAATTAAATTTTAAAATTTAAATACTAGGTTGTAGAGCTACAGGAAATCAGATGGCAAGAAAATGGGAAGATAGATAAAACTGAGTACTCATTGGTATATAGTGGACAAGAAGACATAACAGGCCAACTTGGAACAGGGTTTAGGGATGTTAAGAAAAGCCTGTTAGAATTTGAATCCATAAATGAAAGGATGTGCAGACTCAGACCAAGAGGGAAATTTAGGAATGTATCAGTAGTGAACGCACATGTGCCAACAGAAGGAAAAGAGGATACAATTAAAGAACAGTTCTATGAAGACTTGGAAAAAGTATGCTGTGCAGTACTTGAATAAGACTTGATGCTAGTAATAGGAGCTTTTAATGCAAAAATAGTGAGGAATAAACATCCATATGGAGTTCGGAAAATATTCACTACATGAAGAAAACAGCAAGAATGGAGGCTTACTGTGCCAATTTGCAGCAAGGAATAATGTGATTATTAAAAATACCTGCTTCCCAAACAAGAAGATCCATTTGGGTACTTGAAAGCCTGCAGTCAATGGAGTAGTCGATCAGATTGACCATATTTTAGTGATTCCACACCACTCTATGTCAGTTATGGATGTACGGAGTTAAAGAGGACCAAACTGTGACTCAGACTAGTTTGTGATAAAATCAGTCTTGAGAGACAAACTGTCAGCAAATAGCAACAGAACAGGGAAAAACATGAAATGAAATGGAATACTGTCAAACTGAAAATCCCCGATGAAGTAAAAACAAAACAAAACAAAACGAAGTAACACTAAACAGAAAGCTGAACAATGAAGAGACTGCAGTAGGAGTAGATGAAAGGTGGAGCAGGATTGAAAAAGCCATTTAAGATGCTGCAGGAGAAATAATAGGCATAAGAAGGAGCAGAAGAACCCAAGAATGTTTGATGAAGATTGCAGATCAGCAACAGAGGAAAATAAAAGGGCAAGAACAAAAGTACTACAGAGAAAAACCAGAAATAACTGTGAAACAATATAGAGAATTAAGGAGAAGAGCTAACAGACTGTGCAAGAGAAAGAAGAGAGAGTGGATTAAGAAGAAATTTCAAGAACTTCGAGTTAAAGCAACAAGTGAAATAAGAAAGTTCTATTGTGCTGGAGATTCCAGCCAAAAATAATGGCATGTTCCAGCAAAGATAGG
Source organism: Schistocerca piceifrons (assembly GCF_021461385.2). Taxonomy (NCBI): domain Eukaryota; kingdom Metazoa; phylum Arthropoda; class Insecta; order Orthoptera; family Acrididae; genus Schistocerca; species Schistocerca piceifrons. The sequence continues at coordinate 262,466,701 of NC_060145.1, read as the reverse complement.
AAAATGATAAGGGAGGAAGAACAGATAGTGGGAAGGTAGGCAGAGTATTTCAAAGATACACAAAGCACCAGCCTGTAAGATGATGAGACAGCTGCACAGGAGGAATGTGTGGAGCTGGAAATTGACAATGATGCCTATGAGGCAAAAAAGTGAACACTACAAGAGGTCTCAAAGGCTGTGCACAAGGCAAAAAACAATTGAGCCCCTGGGGAAGACAGCATAATCCCTTGAGTTAATAAAAACTGGTGGTGAGGCTGTAATAAAGGAACGGCATACATTAATATCAGATAAATGAGAAACGGAAGCTGTGCCAGATAATTGGGAAACTGGAATAATAATCCCCATTTATAAGAAAGATGTCAGAACAGCATGTGAAAGCTATAGAGGTATAACACTCCTAAGCACAGCTTATAAGATTTTCACAAGTATATCAAATGAAAGGATACAGAAGTGCGCAGAAGACGTACTAGGGGAATATCACTGTGGCCTTCAACCAGACAGAGAAACAACTGATCAAATGTTTGTGATAAGACAAATGATGGAAAATTTCTATGAATATGATATAGGTCTGTATTTCCTATTCATCGACTTCAAACAGGCCTTTGGCAGCATAAACCGGCAAGAACTATACAGAGTACTGGATGATGTTGGTATATGTGCTAAACTAATAAGACTAATCAGAATGACAATGACAAAGAAAAGAGCAAAAATAAAGGTCCTTAGCAGAACAAGTGAAAACGTTGACTTTAATAAAGGTGTGAAGCAAGGTGATAGTCTTTCCACTGTCCTGTTCAATATAGCCCTGCATAGTGTGGTTAATAAAATCAACGAAAGAGGCACCATATTTATGAAAACTAGCCAGATATGTGGATTTGCTGATGGCATTGCTCTGATAGGAAGAAATATCGGTACTCTCCAAGAAGCATGCTGGGAAATCGAAATAGAATCCTTAAAAATTGACCTCATAGTAAATGAAAACAAAATATATGGTGATGTCACAATCTGAGGGGAGAGGAACATCTAAAGACCTAAACATCAATGGGAAATGCTTCAAAGAAGTGTCCTCTTTTTAACTACTTGGGAGCATTAATAACAAATGACAGTATTGGAAAGGTTGTAAGGGAAAGAATTGAAGCAGGAAACAGAGCTTACTTTACAAATATACAACTTTTCAGAAATAGTTTTGTTAAAAGAAAAACAAAACTGCTAATACATAAGTCCCTAGTCTGCCCAGCTGTCACATACAGGTCAGAGGTATGGATGTTGATAGAATATGACAAAAATGCACTAAGAACCTTTGAGAGGAAAATACTACACAAAATATATGGTCCAATAAGGGAGGAAGAAGGCTGGAGAATATGCTATAATGCTGAATTACAAGTGTTAATACAAGGCAGGGACACTGTAAAATTTGTGAAATCACAGCGAATATGATGGTTAGGATATGTGGAGAGAATGGCAGAGGATAGAATTCCAAAGAAAATGAGGAAAGGTTTGATTCGTTGTTCTGCTAAGCGAAAAGGGAGACGTAGAAGAAGATGGATTGATGACGTAATAGTGGATCTCACCAGTATCGGAGGTTGGGGGGGGGGGGGGGGGGGGGAGGAGTGGAAAAGAGCAACAAACAATCAAGAAATGTGGAGGAAGATCATTGAAGAAACCAAGGCTCAACAAGGGCTGTAGCACTACCACACATCTTGGCAGTGCAGACCATGCTACTTTTCTCCACCTTTACCGTGCTCTGGTCTCGTCTAGACTAGATAATAATAATCAGGTTTATGGCTCAGCAGCTCCTTCCTCTTTGAAAATACTTGACCCTGTTCACCATTGTGGGGTGTATCTGGGTATTGGTGCATTATCACACTAGTCCCTTTGACAGTCTCCTCACAGTAGTGGGGATTCCCTCTCTACAATTACGATGGAGCAAACTCCTGGTTTCTTACGCAATCACCATTCACTGATTCCCTTACCATCCCGTGTACCTTTGCAAACGAGGGTTGTCTCCCTCCTGATAACTGCCCCCAGTTGGATTGTCTGTTGGAATGTATCTTGCTTTCTTCTGTCAGGATCTCTGTCTCCACACACTGGATTTCCCCCCACCCCCCTCCCCCTGTGGATGGGGCGTAGACCACCGATTAGCACCGACCTATTCCAGAGTCCTAAGGTCTCTGTGGCCCTATAGTTTTCCAGCATCTTGTGCGTCCCATCCTTGGAGAGTTCCAGGGTGCCACCATCATCTACACTGATGATTCTAAGATGATAGGTAAGGTGGGATATGCTTTCGCATGTCCTACTGGCTTAGAACACCATATATTGCCGGGATCATGTAACGTGTTCACAGCAGAGCTGCTAGCCATCAACAGGACCCTCCAGTTTGTTTCTCAGGCCTCCCTACATAGTGTTTTAATATGTACCGATTCAATGAGCAGCTTACAGGCTTCAACCGATGCTACTCTCATCATCCTTTGGTCTCTGCTTCCATGACCTTCTCTCTGCCCTTGCCCGTGCCACCTTTTCAGTTGTCTTTCTGTGGATCCCAAGTCATGTGGGCATTCCAGAGAATGAACTGGCTGACCGTTTGGCTAGAGAAGCAGATACTTACCCCTCATTAACTTTCATGATTCCAGCTGCAGATATGTGGCTCTACATCAAATCTCTCTTTGTGCAAAAATGGAATGATGTCTGGTGCACTACTGCTCTCAGTAATAAACTCCGCACAATCAAGGAGTCTACCGCGGTTTGCCAATTTTTCTTCCACTCATCTCATCGTATGCTGTCTACGCATTGGTCATACCAGGCTCACTCATTGTTCCCTCTTGCATAACGAACCATCCCACAGTGTACTTGTGGAGCCAGACTGATGGTATCCCATATGTTGTTGGAATGTCCCAATCTTTTGGCCCTTTATAGTCTTCCAGATCCCTTAAATTTAATATTAGCGGACAATTCATTGGTGGTTGAACTGGTCCCCAGTTTCCTCCTTGAAAGCGGTTTTTATTTTCAGATATAAAGGTTTGCTTTACTCCAGGAGCAGGGGCAAGGTGGTTGTGGTCGGGACCTCTCTTCACATTTTCTCGGTCTGTGACCATGACCACCCCCTCTTGCAAAGACCGCCCTTTTATCCCTCTGTTTTCCCAGTTTTAAGATTTGGGCTACTCTTTTATACCTTCTACTGTGTGTGTGTGTTTTAACTTCCTCATTTTATAGTTTCACTCCTCTGACTGGACCCATCCACTTTTAGTGGACCTTCTCTCTTCCATGTGTAATGTTGGAATCACGAGACTGATGATCTCACTGTTTAGTCCCATTACCCAATCAATTAATTAGTCAGTCAATCAATCAGCCTCAAATGTAGTTTTCGCCAACTTCAAAAGACTATTACAGGATGTAACTATCAGAAGAACTAACCCCAGGACATTTTGAAAAGTTGGAAGTCTCAAAATTTCATAACAGATCATGGACAGGAATATCATGATCCAAAGTGATTCTCATAAAATGGGAACTCCAGTACTGTATAACCTGTGCTGTGGTGGTAAGGTCCAGGAAACCTATCACACTGTATTCCTGTCCTTACTGCCATATCCACTGCAGCCTCAAGAACTTCCATGATAGCACCTGCTAATGAAATTGATGTTGCTGTCTTCTTCTCTATCACTTTGCCTCTTTCCTGGTGTTTGCTGTAAGATCTGTAAGTCAACTTGTCTGTTCTGTGCCCATAACGTGCACTGATATTTTTTGACACAAAAAATTGAAGCTATTGGGATAAGGGTTAAAATAATCCTAAAGCAAAGTCTTCATGTTTTAATATGTTTTGTGTCTGGCATATGTGATTTCATGTGTGAGTTTATAGTGACTGAATTTCATTGATTAAAGTTCATGTCTGGAATTTTTCTAATGCCACCATCTGAAATAAGTCACACCATTGCTTCAGAGCAAAGTCAATGGTTTTGACAAAAATTTTTGACTGTTTCTTTTTTATGTTTCAGTGGAGAGACACAAAAGAACATAACTCGATGTTTGCGAACATTCGAGAAGACGGAAAGAAGTAGGACATTATTTTCATTTAAAACTGCAAGGAATAAAATGTCAGATTCAGCAGGTGAGATCAAAGCTCTGAAGTAATGCAATTACAGTGATATATTTGAAAATGTAGATTATACATTGCCAAAAGGACATGATATTTTTATTGTATAAAATATTTTATGTGAAACTGTAGTCCATGTTGTAACTGATTTTAAATAAGTTTATATGTCAGTATTTCTGACGGATGATTCTTCAGTTTTTTGAAATGTCATAATTCATTAAAATATGATTTTTTAATAGTACAGCTGAGATGGACATATTTATTTGTTTGATTTATATAAGATAGTGTGGAAGAAATGATTTAATACTACAAATGCAAATGTATAGACAGGAAGTGAAAGTTGAAATGAAGGCTCTGTTTGTTTAGTCCAAAATTAGAGAGAGACTCAACTGTAGGATTATGTGCCTTACATTGTTGAAGCAGCAGTTGGTTACAATTTCTGAAATTGATCTCATCCTAAATAAAGTAGTTTATCCTTTGTTAATACACCAGAAAATATCTAATCATAGTTTATTTCCAATAATTTTATTCCTATCCAACACATGAAGGCAAAATGACAATATTATGAAAATGATAGACTGGGCTGTATACTAAGCTTTTGGCCAAAAGGCCTGCTTTTCAAGTAGGGAACAAATTTACATTCACATAAGCACAACTTATCCACATGTGACCACTGTCTTGGGCCACTGTGTCAAGAATGTTGACCACAACTGCAACTTACAGGAGAAGCATCCCCTGGGGGGGGGGGGGGGGATGGTTTGGGATATCTTTTTACAGAAACAGATCTCCCATGTCTTATCTCTGCAGTCACTTATCACCTCCCACATACTTACCATCATGCCACAAAGGAGCACTACCCTCCTGATTCAGTACCTGTAGGGACTGCAGCAAATGAATCACATTGTCCAGCAGTGTTTTGACTACATCTTGCCAGGCCCAGAAATGAGTAGTATCCAGCCCTCTCTGTCTTTCCCACCCATCCCAAAATGGTGTTCCACAGCCCACTGAACGTATGTGATATCCTTGTCCATCCCCACTCCACTTTTACTCCCAACCCCTTGCCTTGTGGTCATATCCCTGCAATAGACCTAGATGCAAAACCTGTCCTATACATCCTCCCCACTTAATTCAGTCCAGTGACAGGCATCTCCAATCCCATCCAAGGCAGGACAATGTGTGAAAGCAGTCATGTGATTTACAAACTAAGCTGCACACACTGTGCTGCTTTCTACATGGGCATGACAACTAACAAGCTGTTTGTCCACTTGGATGCCAGTAATAGCTTTTAACACAAAAATAGGGAGGAATGAACATCCATATGGAGTTCCTGGAAAATATTCACTACATGAAGAAAACAACAAGAATGAAGGCTTACTGTGCCAATTTGAAGCAAGGAATAATGTCATTATTAAAAATACCTGCTTCCCAAACAAAAGGATCCATTTGGGTACTTGAAAGCCAACAGTCAATGGAATAGTAAATCAGACTGACCATATTGTAATGATTCCAAACCAACTCCACATCAGTTATGGATGTACGGAGTTACAGAGGACCAAACTGTGACTCAGACTAGTTTGTGAAAAAACCAGTCTTGAGAGAGAAACTGTCAGCAAATGACAACAGAACCGGGAAAAACATGAAATGAAATGGAATACTGTCAATCCCCGATGGAAAAAAAAAATAATAATAATATGAAGTAACAATAAACAGAAAGTTGAACAATGAAGAGGCTGCAGTAGAATAGACGAAATATGGAGCAGGATTGAAAAAGCCATTTAAGATGCCACAGAAGAAATAATGGGCATAAGAAGGAGCAGAAGAACCCAAGAATGGTTTGATGAAGATTGCAGATCAGCAACAGCAGAAAAGAAAAGGGCAAGAACAAAAGTACTACAGAGAGGAACCAGAAATAATTGTGAAACAATATAGAGAATTAAGGAGAAGAGCTAACAGACTGTGCAAGAGAAAGAAGAGAGAGTGGATTAAGAAGAAATTTCAAGAACTAGAAGAGTTAAAGCAACAAGTCAAATAAGAAAGTTCTATTGTGCTGGAGATTCCAGCCAAAAATAATGGCATGTTCCAGCAAAGATAGGAAAATGATAAGGGAGGAAGAACAGATAGTGGGAAGGTAGGCAGAGTATTTCAAAGATACACAAAGCACCAGCCTGTAAGATGATGAGACGGCTGCACAGGAGGAAAGTGTGGAGCTGGAAATTGACAATGATGCCTATGAGGCAAAAAAGTGAATACTACAAGAGGTCTCCCAGGCTGTGCACAAGGCAAAAAACAATTGAGCCCCTGGGGAAGACAGCATAATCCCTGAGTTAATAAAAACTGGTGGTGAGGCTGTAATAAAGGAACTGCATGCATTAATATCAGATAAATGGGAAACAGAAGCTATGGCAGATAATTGGTAAGTTGGAATAATAATCCCCGTTTATAAGAAATAGGTCAGAACAGCATGTGAAAGCTATAGAGGTATAACACTCCTAAGCACAGATCTTAAGGTCTTCACAAGTATATCAAATGAAAGGATACAGAAGTGCGCAGAAGACATACTAGGGGAATATCAGTGCTGTGACCAGGAAATAGCCAGGCCACCCAGGAGCTGAACAAGCTGCCCAACACAATGTGCTTCACTTCAGTGACTGCTTCCTATCAACACCGGCTTTTCTGCATTCAGAAGGTAGGAACACTCCCTGCAGTGCATCCTACACAGGGTTGCCGCAGGTTCTGGAAACCAGGGACTATCAGGGAATTTTAAATGTATCAGGGAAATGTGGAAAAAAAACTGGAAAAATTTCGTTTTTCTCAGTAGATGAAATGGTTTGTTTATTGAGAGTCATGCATCGTCACTGGCTGGGTGCAGCTGAGTACGTGCACTGCTTCCCTACTCCCTCATCTTACTGATTCTCCCCTTCCTACCATTCCCCTTGGCTTGCAGTCAGTGCTGCCAGCACTTCTTGCTGCTAGTCTAGCAGCTGCCAATGAGAGGCAGAGAGGCATGAGGAGTGGTTTGTTCCGATTCTCAGAGACTGTTGATGTAGCAGCCGGAGACAGCGGTCATTTGTACATGAGTTACATTTGAGTGACTATGTGAAAGTGAGTGTGCTCTTATTTTCTGACAAAGGCTGTGGCTGAAACTGTAGTTGTGAGAGTGTAATTGTTTTTCCTACGTGCCTGTCTGCAGCTCAGCGATCATCTTCGTAGTGAGTTGTTACGTATATTCACTAGTATTGATTCTCAGAGTATTTACGCAAGTTATCTGTTGCATGGATTGATCACCGCGGTCTCATTTCATCAACATGGTGTCTATGACTTGTGAATAGCCGGCCACACGAGTGGAGTTCCATGACGGGCCAAAACCACAGGCCATTTCTGCCGGTATCTCTAACGAATTGGACCTGCCAATCTGAAGCCCGTTGTTTCCCACTAATGTGCAGGCCCTGCCCATCGGATCTAGTCTCACCAACCTGCCGCAGGCCACGTGTGCGTGTGCGTGTGTGTGTGCGCATGTGTCATAATGCGTCAGATTTACGTGGTTTATCCATAGACCCAGGACTGTGGTGCTACTCAGCAGGGCAGAGGCCACGGGCAATGAATTTCAGTAATTGTGACTGTCTCACCGCAAGTACATTGTACAGTGTGGCGTTTTGTAGAATTTTATTTCTTCTAGTATATTTTGGCTCTTTGAAAGTAGTTCATATATTAGAAAGTATGGATGATAAGAAGAAGTAAATTGTAACTGTCACCGGCAATTTGTCCACTATGTTCTCGTATATTTCTTGAAAGAAAAATCACACAATACCTGTAAAATGAAATTAACGTGTGGCATTGATGGCTGGTTGGAGGTCGCATTCAGGGAAGTTCGGCTGCCGGGTTGCAAGTCTTCATTCAGTTGACGCCACATTGGGCAACCTGCATGCCAGTGATCATGAAATGATGATGATGATGATGATGATGATGATAACACAGCACGCAGTCCACGAGCAGAGAAAATCCCCAACCCAGCCAAGAATCGAACCTGGGCCGACTGCATGGCAGGCAAACACGTTACCTCTCAGCTAAGCAAGCAAACACACAATACCGTTAAAATAATAGACATAACACAGTGGGTAATAACTGACAATAACAAACATAGCAGAACCAAAATTTTATTAGTGGTCACCTATAGCGTTGGTTTACACAAATCTTTCCTTCCTTTACACTTCTTTCAAGAGGCCTACTTTTTCTGAAGTTAGCTCTGAAATCAGTAAAGGTATTTTAAATCTGTTTTGTAACTCCAAGGAAATGCATAATTTTGTCACCAAAACTCTTTTGTTTTATTGAAATAAAAAAACTCAGTGGTCTTAATGAAACACATGTACCATTTGGCTTTCTTTCTCCATCTAAAAACAGTTCATTACAAAAGATGTTGATGTTAGTACTTAAGATTTTTGCTCACATGTTTAGAAATACAGAAGTCCCTACCTTTTTCTCTTTTTTTTCTTTTTTTTTTATCCCCGACACGTGCCTGTACTCATGCTTGAGGTCTCAAAATTTGTTAGGGAAAAATGCAAAAATGCTAAAACTTGTCTGTGAATCAGGGAAACATCAGGGAATTTCACTTGGGGAAATTTGCACCAACCCTGCTGGTACATTCCCATAAACTCTTAGGCGTTGACCTATGCTAGTCCCTATCCTTCACCTTCCTACCCTGTTCTCTGGCCCCACTCCAGAAATACACAGTGTTCTATCCAACCAACACACCGACTAGTTTTTCTCCCCTTTTCTACTTCTCTCCTTTTACACACACACACACACACACACACACACACACACACACACACACACACACACACAAAACCTCCCACAAAAGCAAAAAAACCCACACACACTTGAATCTCCCGATCATAGGTAGCAATCCTACCCTGTTCTGACCATGTCCCTGCATGATGCCCCCACCCTGCTATCCCTCCTCCTCCCCACCACAGTTTCCCCCTTACCGTCACCACATTATTGCTCTCCCATCAGGTGCAGTTGCAGTCCACAGTCTGGCCACAATGCCTAGGGACAGTGGTCGTGTGTGTGAGCTGTGCTTGTGTGAATGTGTGTGTGCGCGTTTTGTACTTCAGAAGGCCTTTTGGCCAAAAACTTAATGTTTGATTGTACTTGTCTGCAACTCAACATATTCTCTATATGATGAGTAGCAATGTATCCTTTTCAAACAATGGAAAATCTGGGTTGGAATAGTGAGAATATTAACAAAAAGATAATTGCTGCTCACCATATAAAGGAGATGTTGAGTCACCGACAGGCACGTCAGACACTCTGCTATACATTTTAGCTTTTTTGCTATTAAGTCTTCTGCCAAAGTAGAAAATACACATTTACCCACTCACATTCGTATGACCTCCATCTCTGGCTGCTATATTTGATATTGCTTAACAGCCTTTCTTCCATCCTACAAACCAGTGCTGCTTTCCTTTGTTGCTATTCTCTAATACATTACTTCACCCAGTGTCCATCCTTTTCCTTCTCTACTTTCCTGTGATTTACCTGTTGCCTTCCAATCATCATATGCTCTATCAACAGTCTTGTCTGCTCAGCACATGCAGCTATATGACCACATGGATTGTTGGTGCAGCCTCTCATATCTCTCATTATTCCTGCCAATATAATTAACCCTGGCCCTTGAAACTGAGTACACTTCCTCCATCACTTTTGTGTGTTTTCCTGTGTTATTTTCTGCATCTTCCTGTGCCACATGAATTTGTTGAACTTCAATTTGCTAACTACCCCTTTCTCTCTTTCATTATTCCAGCATACGTATACTGGCCCCAGCTAATTCATTTACATCTGCTGTCTCCTCACTTAACACTTATCCATCCACCAATCTGCATCCCACTGCTATCATCTTTTTTATTTCTCTCTTTGATCTATCTGTGTTATCACATCAGTTTTAAATCATTTTCATCTTTCACTGTTGGCCCAATTCCCTCTGGTTTCAATGTTTTCCCCCTACTTCATTCATTTCCCATATTATTTTGTAATGTTTTTCAATGTGTTTTTATGGGTTTTTATTACATATTTTTACTTATTTTACATGTTACTATGCATTTTTCTCCTACACTAACGACCCTTGCTCCTTCCATTTGCACCAATACAGGAAAGTTTCTTTATTCCTAGCCAGAACCATGCCCCACTTACTGTTCCTGCATTTTTTTTCCCAGCTTATGGAATCCACACAAATGGCCTAACCATTGCTGCCACCCCTCCTTACACAGACGTTTATATGGTCAAATTCTGCCAGTGCATAGCCCTTGCCAATATAATCCTACAAAACCATGTGAATCAGGTCCACACTTCCTTACAAGACGTCTTCTCCATTTGTAAAATTCCCCTGCTGTGCAATCTCAAATTCCTGCATCCCATCTCTTACATTGCAACTCTTGCCCTCCAGGAACTAGAGCAGTGTGCACAATTCCACCTCAAAAAACTCTCCAACCTGTTCACCACAGGCTTCCTGCCTTTTACTACCACTATCCAACATCTCTAAGAGTGCCTCCAAACCTCCTCCACATCCCCTCATAGCCAACAAACCCTGTCTTGTAGGCCTACTACATTTAACACATTCTGAGAAACACTCTCCCACCACTATAAAGAACCCAGACTCAAAACACAGTCATTAACTTTTCATCCAGAAGTCTTAAACAGTGGAAACACTTGTCCGCCACCAACCTTACCAACTGGACTTCACCTAAAGCCATTATTGAACCCTGCCTGACTCAGACCACTCCTCCATCCAACTGTGATTCATCCCCACTGCTTCCAAAACAGGCCTTCTTAACACACCAGAATTTCTTAATGTCAAACCTTTCCTCGCCATCATTCCCCAAATCCCTTGCATCTGCAGAGGGAACCACAATCATCCACCTAAAAACTGATCCCAACCTTATAATACTACCTGCTAACAAGGCTCAACCACCGTGGGTTTGAACTGCAGGGACTTCCTGGTGGAGTGACTCCACCAGCTGTCAGTTTCATCCACTTCCAGAAATCCAACATGATCTCCAGGCCCTTCTCAAATCCTGAGACCCATCCCAGAACCTCGCCCATAAATCTCTCTTCTCACACCTGCCACTTCCCACACTCCTACCTTCTACGTCCTTCTGAATGTCCATAAAACCAGCCATCGAGGACACCCCATTTTGGCTAATTACTGCCCCCCCCCCCCCCCCCCCCCCCCTGTGAGACACACACTGGTGCTGTGGACCAACATCTTCAGACTATTACTTGTACGTACCATCCTGTGTGAAAGACACCAACCATTTTCTCCACCGACTCTCCACAGTTCCTGTTCCTTTACAACACAACACCCAGCTTGTGACTATTGATTCCATTTCTCTCTACACAACATAACCAGTGTCTATTGCCTTGCTGCTATTGTGCTATTGAACACCACCCTTCCCAATGCCTGAATGACTCCAGACCTACAACCTCCGTACTGGTCACCATGACCAACTACACCCTCACCCAGAAGTACTTCACCTTTAGAGGCATCACCCACAAAAATTCCACAGTAGAGCAGTAGACAGCCACGTGGCAACATACTGTGCCATCCAGTTCATATACTATCTAGAGGAATCCTTCTTAACAACCCAGAATCCCAAACACCTCACCTGGTTCGCATTCATTGATGTCATCTTCGTGGTCTGGATCAATGGTGAGCATGCCGTATCCACATTCCTCCAGAACCTCAACACCTTCTCTCCCCATCACTTCACCTCATTCTCAACCCAATATGCCAGCTTCCTCAATGTTGACCTCCAAATCCAGTACATCCAGATCAGTACCTCCATCCATATTGAACCTACCAACCACTAGCAGTACCTCCACTTCAACAGTTGCCACTAATTCCATACCAAGAATTCCCTAATACAGCATAACCATCTGTGGTTGTTGCATCTTTAGTAATGAGCAATTCCTCTCCAAATACACCTCAGGACTCACTGAGACACTGACAAACCAAAATTACTGTCCCAGCCACATAGAGAAACAGATCTCCCATGTCATCTCTCTCCAGTCACCTTCCACGTTCCACAAAGGAGCAGTTCCTTCATGACTTAGTACCATCTAGGACTGGAGCTACTGAATCACATGTCACATTCTCCATGAGTGTTTCAGTTACCTCTGGTCTGAAATGAGAAATATCCAACCCACTGACCTTCATGCCGTTTCCACAGTGGTATTCTGCCACCACTCTACCTACACAGTATCACTGCCCATCCTTACTTTACCCTTCTCCCAGTCCCTTGCCTCATGGCTCATGTACTTGCGATAGACCTAGATGCGAGACATGTTCCGTACTTCCTCTCCACCTAATCCAGCCTGGTCACTGGCATCTCTTGTCCCATCAAAGGCAGGACTATGTGTGAAAGCAGTCACATGATCTAGAAACTAAGCTGCAAGCACTGTGCTGCTTTCTTCATGGACGTGACAGCCAAAAGACAGCTGAACCACCCAGTAGCTGAACATGCTATCTGACACAACGTGCTTCAGTTCAGTGACTGCTTCCTTCCAACACCAGCTTTTCTGAATTGTGCAGGTGGGAACTATCCCTGAAATGTATACTGTAACCTCTGGTAGCCCCTGTCCTTCATCTATCTATCCCTTTCCCTGCTTCCACTTCAACACTACACAGCGTTCTATCCCACCAACGTGTCCACTAGTCTTTTTTCCCCATCTATATTTCCATCCTTTTCCACTCCCCTTCCCACCCCTACCCGCGGCCCTCCTTCCCTCCTCCCCCCGCCCCACCCCAAGCATCCCACTAGCAATCCCTACAACATACCTGCATGCTCCCAGCAGCACTCCCCACCCCAGCTTCCTCCTTACCCCCACCAAATTGCTTCTCCCATCAGGCGCAGTTACGGTAGTCATATGTGTGAGATGTGCTTGAGGTGCAGTTGCGGTAGTCATATGTGTGAGATGTGCTTGTGCAAATGTGTGTGTTTTATACTTCAGAAGGCCCTTAGACCAAAAGCTTAATGTATAGCAGTCTTTCAATTGTGTCTGATGTCATCTCCTCTGTATTGTGAGTAATGATCTATTCTTTCCATAATATTATCATTAATTTATCCTGGACTATCCATTACATGAAGGGATAGGATGTCTTTTTCAACCATTACAGGCTTTTTTAACCATTTTCAGCCTTTTAGTCCTAGATGAGATTGCAGCAGTTCTATTCGTAAAAATAAAGTATACAGTATTAGGAAATAAGACAGAGTTTAAATATGTTTGGCAGAAGTGGATCCAAAAAAGGAGGTAAGAGAGCTTTCATGAACCTCTTTCCCAAATAACCTGTGACAAGAAGCTTTTAAAAATAAAGCAGCAGGAAAATTAAAGGCCTAGAAAATGACAGGAAATTGTAGAAGTTTATAATGCATGTTTAACACAGGGCCCTTTCCTGTTGCTTGTCTGTGGGCTAGTCAACATAGATGGGCAGTGGATAACATTCCAGCTCTGTGTAGGTCACCATTCACAGGCTGCCAGCATAGTTGTGAATCCACATGAAGAGTCCACAAACCTCAGCAAGTACAGGGATGGAAAGACACTCCACCACTAAGAACAAAGAGAACAGAAAGACTGACCTCTCCCAAATGTGGGTGGAAACAACTGTAAGAACCAGCATTCTCCACATCTATATGGCTGCAGAGCCACACTCTGCAGACCTGTGTTCACAGACATAACACGGAATGAAATATACTGATAATGCCAAGTGCAGAGTTTTATTTTATGCTGTGAAAATTATGACATAGTCAAAATTATGAATTATTTGCTATTATAGTTCTTAAATTAACTACATAGCATGTGTAAATTTTCAGATGAGTGCTTCTCAAATTATGTATTTCTCTGAATTGCAATTTCTGGGAAGCTATGCCGAAATGATATACTAAGCACTGATTTAAAATAAAAATTGTTAGATTGTTTAAACATTCATGTAATTTATAGATACTGTTATTAAAATGCTAGACATATGTGGCGCATTAAAACTAATGGTAGCATTAAGCTGTATTTCTAAAGGGAAATACATTAACTTTGGACATAGAGGTTCTACAATTAATGTAACCTATGAGGCATGTTTGGAAAGTAAGTGTTCTGTGACCATTACAGGCTGTGGTTTTTTGTTTTTTGAAAGTTGTCAGCACTGCGTGGTAGAGGGGTATCCCCTGACCAGAGCGAGTATCGCAGGAATATGTAAATTCATGTTGTAGTGTCCAGTTGTGTGAAAGATCTTGGTAGCAAAACCCACCAAGTGTGAGCCACATGTTGTGATCCACTTCCTAGTCACAAAAGGAACAGCAGGTAACGAAATTGTTTTGCGACTCGAAATGGTTTATGCCGAAGGTTTTATAAACAGAATGAGTGTGTTTAAGTGGTGTAGGGAGTTTAGTGGAGGCAGAACACATGTTCCTGACCAACAGAGGAGTGGAAGACCTTCCATTTTGACTGATAAGTGGGTACCAAAAATCAAGAAACTGTTCATGAATACTGCCAGTTGACAATGGTTTGAAATTTTTGCAATGTTTCCACAACTGTCCAGACTCTCATACACAAGACACTCACAGAAACTCTGGAATACTGATAAATGTGGGCAAGATGGATCCGAAAACAGCTGAGAGAGCAGCACAAGAAAAGTTTGATTAATAGTACCAGGGAGTTTCTTGAGCAACTTGGATAGAAAGGTGAGGATTTTGTGAGCTCTGTTGTGGCTTGAGATGAAACGTGGATGGCTCACTACACATTGAAGACAAAAAGGCAGTCGTCATAGTGGCATTACACCAATTCCCCACCTGCAGAAAACCCAGAACCACAATTACAGGCAAAAAAAAAAAAAAAAAAAAAAAAGGCCTCATTGTTCTGGTACAGAAAAGGCGTGATTTTGGTCAAATTTCTGGGACTGTCTCAGGGAGACCAGCAATGCACAACAATATTTGAGACCCTAAAAAAACCTCCAAAGGAGCAATCCAAACAAAAAGAAGGCAAAGCTGACGAGAGGAGAGTGCTTGTTCTGTTGCATGACAACACCAGTCCTCCCGCAGTCTTAATCACTAAGGCACACAGTCCTGGACTCATTTGGTAGGGTCGTTTTGAACTACACCCTCCCTCTGTGTTCCCTGATTTGGCACCTTCAGGGTATCATCTTTTCACCTCTCTGAAGGCAGGTGGAGAAAGAGATTCTGAATTGAGAGAAGGAGCTGGTAGGAGAGTTCTTAAAGCAGCACATAAAGAAGCTTGCGCCATTGTACCACAGCATCCCACAAGCATTCAGCAGGATGCCAATGTGTGGAAAAATAGTTAACAAGAGGACCAACAGTATCCTGTATTCTCCTCCTCCTCCTCCTCCTCCTCCTCCTCTCCATCTTCTCCCCCCCCTCTCTACCACCCTCCCTCCCCCTCTCTCTACCACCCTCCCTCCCCCTCCCTGCCCCTCCCCTCCCTGCCCCTCCCCTCCCTCCCCCTCCCCTCCCTGCCCCTCCCCTCCCTCCCCCTCCCCTCCCTCCCCCTCCCCTCCCTGCCCCTCCCCTCCCTCCCCCTCCCTCCCCCTCCCTCCCTCCCCTCCCTACTTCCCCCTCCCTCCCACACCCTCCCCCTCCCTCCCACACCCTCCCCCTCCCTCCCACACCCTCCCCCTCCCTCCCCCCTCTCACTGCCTCCCTCCCCCTCCCCCTTCTCACCCCCCTCGCTCTCACCCCCCCTCGCTCTCACCCCCCTCGCTCTCACCCCCCCTCGCTCTCACCCCCCCTCGCTCTCACCCCCCTCGCTCTCACCCCCCTCGCTCTCACCCCCTCCCCCCCCCTCCCCATGCTCTTCACTTTGCCCTTCTAGCGTTTTTGGGTCTTCCAAAGTGAACATCATCTTCATGCTCTGTCCCCCAAACACTTATTGAATCATTGCAAGGGGCTCCGTATCACTTTTCTCGGGATTCGCACAGAATTTGATATACACACACACACACACACACACACACACACTGTTCTGTTCACAGATCCATTGTAGGATCACCACACAGCAAACACAAAGTATTACAGAAATCACTGTGGACATGCAACACGTTCTCCCAGCTAAATGCCAACTCCGCACACTGACTCATCAGATATGCTGCTCTCGCCACCTAGCGGTGCAAAGATCTACTACTCCTACCTTCCAGATGGCAGCACCCATCCCGAAAGTTTTGGATTCCTCCTCATATGTGGATTCTGTCCACAATTTTTTGGTTATGAGCTTTAGATGAAAACTGAAGAAATTGAAAGACGGTAGGAAATTAAGGAGATGGGACCTGGAGAAATTGAAATAACCGAAGATTTTTGAGAGTTCCAGAAGGAGCATTAGGCGTAGCTAAATCTGTGGATAACAAAAGAGATATTGAATTTAATTGATGAAAGGAGAAAATTTAAAAATGCAGTAGGTGAAGCACGTGAAAGGAAATACAAATGTTAAAAAAATGAAATTGATAGGAAGTGCAAAATGGCTACGCAGGAATGGCTAGGGGACAAATGTAAGTATTTAGAAGTGTATTTCACTACCAGAAAGATAGATACTGCCTACAGGAAACTTAAAGAGGCCTTTGGAGAAAAGAGAAGCAGCTGTATGAACATAAAGGGCTCAGATGGAAAACCAGTCCTAAGCAAAGAAGGAAAAGCTGAAAGGTGGATGGAGTACATACAGGGTCTATACAAGGGGGATGAACTTGAGGGCAGTTTATAGAAAGGGAAGTGGATGTAGATGAAGAGGAGTTGGGAGATGTGATATTGCAAAAAGAATTTGACAGAACTGTGAAAGATCTAAAGCAGAAACAAGGCCCTGAGGGATAGATGACATTCTATCAGAACTACTGGTAGCCTCGGAGAGCCAGCCATGACAAAATTCTTCCACTTGGTGTGCAAGATGTATGAGGCAGGGGAAATACCCTCAGACTTCAAGAAAAACAGAGTCATGCCAATTCCAAAGAAAGCAGTTGCTGACAGATGTGAAAATTACTGAAGTATCAGTTTAATAAGTCATGGTTCCAAAATACTAACACACATTCTTTACAGAAGACTGGAAAAACTGGTGGAAGCCGACCTCAGGGAAGATCAGTTTCGATGCTGGAGAAATGTAGGAACATGCGAGGCAAAACTTCTCATAGAAGATGGGTTAAGGAGAGATACTTACATTTGCAGCATTTGTAGACTTAGAGAAAGCCTTTGACAATGTTAAGTGGAATACTGTCTTTGAAATTCTGAAGACAGCATGGGTAAAACACAGGGAGCAAAAGACTATTCACAACCTCTACAGAAACCAGACGGCAGTTATAACAGTCTACATCTGCATCTACATTTATACTCCGCATCCACCCAACGGTGTGCCACGGTCATTACCTCCCGTTTCTATTCCAGTCGCATATGGTTCGTGGGAAGAACGACTGTCTGAAAGCCTCCGTACGCGCTCGAATCTCTCTAATTTTACATTCGTGATCTCCTCGGGAGGTATAAGTAGGGGGAAGCAATATATTCGATACCTCATCCAGAAACGCACCCTCTCGAAACCTGGCGAGCAAGCTACACCGCGATGCAGAGCGCCTCTCTTGCAAAGTCTGCCACTTCAGTTTGCTAAACATCTCCGTAGCGCTATCACGGTTACCAAATAACCCTGTGATGAAACGCGCCGCTCTTCTTTGGATCTTCTCTATCTCCTCCGTCAACTCGATCTGGTATGGATCCCACACTGATGAGCAATACTCAAGTATAGGTTGAACGAGTGTTTTGTAAGCCACCTCCTTTGTTGATCGACTACATTTTCTAAGGACTCTCCCAATGAATCTCAACCTGGCACCCGCCTTACCAACAATTAATTTTATATGATCATTCCACTTCAAATCGTTCCGCACGCATACTCCCGGATATTTTACAGAAGTAACTGCTACCAGTGTTTGTTCCGCTATCATATAATCATACAATAAAGGATCCTTCCTTCTATGTATTTGCAATACATTACATTTGTCTATGTTAAGGGTCAGTTGCCACTCCCTGCACCAAGTGCCTATCCGCTGCAGATCTTCCTGCATTTCGCTACAATTTTCTAATGCTGCAACTTCTCTGTATACTACAGCATCATCCGCGAAAAGCCGTATGGAACTTCCGACACTATCTACTAGGTCATTTATATATATTGTGAAAAGCAATAAGTCATGGGTATGAAAGGGATGCAGTGGTTGAGAAGGAAGTGAGACAGGGTTTTAGCATATCCCTGATATTACTCAATCTGTACGTTGAACAAGCAGTAAAAGAAACCGAAGAAAAAATTGGAGTAGGAATTAAAGTTCACAGAGAAGAAATAAAAACGTTAAGGCTTGTCAATGACATTTTAATTCTGTCAGAGACAGCAAAGGACTTGGAAGAGCAGTTGAATGGAATGGACAGTGTGTTGAAAGGAAAATATGAGATGAAAATCAAAAAAGCAATGCAAGGATAATCGAATGTAGTCAAATAAAATCAGAAATGCTGAAGGAATTAGATTGGGAAATGTAGCACTTTAAGTAGTAGACCAGTTTTGCTGTTTGGGCAGCAATTAACTGAGGATGGCTGAAGTAGAGAGGATATGAAATGTAGTCTGACAATGGGAAGAAAAGCATTTCTGAAGAAGAGAAATTTGTTAACATCAAATAGAAATTTAAGTGTTAGGAAGTCTTTTTCTGAAGGCATTTGTATGGAGTGTTGCCATGTATGGAAGTGAAACATGAACAATAAACAGTTTAGAGAAAAGTAGAGTAGAAGCTTTCAAAATATGGTGTTACAGAAGAATGCTGAAGATTAGATGGGTCGATGATGTAACTAATGAGAAAGTACTGAATAGAATTTGAGAGACAAGAAATTTGTGGCACAACTTGACCAAAAGAAGGGATCATTGGACAGGACGTATTGTGAGGCATCAAGGTAATACCAATTTAGTATTGGAGGGAAGTGTTGGGGGTGAAAATCGTTGAGGGTTACGAAGAGATGAATACAGTAAGCAGATTCAGAAGGATATAGGTTGCAGTAGTTATTCGGAGATGATGAGGCTTGCACAGGATTGAGTAGCATGGAGAGTTGCATCAAATGAGTCTTCGGACTGTAGACCATACCAACAACATGCATGCCATTCAACAAAAAGTAACAAATTGGTGAAATGTTATAATTTGCTAAAAATAAGTTGTTAAATAATACAGCCTAATTGGTATTATTTTCGTGATGTGTATGCCAATATCAAATAGTTTTGTGCTGTTTGAGACTTCGCAATGTTGTAACTGCTTCATTTCTTCATAGGCATCACACTGGATAATGTTGTGGAAGCTGCACACTATTTCAATGAGACAGCTGCTTGTCATCTTCAGGTGCTTACTCACATGTTGCTGCAATGGCTTCACTCGTCAAATCCTGTCAGTTCCCTGAACATCTTCAAAAGAGATTAAGAGTACAAGCACCAGTTCCACCACAATTTTATTCTCTGCTTAAGATGCATAAGGAAGGGGTTTCTTCTTTGCCCCATCGTGAGCAATATAGGAACTCTAACATATTACCTGGAAAAACATCTGGCTTCTCTTCTAAGCCCTTTGGTAGGAAAATGTGAAAATCACATTTGAAACTCAGAAGATCTTATACGACGACTGAAGATTATGTCTTGAACCAGCAGACATGCTAGTGAACTTCAATGTGTTTTGACTATTTTTCAACTGTGACTGTCTCAAGAAATATGTAAAGGTTTTTTTAAATTACCGCTACCAGTCGCAAACTTTGTCAACTGTTGTATTACTTATTTATGTAGCGACATGTTTCTAGGGAATACCTCATCTTCAGGCTAAATGGCATTACAAAAACAACTTTACAAAAAGGTCATATTGATGTTACGTAGTCTTTTCAAAATTCTGTGGTCATTCTGTCGAAGAAGAGAAAACTTAGTAAGAGGCGATGTCACTTTGTAAGCTGGACTGATGTTTGCACGAAAATGTTTTGTAACGGTCACTCACTTCTTCTGGTGTGGCAGTCTCATTGTGATGCGCTGAGGTGTTTCCCTTTCCGTGGCTCTCTTGACCACTGTTGAGATGCCACGCAAATCTCACTCATCCACTGGCGTAACTAGTGCCCAAGTGAAACTCCGGTGCTGTGTCAAAAGGGTTAACTTGAAATAACTGGAAATATATTCTGGAGAATCATGATTCAAATACATATTTGGCTGCCCTGATTTAGATTTTTGTGTTTTCTCAAAATCACTTCAAATGAAGGCTAGACTGTTTTATTCAATAAGGCTACAACCTGATTTCTTCCTCATTCGTGCTCAACTAAGCGAATGTTATGTCACCAGTAACCAATCAATAAGACTATAATCCCTAAAATCCTTTCTTCCTGCATTTTCTTCTGCAGGATGTTTCAGGAGGAATGGTAAGTATTCAGGAATGTAACAGGAACAATCATCCGAAGCAATGTGTGTCCTGTACAATGTGATGATATGATGTGTAAAATGTACGTAATGAGATGAATACAAATAAAATACAATACAATACAGAAAATTTAGTAATCATCGGCTCTAAAATATATACCTTAAAAGCTATGAGCACTTGTTTATCTTCATTACTGTGAAACATATCTTTACTACTTAGCAAGTGCTCATAGCTTTTAAGATGTGCATTTTAGAGACTATGTAAATTGGACTTTTATGGTTTGAATGATCATTTCTGTCATATCCCTGAATATTGTATATTCCTCCAGGGACACCCTTTATTAGATATGACAATATTATACAGAGTTATTTTATCCAATTTTGCCTTTTAAGATTTCATTTGTGTGTTGAATTTGTTTCTCTGCTTTCAGTTTGTGTGATAAATGTGTATCTTATGTGCAAGGGTATTGATGTCAGAGAGTGAGAACTTTGTTAATGTGAAATATTGCTTTTAAACAGTAGTTACTGGGTGGTATTTTCATTTTCAACAGTTTTTTTTTTTTTTAATAGAGTATGCAGACGTCAGTAAGAGTAACCAGCGATGGCAATACCTGAGACGTGTTTGGAGGCCTCTTCCTTTAAGTCTCCTGTTTGCAACTGTTGGTGTGGTTCAGTGGAACTACATAAAAAAGAAACACACGAAGGAACCCGTAGAAGAGGCAAAGGACTGGGAGGTTGGTGAATATTTTAAATTAACTTTAATGAGTTTGCACTCAGTATTATTTTTATAGTAATTATTTGTATCTGTATTATTATGTTAAAGGGTATTAAAATTCAAAAAATGGTCAAGTTTATTCAAGTAGTATCATGCAAATATTGCCAAAACTGTAGATTGTGACTTCTAAACACACATTAGTTCTGAATTGAAGCCATGATGCAATTTGACTGAGTGGGGTGATGCAATGGTAAGACATTGTACTTATATTCAAGAAGATGGTATTTCAAATCCCTATCTGACCATCTAGATTTAGAAGTTTGTCCTTTCCATAAACTGCTTATGGCAAATACAATGGTGATTACTTTGAAAAGGACCTGACTGAATCTTCTCCAGTCTAAGCTTATGCTACATGTCCAGTGACCTGTCATCAACAGGAATTAAACCTGTATCTTTTGTTTTCATGGTGCAACTTGTAATTTTTCATACACATAAATCGTTTGCGGAGCTGCAAGTCATGTTTAAGTACCAGAAAGAATTTCCAGGACCAGGTTTTGACTGAACAGTGATACTGTGTTTAAACTCAAAAGAGTGTTCCTGGAGCCACTCTGTAGCAATTCTGGGTGTGTGGGGTGTCGCATTGTCCTACTGGAAATGCCCAAGTCTGTCAGAATGCACAATGGACATGACTGGATGCAGGTGATCAGACAGGATGCTTACGTACATGTCACCTGTCAGAGTTGTATCTAGATGTATCAGGGGTCCCATATAACTCCAACTGCACATGCCCAACACCATTACAGAGCCTCCACCAGTTTGAATAGTCGCTACTGACATGCAGAATCCATGAATTCATGAGGTTGTCTCTATACCCATATATGTCCATTCACTCGATACAATTTGAAATGAGACTTGCCTGACCAAGCAACATGTTTCCTGTCATTGACAATCTAATGTTGGTGTTGACGGGCCCAGGCGAGGTGAATACCTTTGTGTTGTGCAGTCATGAAGGGCACACAAGTGGGCCTTCAACCCCGAAAGCCCATATCTATGACATTTCGTTGAATGGTTCACATGCTGACACTTTTTGGTAGCCCAACATTGAAATCAGTAGCAATCTGTTCAAGGGTTGCACTTCTGTCAAGTTGGAACGATTCTCTTCAGTTGTCGCTAGTCCTGATCTCGCAGGATTTTTTTCCTGTCTCAGCGATGTCGGAGATTTGATGTTTTATCTGATACTCATGGTAAACTCATGAAATGGTCATATTGGAAAATCCCATCGCTCAAACTCACTTAAATCTTGGTAACCTGCAATTTTAGTAGCAGTAACCGATCTAACCACTGCACCAGCCACTTGTTGTCTTATATAAGCATTGCCGATCGCAGCGCCATATTCTGCCTGTTTACATATCTGTGTATTTGAATACGCATGGCTATACCAGTTTCCTTGACGCTTCAGTGTGGTACTTTCAGTCTAATACTTTTAAAGTTATTTTCTCTTAAATTTTTCCTGGAAGTTCTCCTATGAATTAAATTCCTCAGAATTGGCTGTTCTCCATTCTGCTATGTCAGCTGCTAAATGTCCCAGTGCAAAATCCATTTTCTTAGCCATCTCATTTCTGGGGCATAGATCGTGAAAATATCCATAAGAATTTTATTGGGTGTACATCACCTTCAGATTTAAACTTACGGAATTATTTTGATCAGTTCAATCCACTCCCTAATTGCAATTCCTCTAATACCTCTGCAGATAACTCAATATTGGGTGCAGATGTTTTACTCCCAAGTTCCTATTTAGTGTTATTTAACTCTTCCCACAATTTTTGAAATTCGTTCTGGGGATCAACAGTATCTTCAATAGAATTAGAATTGCCACTAGTGGCTAGTTGTGTCTACTTTTCGTATGCTTTCTGTTCTACTAATAGCTGCATATGTGTCTTTTAATAGGACTAGTTATAGGGTAGGTAATGAATGCTGATACCACCAAAAGTTTAGCAGATTGTATATTACCCAATCCACAATACGTTGTGGACAAAAGTGAGAAAGTATGGTTTTTCTTAATTTCTGTCAGCAAATTAAACTGTATGGTTCATTTATATACAAAATCAACATCATTAGCATTATTTCAGATCATTTAACTTTTGTAATTAATAGAAAGTTGTAATTAGTTAAAAACCTGACATTGTGAATTAACATGCTGTCAAATTTCAGCAAAATTTAAAATTCGATTCTCATGATTGCCTTATTACATTCCCATAGAAATGTTAGGAGAAATATCTCTCATAATTAAACCAATAGTTAATTAGCAAAATTTGTAAATTCCAACTTAACTAAAAAGAGACTTTTGGAGCAATTATCAGTCATCTGATGTATTTAATGAGACTTGTGCATTTTATGTATCATGTCAATAATGAAAAAGCAATTAGATCAGCTGTAATTTCTCATTAACAATTCTTGGTCATTCTTGTGTAAACAGCTGATTTTCTGTCATTTTGATTCTTCAGTATTTTCATACAGAACTTTAACCTGAAATTCCATTTTGGCATTTAGTGCTGTACCTCAGTTAATGTTAGAAATAAACTCCAACATGAAATGAAGATGTAATTAATGATTTTACTACAGGTATTGTTATTGTAACTTCATAATCAAATTTCCACACAAAAGTCAAAAGAACAATATTTCTAACTGTATTCAGAATGAAACATCATTTCATGTCCTTAAAACTGTACTAACAGTTTGTTGTAAATAATTAACTTTTCATTATAAATCAGTAAATGTAATTGTTTTTGACAACAGGCTAAAGAACATTCATTGTTAAGATAGGGTATATATTCAGTGATGCAAAGCACTGGGAGTCAGCTGCTATTTGGCCAATGTAATGACAGAAAATCTGTAACAGTTGCTGTTTTGTCAGTCACGTTAGTAGAGAACAGTTTATGTATGAAGATCTTTGTAAATGCTTATGGAAAATGCATCTGCTGTTAAAAGGAATCATCAGTGTGTTGGAAAACATTATTTTAACATAGTTTTCATCATGTCTAAAATCCAGGCAAATCTGCAATATACATCCTCTAATGGACTTTATTAGTGGAAGAGAATTCAGCAGTTCAAAGCTAAGTATTCCACTCAAAAACTACATCACTCTCTTGCTACAATGAATCTCTCGTAATGAGAAGTATTTTAATCAGAACAGAAGTTGGAGTAACGTTAGAGCTTCCAGGCTAGTTATGGTATTTGGATCACTCTCACTTTCACTTTCAATAAGATTTCTATTTAATTCCAACACTTTGACCCGTTTTGTGCATCTGAGATTTGGTTGCTACAGTTTTCAAATCATTCATAGTTATATCTTGTAATCATTTTATAGCATAATTGACATTATTTAAATTTTCCTCTACCTCCTTGCTAACCGAATCACAGTGTTCTTCATTTCTATTTCGAACATCGTAGGTACGTTTTCTAAGGTTGCCTCAATTTGAGAAACTGTATCTGCAAGTGGTGTTACATCATTAGACATATCTTCTAGCCTACCCAGCTGTTTCAATTTATCTGTGTGAGTTTTACTGTCCGTTTTGTGTGTTGTCATATCATTTGATATTGTTATTATAGTGTGAGACAGTTCATCTAATTGATTGCACCATTACAGTTTATCTAAAATCTCACTTAACATTTTTTTATTCATGCTCCTAGGATAGGCATATGCTAAAGTGTGAAGATTACTCACTCAAATGCACTAGTTATATTGAATGAATGTTTTATCGCTGTGAAAAAGTATGTAGTATTACTGATAAAATTAGTCATAATGTGAAACATAACTGTCGACAGTCCACATTACAGCTCACCTAATTCATTTTATATTGTGCTGCAGCGTGAAGCAGATGTGTGTGTGTGTGTGTGTGTGTGTGTGTGTGTGTGTGTGAGCCAGTACTCACACACGATAACCATTTTTAATGTTGAAGCGTTACTCTCTTCAGCAAACCTTCTTTACTTTGTTAATTTTGCTGTTATCTAGATATTTGGTTGTCATCCCAACACATCATCTTCTTCACCTATTGTAACTGCACGTTTCAGGTACAAACAATTTTATGGTGAAATTTTTCTCTGTCTCACCACAACCTTATCTCAGTGCCTTTTTCTTTCATTCCCTGGTCACCACGTGGAATGTTACTGCTAGTATTTGCTGCTGGAGAGTACTTGAGCAGGGTACCAATTCTGGAGTGTGATCTGTCAGTTATATGTTCATGATTCCCTTTACCTTTAAATCTTTTCTTTCTGCACTTATGTCACTCCTTGAACTTGTGGTCCTGCTATACAGTGCCACTGATAGCTATATCAAATTTCTTCACCATATGGAGAAAAGCTCTGTGATAATGGAAGATTGTTTGCTACCAACTGGCTACGAAATCATGTAACCACTTCTTTTTAAAATCTTTCTGTATTTAACAGTCACCATAGCACTTTCAACATATCAGTTAAACATTCACATTTAAGGTCTTAATGACTATACTCATCGACAGACAGTTTGTTAGTATCCCAGACAGACAGTTTGTTAGTGTGCCAGACACACTTTGTTAGTGTGCCAGAGTCAAGAAATAAGTAGGAATTCCATACAATCTTCTTTTGTTTTTCTTTTCTGGAACAACAACATTTGTCGTCCCGATCTCTCTTCTTTGGTGTCTGTGGCACCGCAAGTCGCGACCTCAAGTGCATATGGCTCCTTCCCCACCAGCAAAACATTTGCCCTCTGTCATGCCTTGTCACTGTACTGTGCTTACTATGTGTTTTGTATCTGCACATAAATAGAAGATTCCCAAAACATATGTAGTCCTTCCTCTAGCACTACTACCATAAATTAAGGTTTCTACACAATCCTCTTTCGTCAGACAATATAAAGGATGTGGGACATGCTGCCACCTTGTATTACAACGTATACCATCACACTCTCCCACCACAGCTGCCTATGCACTGGGAGTTAATGGGCAGAATTTGCTTCCAAACCTCCCCCCCCCCCCCCCCCCCCCCACACCCCCCTAGCCACATCCCTTGACAATTCATTCAGGATGTTGTGAACACTCTGACTTGACAATTTTTCAAATTGTGTTTACCATTGGCTCTACCACTGTTGTATTCTATTGGACTACCGACATTGTGGATTGGTGAATTTTCCACTGCAATTAATTATGTTGACACACAAGTGTAAGAAGGCAGGAAGGATAAAATACTGGAAATAAAGAGCAATCTACAACATTTGCAGTGACAAACAAGACTGCAGCTATAATAAGGGTTCCCCCCCCCACATGAAATTATATAAAATGTATAAAAAATTGTACCTTTCATTCTCACAAACAGGCAAACACAATGAGTAACTAAAAATAATAATTATTTAAAAAAAACAGCTAAAACTATTAAAAACAGGAATAGTGCAAATGTCATAAGATACTATTTTCTCTTATGACATGAAATTATTTGTACATTATAGGATTGTGATACATGATCAAAAGAAAGACCAATTTCCCCCCTTTCTGTTGTAACAAATTGTCGAAAATATTGAAAAACCACTGTCTAGTACTGGTAACCTGTTCACTAGTTATGCTATTTGGTAATAAACGAAGATGCCCTGTGTTACATTTCTAGTTCCTCAAGAATGCCCAGAATTTTTCCTTTAGGCTCAAAATAATTTATGCTACAAGTACATACAAGTTAGATTCTAAGAATTTCTCTATGAGTATCATGTGTCTACATGTAATGTTTATTCACAACTGACAACTGTTTTAAAGGTTTGCATTCACCATATTTGCAGTGATCCTGTGAAGATTGGCAGGGCCTGAAACTGTGATGAAAAAACGGAAAGGTTCCAGTAAAATCAAGTGACCATTATTACATGACCTAATGGATGTTTTAAATTCTTTTAATAATTACAGTGATGTTTGTCAATAACATTGTAATTCTGTGAAGAGATGGCAAAGGACTTGGAATAGCATTTGATCGGAATATATAGTGTTTTGAAAAGAGGGTAGAAGATGAGCCCCCAAAAAGTAAAACAAGGTTGTGGAATATAGTCGAATTAAATCAGGTGATTCCAAGAGAATTAAATTAGGAAATGAGACACTTAAAGTAGTAGGTGAGTTTTGCTATTTGGGACCAAGATAACTGATGATGGCAGAAGTGGAGAGGATGTAAAATTCAGATAGGCAATGATAAGAACAGAATTTCGAAAAGTATTTTTCTAGAGCTATATGGACGACAAAGAGTTTAAACAAGTAGAGAAAAACAGCTTTTTAAATGTAGTGCTACAGAAGAATGTTGAAGATTAGATGCGTAGACTTAAAAACGAACGAAGGTAAAGAATCGAATTGGGAAGAAAAGAAAGTTATGATGGGGCTTGACTAAAAGAAGGGATCAATTGATTGGATACATTTTGAGGCATCTAGGAATTGTCAGTTTGCTAATGGAAATAAGTGTGGGAGGGTAAAAATTGTAGAGTCCAAATCTTGAATACAATAAGAAAGTTCATATTAATGTGGTTGCAGTGATTCTGCAGAGGTGAAGAGGCTTGCACAAGCTGGACTAATGTGGGGAACTACATCAAACCACTCTTCAAACATGATGACGATGACGACAGCACCAGTAGCAACCTCCCTGCTGATCACTAAAGATTTTTAAGTAACAGTTGCATGGGTGTCATTTATTGAACAGCCTTCACACTTTTGACTGTGATGTCATGAAATAGAACAGGAATCCACATTTCATGATTTATGCCCTGGTGAAAATGAGGGGAGAATCTGACAGTGTGGCTCCACTGATCCAAGAGGATGTGATGACCACTACTGATCCTTGTAGAAATTTTCTCAGCACTGGCAGCAAAAGCTTGATATTTTTCTTGTCAACGCATTGTTGCGCATAGTTACTCAAATGTTACCTTTTTATGCGAGAGAAGATAAGTGGCATCTAATGTGGTAATTCATTGCCTTATAAATACAGTCAAATGCCACTTGACAGTCTTTTTTGTGTTCAGCAATTTTCTTTTAGATGATCAAGCTCTTACATAAGCACCATAGTCCTAGAATAGTGGTTTTCAAACTTTTTGAAAACCTTGACCAGAACATAAACCATACGCAGATCCTTTCACGTAGAACATTTGAAGTGTAGGGTAAATAAAAGTTTTAAAAAATGTTAATTGACTGTTAATGTTACTACATCTTATTTTTGCAACAAAATCCACAGAAAGGGTAAGCATGCTTCTTCATAACCAGTTATTCAAGTCTCAGCAAAGTTTGGAAATTACGACTCTCATCTCTCTCTCCACATTCACTTATGGTATACATTTTGTGTTGATGACTGTCTGCTGAAGAACGAAAAGGTGTAAAAACTCATAGGGCTTGTTACATACTTGCTAATACTTCTGCCTCACCAAGCTCTAAAACTCAAGAAGTGATGAGAGGAAACAAACCTCGATTCCAATTTGGAGCCTGAAGAAATATCAGTCAGTTGCTCTTGTCCTTCGATAATAAGAGTTGATGGATGGTTAAGTAATGAAAGGATCTTTGATCCAGTCTTGTACATCATCATCTTCTGGAAAGTACTTCAAAAAGTAATCAGTGAGTTCATTTAAATGGTCCACAAACATACTTCAATTCTTCACTCAGCTGAAAGATGTTGTCTTCTGAAACTGAGTTAAGAGCAGGGAAAATGTAATATATTTTATCATCCAACTTCTTCCTCCATAGTAGTAGCTTCTTCCTGAAGGCTGAAGAATTTTATCTGACAGCTGCAGGCTGTTGGTCTTATTGCTTTGAAGGGATAATGAATTGAGTATTTCAAAGATGTTACAGAGTTATGCCAGTCAAAACAGCCACAGTCTATGAACTTTTTGGAATTCGAGTTTTTCTCTTGAGCAAGGTAAGAGTGAGATTCATTCCTGAGTTCATACACCCTTTTCAAAGTAGTCGCACATGGAAGCTATTCACTGTAATAAATTAGGGAAATGTGCTCAGCCCTGTATCAATGCAAATTTGTTGAACTTTTGACTTTGGTGGCTGACTTTTAATGAAGTTTACCACTTTGATCACTGGTAGAACAACTTCATGAAGGGCAGCACTCATGCTTTTCGATACCACTGCGTATTGGTGAATAAAACAGATTGTCCAAATAGCATGGGCAGTCTTTCTATGGATAACAGCCATCCATAAAATTTTCACAGTTAATGTGGTTTTCTACTACAAAAGAGTGTACCATTTCAAAGAGGTCTGTTATAAGAGTTATTTTTCTGCAGGAAAGAAGATTGTTATGAAATTTATTCTTATGGATAAATCACAAGTAAGAAATTAGATGTGCATCATTGTGGTTGTCTGTAGCTTCATCCAACTGAAGAGTGAAGTTGCCATTACTTTCAAGTTTTTCAACCAGTTAATCATTCATGTTGTCACCCACATCAAGCATACAACGAATAAGTGTTGTCTGGCAGCTGACTCACCTATCATGATAGATACCATGTCCAGAGCAGCTGTTTTTCTTTTTATTTCTTTTTTTAAGTTGATTTGCTTTCAATAGCTAGGAAATGAAACAAATGATGCTCTGTGACTGTTCCTCATTTCTAGCAGCAGTACGTGTAAAAACTGAAGTTCACCTAACTGTCAAATGTCATCGTACTTCTTAATTTTTCATCTTTAGAACTGCATGATACATTTTAAGTATCACGTATTGTACTTACATTTAAAAAATTAGCCTTATGGGCAGAGAAACACCAGTCACAGAGGAGGAACAACAATTAAAAATCATCATTTGACAAAACTAACCTTCAAATTGATTGTTACTGAATGAAGACAAATGAGTCACAGAGTAGGATTTGATTTCCATCTACCATGCTCTCATAGTAACAACACTTGTCAGCTCACTAGATATCACTACTATAATAGTGCACACATTATTTCTTTACTCAAACCAAATTATTATTTTTATGAAACCACTGCAAAGTCTCAACTCTGAGGCCACATTGCCCCTGGGAGCTGCAATGCGCAGATTGAAAACCCGTGGTCTAGAAGATCATAAATGATAGTTTGCAGTGGACTGAATCACATTTTGTTTTTGAACCCTGTCATATTGGATGGTTGAATTCTACTGGCTTTCTTCAAACAGACCTCTTTTGTTGAGAAGGATTTAGAATGGTCCTGGTTTTGTGTGTCAGATTACAGTATATTTATTAGGGATCTTTCCAGTGATGAAACCTTTTTCGTATTATTATTTCACTGAAAGGTTGTACAAAAATGACACTGGAAAAAGTGATGATGTATGATTTCCAAAAATTTTTCTCATTTGGTGCCATTTCACTACTGTAAACCTGAATCTCTGGCACCTTTTAGCTGAGTCAGAAAAATATTGTCTGCTCTCATTTCATGTCGCTGGTACAATCATATGGTAGTGGAAATGTCTGCCAAATTATTTGTTATAAACAGATATGTGAGTGACGTATTGAGAAGTGATGTGGTAGCATCTACCTGATGTGTAAATTGTCAGATCAACAGTAAAAGTAAACAAGTAGTTTCAAATGAAATGATGTAGGAGGAGGAGAAGATTAGTGTTTAACATCCCGTTGACAATGAGGTCATTAGAGACGGAGCACAAGCTCCGTCTTGAGGGAAGGTTAGGGAAGGAAATCAGCTGTGCCCTTTCAAAGGAACCATCCCAGCATTTTCCTGCAGTCATCTAGGAAAATCATGGAAAACCTAAATCAGGATGTCCGGATGGAGGTTTGAACCGTCATCCTCCTGAAATGATTCATCACAAGTTTATTTGTATGAGCTTCCAGTTGGGAGCCCTCTGTCTCTTTTGACTAACAAAATTAGTGTTAAAAGTTGTGTTTGAAATAATAATGTGTCAGGTAAATGTGCAACATAGGAGAAATTTTGGCTTGAACATATCTAACAGGTGATCACGCATCAATCTGTTTATCACCCTTTCGTCAACTTGACTGTCAAATCTTCAGATCTTTTCCATGTTTCCTAGCAATTGATGAGAATTGCAAAACACAGCATCAGTTGCAAATATGCCTCACATGAAGCCCTATGGGAAATGCCAGTTATACTGTGGACAGCAGCATCCTGCAGCCAGAAAGAGGTGCTAAAAGGTGCAATTCACAGTAGACCCACATTTTCACCACCAGCTGTGCACTAGCTGAAGACTGCACGGACTTAAAGTTTTTGGTGGCTTGACACTTGACATGTATCATAAGGATAAAACCATCAAGAGTAAATTTGATAAAATATGATAATTATATAATGGAAAATGACAAATATTTACAACTGAAATGGAATAAAGTTTATTTTATTAAATAAAATTGAATTCACTTTTGAATTGTGGCCTCATAATAAAATAAATTAATTAAAAAAAGTTTCATCGTGAACAGTGCAGTGAAGATTTGTATCTGAACACGGCAAACTCCCATACCAAGCACTCATCACATGTGGGTGCTCAATTTCAGATTCCGAAAGAGCCGTAACTTCATGAAAATCTGAAATTAAAGTTCATTACATGATCCTGTTGTGATTGAAAATTAAAAATCAAACTGTACAATAATATCTATTTAGTTTGTCATTTGTGTTATCGGTTTCTGAGCTAGTATTTTAAACAGGCTTTAGTTCAGTACAGTACATTGTGACACACTGCAAAATGTAATGTTTCAACTCTCTTGAGTGTCTAACACCAGATGAATGCTAAGGTTCTCTCTGTCTGTGAACAGCTCTCATCTGTGAATGATGAATTAACACAAGAAAGGTGGAGTCTCTACATTCCTAAAACAGTGGAAAAGGATCATTTTGATCCTGCATAAAATATTTTCATATCTGACATAAACAAGTGCTTTATTTTATTGTTTGTGAATCCACACTTTTTTCTGAGTTATAACAACAATTATTTAACACAGTAATTAACACATCACTTACTTAAACCAAAAATATCTTACTGATTTATCATTGCTCTTGCTAACAAGTTTCCTATACTGTACACTTTCATTTGTCAATTATTTATAGATCCTTCTCTGCCCCATGACCCACAGACATTGCTGAGGTGAAACATTTTGTATATTTGTTTTGTGTTTTACTCCCATTTATTCTACACAGGACTTAATTGTACTTTTTACTCAGTTGGCAACTGCTAGATTCATTTAGCTCAGGTGGTTTGTGTTTTATGCCTGCATTTTCCGTACATGCCTTTCTGACACTTTACATAGTTGGCAATGGTTTTGCAATCTTTGCAAAGTCTAATTTGGCTCTGCTTCCATTTTCTAGGTGATTTTTGTCCCATATTTTCTTTTGTATGTTCTTCTTCCTCCTCTTTTGTTACCTTGAGTTCATTCATCAGCTGAAGTGCAAACACCTTCCTTTCATGTTTTTGTTCAGTACTGTTTTGTAGGTGACTCATGCATGTATTGCCATCGTTTGAGATATTGCAGAAGGTATGCATTGGCTGCCTCCTATGTACAACTTTTTTAGTATATTTAATTGATCAACCATGACCACCTCACATTTCATTGCATTTTAGAATGTTATGGTTGCAGGTTTCTTCTTTCCTTATTGCTTCTTTAGCATGCAGTGTACTCAGAAGAGTGAAGAGTGATTTTTTTACTCTTCTTTCTTTGATATGCAATCGTGGTGCAATCTGTTGCCAGTTTGGTGCAGGATGGTGGCGGACTGTATTTCAGCATCTGGATTTTATACCTCATCAGGGATTTCATTAAAGATCTTGTTGATTGTACCAACTAATAAAATTTACTTTTCTGTAAGCTTCTTAGCAAGTTGTAGAGACATGGGGTAGTTGTCTGTTGCCCCTTTTCATTCTAAATTTAGAAATGGCTCCAAAAGACTCTTAGCATCGTACTCCTTCTTTCTATGCATGTTCTCTTGTCCGAGGTATGGAAAAGCATTACATATATACTTCATTGAAACATTAGCAGAAATCCAGAATTTGAAGCCATATTTGTTTGGCATGAATTGAGTGAATCTGCATCTTGTTTCGCGTGGTAATAGTTGCTTGTCTATGGTTATATTGTCTCTAGGCTTGTAATAATGAATACTGTTTTCTATGAACCTTCCCCAAATTTGGGTACAAGAGTGAATTTTTTGGTTGGCAAGTGCTCAGCTGTTGCTCATTTTTGAGAAGCTCCTGAAATATGTTCCTTGGCATAATGTCCTCAATGAAAGCAGATCCCAAAGAATTTGAACACAGATTGTCTGCAGACATATCTTTTGTACAAATGACACCCTGGGCATATATCACAGCTATTAATTTTTTTTTTTTCCAATTACTCAAGTGCTGTGGTCCAAACCTTGTTATTAAAGTATTTTTTTAGCATTTCATTCTGTGTATTTCTTAATGAGCTATAGCATTGTCTCGTCAAAAATAGGACACAAAGTGCTGATGACAGAGTCCTCTACTCATTAGCAAGCGTAAGTAGTGGGATCTCCTCGCTCCTTTATAATGTACACAGCTCACCTCCTTCCAAAAGATGAAAAATTGAAAATCTCTCACTAGGTTCCATCCCTAGTGACAATCTTTGTAGAATAATTCAGTTTGACCTGCTGTGATGGGTGAGGTGAGGGTCATCATAGATCAGCATCAGATCCTCCTCCACTAATCCGTTTTAATTCACAATGACTTCATCTTCACTTGCCTCAGGTATAAAATCTTCATCTTCATCAATAAATTCAGTTCCTGATTCAGCATCACGATTCTCCCAGAGACATAACATTTCCTCGTCAAAAAGTCCATGCTGACAAGTCTGAAAATGTCTTTCGTGGACAAAGAATATTACGTGAATTACACAATATACTGTGGCAGATTGGGATGTGCATTGTCCAAGGTGCAACAATGAGCAGCAACAACTCTGGTGGATTGATGGTTATTGGTGCTTCATTGTTGAATTATTTACATATATTAAGAAGAGAAGCAGTGTCAAGTTGACCACTTCTGCTATTTTAGGCATATCAGATAAAATGTTCAAGAAAATGTAAGTATTTTGGAAAGCCAATTACATGATAATCAAGAAGAGAAAAAATTAGTACGAGTAAAACGATTTCAAGAATTAATTTAAAAAATTGGATATGACACTGAAGAAAATGTATGATGGGGTCATTTTGACACCTTCTGCCATTCTTGTGTTAAGATAGAGTTCAACACAGAGCATAAAATTTTAAGTCTTTCACATTTGGCGTAGCTGATACTCCGCATATAATCTCTATTCACCGCTACCTATTGCAGAACTCGTCACTGACACCGCAATCATGAGTGAAGCAGAGAAGTTCCAGCAGAATAGGCATTTCTTGCTTATATAGTGTCGCAAACATGACAGAACATGTGCATTTCACATAGCATCACTGACACCACAGAAAATGCATATATCACTTATATAGCATTGCTGATGTCACATTGCCTTGTTTCTTAAAACTATACATACATACAGTTCCCTTTCTTACAGTTCTTTCCTGATTACAAACTACATTACAAGTCTACTGGTTCCTGGTCATCTATGAAATAAATATTGAAACCTTCTGCAACATTCATTTACGTAAAGAAAACATGTTTGTAAATAAATAGAAAAATGAAGTGGCCAATTATTCTAATTGTCTTTAGTCGATCTTTCACCAAGTGCCCTCATAATTTACAGCATATGCATCATACTTGCAAGAACTTTATTGGTGGCCAGTTTAAATAAATTTAGTATTTCTATTAAAAACACTGAATATTGTAAAAAAATTCTCAGCCAGAAAACAGGTGATGGATGCTCCTACACTGCGCTGACTTCATAATATATGTTACTTTGGGGAATTGCATATTGTGGCTTAACTCATTTGGCTGCAAGATTGTTTGTTGCTTGTAACATTAAAACTGTTTAATGTATCAAACCAGGGAAGTCACAGGTTACATTATAAACAAGTATATTTTATTTGACACTTTGTTTGAGTTTGTAGCACCTCGGGTTCTCATACAGTTAATTTAACTAGGGAAGTATCATAAATTACAGTTTTTAATATTGTTGTAACTTATGTAGTTTTTGGCATATATAAACATTGTAAGTGGTGTTAGGCTCGTCTCATAAACATGCTCAATTTGATAGCTTTGCTGTTCATGTAGGACAACTGGATTTTGTGACACTAGATATCCAAGATTTTTACACATTTAAGTGAGCATTCTTGCCATGGCATCCCTCCTGTTTCATGTGTGTGGATTTGAGGCTTCATGGCAGCTGGGAAATTCACCACGAGTCCCGTGTCTTTCATGCTTTGCCGTATAGCTTGTAGCCTGGAGCTGCGCTTAAACTCCACTTCTTGGGCTGGACTATCACCACCCATTTGGACAGGCAAGCACATTTAAAAACAAGCACCCCTGTGTGCTTCCTTAGCATC
The DNA here is from genome assembly GCF_021461385.2 of Schistocerca piceifrons. NCBI lineage: Eukaryota > Metazoa > Arthropoda > Insecta > Orthoptera > Acrididae > Schistocerca > Schistocerca piceifrons. Next base: position 262,431,069 of record NC_060145.1, on the reverse strand, counting down.
TGTTATGTTACAAGACCCATTCAAGTTCTTACCTGGTTAATAAGCATTTTATGTAGCACCAAGTCATGTCTCACACATTACGGTAAGCTGTTCATGATTGTAGGACATAGGTCAGACCATTACGTATGAATATTTTGTGGCAACTTGAAGCATCAAGAAGGAAGTAATTACAGTATCAAGAAAGAAGTTATTACAAAATGACAAGGAAATCTTAGACTAAATGTAACATCAACAATATAAAGAATAAAAGATCAGAGAATCATAAAAGAAGAACTGACTGAATATTGATATTGGAGTTTGCTGAAACAGCATTTGCATTAATGTCATATCTCAGATACACAAGACTGTGAATAATTCAGAATTTTATGTGCTATTCTTAACGCTGTTGAGTAAATTTCCGATAAACTGTTAACTGCATGTATTCTGCCCACCTTGTGTTCTTTGAAGTGATATAAGTCATGCACAGGTGCCCAATCTCTCATACATATCTCTAGGTAGGGTTGCTGGCTGTGTGATCAGTGGATATTTTAATGTATTTTATGTGGTTACATTGCATACAGTCATCCCATAAGCTTGGGATGAACTGTGACCCATTGTCTGGCAACACCATCTCTGTAAATACCACTTTTCTAAAGTAATCTTTCTCCAATTTGACAATCATAGTTTTTCTGGTCACACTCTGTATCTGGTACAGTTTTATAAATTTTGAAAATACATGTACAGCTACAAATACATATTTAATTTCATCTCTAAAGGTAGGAAGGTGTCTGAAAATATCCACAGTGAGCAACGATTGTGCTTAAAGAGGAGTAATACTCTGCATTTCCGCTTGACAAGATACTGTACTGTGTGTTGTACCCTCTAGCATTTATCACATGCAGCCAACTATGCACTCTTCTTGACAAATTATTAATAAATGCTTGCTTATTGAGTATGTCTATAAACCTCTGTTCTCTGTAGTTATTTTGCCTCCTTAATTGAATCTCTCCATGCATTTTGTATAATCTGGGCGAGTTCTCATATCCTTTGATATAGGATTTCATCTTCATAAGTTTCAACATTGGATCCTCACTATGTGCATATCTTTGCATGCTGCAAGGATTTCCTTTACCTCATCTACTTCCTTTATATACAATAGATGTAACTCTTCATCAACAGCTTCCTTCCCAATAGTGTCTCCTCCTGAGACCAACAGTCCAGATAAAGCATCAGCGACAGTATTCTCAATGCCCTTAATGTTGTGGATTGTGTAGTCAACCTGTTGCAGAGACAGCGCTCATGCCAAAAGTCGAAGAGCTTTGTGGTCAGAGAGCACCAGTACCCTGTTTCTCTCAAGGTAAATTCAAAACTTTTGAAAACCAAGCATAGTTGCAAACAGCAGCTTCTCAGGTATACTGTAGCAACTCTTGTGTTTCAGTAAGATGCTGTTAGCAAATGATAAACTTCCATGTTCTGTTCTTTCTCCCACAGTCTTCTTACAGAGCAGTTCAGTTGTGAACATGTAGTCCGAACTGCACATGGTAAGACAGAATGTCTGAGATGTATCAGGGTTCAACATTGCACTTGTGCAGAAACTGTCATTTATTGCCCTGAATTCACATTCACGTTTGTTGGTCTACATCCATGCTACATTAAAATTCTTCAGTTCATGGAAGAGATGGAAGTTACTCAGAACTAGGTTGGTGCTGTAGGGCAAGTGATGGTAATGTCCCATTGAAATTTCTCAAGGTGCCATTGAGCTGCACCAGCACAATGAGGAATGACCTTGTCACACATGAAAACAATTCCAGAAGGAAATATTGCCTGATAAAGTTTTCTCCATGCACTTGGCTCATTCTTACATGCTTCTGCTAGCAGAAAATGAATAAAGCTTCACAATTCACAGTTGACAGGAGAATCAATTGAAACAGCTGTGTTTATGTCACTGCAGCTCAGTACAGACTGAAAGAGTGTGCCATGCGGGAGATGCACAGTTCTTTACGGCACACACTATCACCTGCCACTTGTGTGGCATTTATGCTGTGTGATCAGGAGATGGGGAAAAAAAGACCCTGGTAGATATGTTTTGGTTCTTTTTGTTAAAATATTAGGACAAAATTATTATTTGTAATGTATTTATTACCTATAATTGTTCATTGTATCGTTTATCTCTTAGCTGCTCCTGTTATGTTTATATTTACTCAGTCATGGTGACTCCGTAATGTGTGTTATGAACTGTTTATGTTGAACTTGATTGGAAAGTCTATGAAGAATGTTGACAACGATAACACTGTTGTTGTAGGTGACGTGCTACCGATCTGTTCCATTGCGCCTTGTGTCACGGAGCTGGGGCTGGTTTAGCAATCTGGAACTACCTGAACCACTCCGGACTCGACTCATATCAGCTTACATTACGAAATTTGGTTGCAACTTGGAGGAGGCAGCAGTTACCAACTTATCTGCATATCGTAGTCTAGCAGATTTCTTCTGTCGAGAACTGCGTCATGATGCACGTCCAATTGCTGCCACTGATTGCCTTGTAAGTATTTTTGCAAAAGCAGAACATTTTGCTGATTATTATTACTGTTCTACCTTCTCATCGAAGCTACTTGGAATGTTAAGAGATGGAAACAATAAGCTAACAGGTAGCTGGGTAGCCACAGTAGTAGTAAGCATTTATGGGAAAAAAATAGTCATTACAGTTAAGCATTCAAACTTGAGTTTTTATTGTAAAATGTAACAGTAGAAACAGTTACAGTTATCTAACTTCTGGTTTGAGATGCTGGCTTGTTGTTGATTTGTGCCCTATTGTTAGCAGTCCATTGAAGATACATTTTACTTCATTTTTATGAAGTATGAGAGTGAAAAAAACCTTCATCATTCTTTTAAACTAGCAGAACATTAATCTTCAAGATTGTGTTTCTATGACCTTTCTGAGGCCTTTGATTGTGGTTCTGTGACGTGGCTAAAGTCTGTAATTGTTTAAGTTATAAAACTATAATAGACAAATCATGAGTTTGATGAATGGTGTCCTCCTTGATGAGCTGTAATTCCAGTAAAGCAGCACCACCAGTGCACACTTTTATCTACTTTATGTTTATATAACTGTAAGGAATCAAATCCATCATACCTTAACTGGCCATGTCATTTCATTGCATTTTACTTACTTAAGTTCTCATAGCTATTTTGTTGTTTTAATGCAACTGAATTAGTTTTAAGCATAGATTGTGTCTCTGTAGTGAGTTTCATTCATATTTTATACAACTTTCAAATTTTTTGAATTCTTGGAATCAGACCATCCAGTGTGTATTGTGCCTGTTTTAGTTTCACCTTCCAGTAATTTAGTAGTTTATGCTCTCTGCCAAAACATGGAATGGGGACCTCTGATATCTACCACAGTTCCAACCAGCAAAAAAAACACACAGTGGACGTATCAGCTGCTGTACTAAAACTCTTAACTGTCCAAGTCATAATAATCAGTTCCGACTTAAAGGGCATTTGGTTTTCATGACTCTTCAATCTCGAATATTTGTTTAAATAAAATGTTTATATGTGAAATATGTATTTTGTTGTCACCTGTCACACGTATATTATACCCTGAGTAAGAAAATTTAAAAAATTACAACATTACAAAGAATTTTGATATTTTATGTATATCTAATAATACATATGTATCAAACAATGGAAAGTTGGGGAAAGGATAACAATTAAATAGGCCAGATTGCTACTCACCACACAGAAAAGGCATTGAGAGGCAAAGTAGTAAATTTAAAAGTAGACTAAGCCATGGGAAAGCCCTTTGTCAGATTGTCAGGTGTAGAGTAAACATGCATGCAGGCAGGAGTGTGCATGCCCACGACCCCTCCCCCTTCCCTCCCTCCCTCACTCCCTCCCTCCCTCCCTCCTCCCATGCTCGCGAAGACTAATAACACTTTTGTCTCTCGGTGCAGTCAATCTTAGTGCCCAGTGTGCATGCACTCGTGCGTGCGTGCGTGCGTGCGTGCGTGCGTGTGTGTGTGTGTGTGTGTGTGTGTGTACAACAATCTGGTGCACCATCACCCAAACTCAATTGCAGGCTGCCTATGTAACGGCCTCCACGAGCAACAAAAATTAGATTTTCAATATTTCATATGTAATTATTAGTGGAATTTAAGAATTCTAAATACTGTGATAATCTACTCATTAACATCTATAATCTTATGTTAAAGGTTTAACACAGTAAGACAAGCATTACAGTTAAAAACTCTGTGTATGTCTTGAAGCAGTGTAACTCACAGCATGCAAATAACCCAGTCTGTATTCATCCAGCATTTGAGAATGAGAGCAGTTAGTGTTAGCTTGCCAGAGTGTTTTATGGAAATGTAGGGCACAGTGGTAAAAATGTAGAACATTTGACAAAAATGTGGGACATTATTGGCAAATACATTTTTATTTTCTTAAAATCCTGGCACATACAATGTTAAACGTAATCATCAACAGCAGTCAGTTATACTTCTCTGAAGAACTAATGTTATGCAAAGTTTAGCTTTTATGAAATATTACCATGAAATTCCATACAATTGAATTTTGAAAAATTGTACTTCACAAAAGCAATACCTTTGACTTAGTCAATAGATAATCTATTCCTTTGATATGTCCACTGTGCTCTAAGTAGTGAAAATACTCTTTCAGCATTTGTGTTGGGTGCATGAATAACAAGAAAATACTGAACTAGTTTCAGGAGTTCAGAGTGACAGTTCTTGTGCTTGTTACCATTAAAATATCTAGTCCACCTATCATTATAGGACAGTTCCCAAAGTTCAGAGCTATGCTGTTGCAAAACCTAGTTCACATTACATACCTCATCACAACACTTTACATCAACTGTTACGCCAACTTTATCACTCACGAACTGTACACACTTTTGTACATTGGCTATAAATACTGTATCATTTAAGATTAACCATCCAAAATGTTTTAGTTCTGAAATTGACACACACCATTTATCTAAATAGTTGAGACGTTTGGCATGCAACGGAACAGCCTCCTGCTCAACAGCCTCCTGCTCAGAATTGTCAAGTTCTTTATTAAGGCCGTCCTCCCTAGCACTTATCAATGTGTTCCCCCCTCCCCCATCTTTAGTGACATTGAAATTATTCCCTAACCTGTTCTTAAGAAAGAGAACACACATTTTCTAATATTGCAGTGATCTGAACAATGGATGTCAGTTCACTTTCAAGCTGTTCGATACCAAGATGAAACACAGGCATCAATGAATGTGTTATAAATGAGGCTTACTCAAACTGTTTTCAAAGAACGTCTTTAGAACTGGATGTAGGCAAAAAAGTAAGATTTTAAAGCCTCGTACATTTCAATTATTCTGTCAAGTGCAGGGTACAGAAATAACCATATGGTTTTACTGTGACTAAGAAGCTGTTTGTAACTAGTTTCTACAAATTCACAATAATACTTGAGCTCATTACTACTTACTGTATATATAGAAAAGTAATTGTACAACTTGAAAACAATCTTCACTTAAACTATGCAACCCATGCTGAATGGAATTGTTGAGAATTTGAGTTGGGCACCTCACTCAAACTAAAGTTTTGTGATATGACATTAGTTTAGTGAATACATTTTTACAGTTGTGTTGACTTATGTCACCAAAATTTGTATTTGTATTGTCAGCTCCTATTTCTACTCTTTCCTTTTCTATTTCTAACCCTATTAAAGTATCTCAAACATACAATGACATTGTTTCAGCACTTTCATTTGGAGTAGTTTCAATTTTGACTACCTTTGTCTGTATAACACCAGCTTTAAGGTCAAAATATTGTATTGAAATAGGAAATGCTTTCTGGGAACCATGATTACTGTTGTTGGTGCCAATCCCAAAACAAGAAATTAGAATGAAATTGTATTGTCACAGCAACAGCATGAAGCTTTCTTTTTAATATCAGGATCACAGTATAGTTTTGTATTTAGTTTATGTGCAGTCATTGGATTTGCATGATGCTTGGTGATGAACAGTACGAAATACATGTTACCTCTGTAACGCTAACACAACACAGTGATTGTGTGGGCTGAGCAAAAAAACCTTCAATATCTTAAGCACCAGTGGAATTTTATGAAATTTTGGTTTCTTAGAAGACAGGTGTACTTCCAAATCTTGTGCATCTCCAAGAGAAAAGTTTGTTGTATTAAAATAATTTATGAAAATTGGCAGTTATAGATTAAAACTCTTTAAATAATCACCATAGCATTATGTTGGTCCAAGTCAAACACACAAAAGAATAAAAAGAAAAAGAAAACTATTTTATAACCTTACCTTTGTGTGCAACAGAAACATATGTTGCTGGATGCCAATTATGGCATTGTGCTTTGAGTTCGTGTCTTCTTGCCTTGAAACAGTTATACTTTTAATGGCAATGCGTCATTGAATTTGCATTTTTGTTTCATCATTAACAGAGTTGGAACTATAATGGTTTTGTTGCTACCTGCAAGTCACCATTCGTCCTCCGAAATGTTAAATATATTCTATACCCATAGGTCTTGCCCCCAACCCCCTTACAGACTACCATATGGACACCGTTGGAAATGTAAGGCATGTCCAGGAATTTCAGGACATCTTGTAGCTAAGTTTTAGTGACTTGAAAAACATTTTACACACAAGTTCAAACCTTTACAAAATCTTTTCTTTCTGGCACATCCAGACAAAATAATGAAAGGAAATTAGTTTATCACTCAGTATAAGGCATTCTGTTTTAATTTATTACTTCTTTACTACTAATTCTATTTGCAACACATTTTATAGATAGTATCCACATATATACCATTAAATGTAGCTGTAAAATTATATCATTGTTAAGTATATAGTTCAGGAGATATTGTGCCAGGAACATTGCAGTGTGTGAAGAATTACCTCTTACTGGAAATGAAGTGCAAATTACTTGGTGTATACTCATCCACTGTCTGATGATGAGAGCACCTACAGACTTCAAACAAACATCAAGTACAATTTCAGACCTTTTCTAAACTTTTTCCCACTTACATTCTTAAGGTCAAATGTGTAACACATTAATATATTTGTGAATTAATTGGACATTTGAAACCATTTTATACATGGGAGTTAGGTTCTTGAAAGACTGAGGGGGGGGGGGGGGGGGGGGGTGAGAGGCCTTACTATTCTATGGTATTTCATATTTTTGTTATATGTATCAGGTTTGTAAGGAAGAAGAAAAGAAAAAGTATTGTGTATGTTATGAGTGAGTGGTATCAGATCAAATGGAGTTGTCCCATCTTCTTATGTTTCATTGGACATGTTGTCCCAGTTATGTATGATAAACACGATCCAGCTATGGGATTTAATAATATCACAATCAGGAGAGAGAACATAATTATTCCCAGATCCATCTCCTTCATTCTAATCTCCACCAAATTATTTAATGAGAATCACTTTGATCTATAAGATAGGATTCATTAATCACCAATCCTGTGTTGCTAGTTTTGGTGTTGTTTGTATCTGATTGTGCTCAGAAAATCCCTACACTGACCACAGGACTAGAATTTTATGTTGTATCCCAACTTTACATAACTACCTGCTTGTATCTATGAAGAGCAAAAGCTCTTAGTATAATATTAAAAATATGAGTTCACAATGACAAAAATATATAAACTTGAGTTTTCACAGAAATGTCACAATTTATTTCTCTCTTTCATCAAATCTTCTTAAGCTTGTTTTCTTTCAAATGCAATTCCCTACATGGTACGGCTACCTTCCTGGACCTTTTGTTGCTGTTATTTCATCCTAACTTCCCCCTTCATTATTTTTCCATTGTACTGCCCTTAAAAATTTTCACTGATCCTTGTTAGATTCGCCCAGAAAATGCTGCTCAGGTGTTTATTGTATTCTGGGAACTCATGAAAGACAGCAATACTTGGTTTATGGGTATCCTATGTGTATTGTTACCAACTAAGAAAGCATCCTAGTTTTAGAGTGCACTGCATTCCGAACAGATGCACCACTGAATATATGCCAGTCTCAGTGACAAGGAATTATGTACATGCTGTGGTAGTCTTACATATCACATCTAAATGTGACAGAATAGTCTACCAAATGTCATGTTTAATGGTGTGGTGGTAAAACATGTTTGGAAATTGCCAGGTCTGGCATTACCCTAGCTGTCACCTTCCAGTTGTGTAAAGATAAGCCAGGAATGAAATGTGGTTTGGATTCATGAGTAGGATTACTGGGTTAGCTTAGGGATGTGCAAGTTGCCAAAGTGCCATCCAATCGAAAGACTTGCACCAGGTTGCTGAACATCTCTGTTGCCTGACTCTCAGCCAATCATGCTGTATTACTGTTTATTTTATTTTTAATTCAGTAAATTAAAATTGAATAGTGTGATTTCATGTCTATATAGTCTCATTTCCTTAAAGTTCGTAAATTTTATATTACTGAGGCCCTACTTTTGGCTGACAGACTGAAATAGACATAAACAGGAAAATGGAAAAACTGAAGCTGAAAAACGGTAAATAAGAAATATAGTAAAGGCTAGTTGGTTGGCCATCCACATAGACCACAGCAACATCTCCTTCTGCTCAGAAGCAACTAGATTTAGTACCTTGTGACAGTGCCTACACCCAGATATAAGTAAGAACAGAGTCCTCAATTCTAATTGGAGCTTGTAATGGAAAAATTGAGTGGTTGCTAACATATTTAGTCCTGGTAAAAATTCCATTCAATTAGCGAGCTGTGCATGTCTCATAAATGTACAACTTATTACATATGAAATTTTTTATATTAGATTTTGTATTCATCTAAGAAAAAGCACTGATGTTACAAGAAAGTAATCACTACCAGTACCCACATGTTTTTCCATCAACAGGTATCTCCTGCAGATGGGAGTGTGGTAAATATAGGACGTGTTTCATCTAGCAAAGTGGAACAAGTCAAGGGTGTCACATACACGCTTGAAGCTTTCCTTGGACCACATACATGGAAACCAGTAAGTCAAGGTATAGTAACATATCGATCTTCTATGTGTGATGTTTGATTCTGAGGAGAAGAATAAAAAGCACCAGACCTTGAACGCTGGATTGTTGTTACTGGGCTGAAACCTTCTTCTGATATCTACAGCTATGAGGGTTGCCCAGAAAGTAATGCACCGCATTTTTTTTCTCAGCCAGAAACAATGCTACGAATGCAAAATGTTACATATGTATTATTTGAAGTCTCCTGAGTAATCACGCCAAGTTTCTGTCTCTTCAGAGAGACAGTGTAGGTGCAGGACAGTTCCAAAATGGTGTCTGTAATGATGTAAGTTACAAGCAACATGCCGCCATTGAATTTCTCACTGCAGAGAAAGAAATTGTGGGAAATATTCAAAAACGCTTGTGCAAAGTCTATGAAGCATTTGCTGTTGACATAAGTACAGTTAGTTGCTGGACATGGAGGATGAGGTCATCAGAAGGCAGTTTGGCAGAGCCCCACGATTTGCAGCGATCGGGGAGACCATCCACAGCTGTGACACCTGACATGTTGCTGCGAGCTGATGATGTAATTTGCGAGGGCAAATGCATTGTGGCTTGGCAGTCGGCACTGCATTTGTCAATCAGTAAAGGAAGTGTGGATGCAATTATCTGCAATCTTGGATATTCAAAAGCATGTGCAAGGTGGGTCCCACGTTGTCTAAGAGTGGACCACAAATTGCACAGAAAAAACCATTTGTCTTGATTTGTTGCAACATTTTGAAGATGAGGAGGAGGGCTTCTTGTCCTGGATTGTGACGAGTGATGAAACCTGGATTCACCATTTTGAGCCCAAAACAAAATGACATTCGATGGAATGGCGGCATTCCCACTCCCCACAGAGGAAAAAAATTCAAAGCAAATGCTTCTGCTGTTAAGATCATGATCACCATGTTCTGGGACTGTGAAAGTGTGATTCTCATTAATGTGATGCCAAGACGCTGTACCATTAATTCAGAAGCTTATGTCAACACATTAACAAAACTCAAGATGTGCTTCTGGCGACTTCTGTGCCACAGCAACCAAGGAGATGTTTCGCTGCAACATGATAACGCTCGGGCCCACGCAAGTCTGAGAACTGCTGACCCCATCCACCTTACAGACATGACCTTGCCCCGTCAGACTTTCACTTGTTTGGGCCATTAAAGGATGCCATTCATGGAAGATATTTTGAGGACAACAAGGAAATGATTCACACAGTGAAGGATTGGTACCAACAGGGCACACACGCCTTTGTATCGTGCTGGTGGAAGGCCACAGAACAAGATGGAGATTACATGGACAAATATTTTTTTTATTTTATTTTGTGTGTGTAATTCTCATTATGTTCAATAAAGAATTGTTAAAGAAAAAAAACGTCGTGCATTACTTTCTGGGCAACCCTAGTACTTCTACATCTATATTCTGCAAACCACCATGGGGCTCAGGGCATTGTCCTATTGTACCAGTTATTCGGGTTTCTTCCTATTCAATTTAGGTATGGACTGTGGGAAGAATGATTGAATGCCTCTGTGCATGCAGTAATTATTCTAATCTTATACTCACAATCTCTCTGTGAGCGATACATAAGGGGGCTATAGTACATTCCTAGAGTCAGTATTAAAACCTGTTCTTGAAACTTTGTTAATAAACATTCTCTGGATAGTTTATGTCTCTCTTCAAGTGTCTTGAGTTCAGTTCCTTCAGTATCTTTGTGACATGCTCCCATGGATCAAACAAACCTGTGACTGTTTGTGCTACCCTCCTCTGTATATTTTCAGTAGCCCATGTTAGCCCTATTTGGTTTGGGTCCCACACAGTTGAGCAATATTCCAGAACTGGTTGCATGAATGATTTGTAAACGATCTCCTTTGTAGGCTGGGTGCTCATCTCCAGTATTCTACCAATAAACCGAAGTCTACACCTGCTTTACCCACGACTGAGCCACTGCTTTTTTCCAATGTAGATTTAACTGTAACATGAAATAGATATAGTTAATATATTTACATAGTCAACAATGAACTTAGAAGATGGATGAAGTATAATAGTCATATATTTTATAAAGTTTGGAAAGAAAATTAATGAGTGAAAAAAAATCACTGTGTGAAGTTGGAATGAGCAGCACGTTGGCGTGTAGAAAAGACTCACTGGCAGTTGAGTTTTTGGATTAACTTCATGTCAGAGAGTTAATAAAATATACACGTAATAAAATACACATTCAGCCACTCGCTCTCCTCCCTCCCAGGGGGCTCACTTTTTGGCGTGTTAGTGCTTGGCTACCACAGGGCCCCAGCCTTTGCTGTATCTTTTCCCTTCCGTGCTGCATGACTATCCTCTTGCCTCCTTTGGGGAACAGGTTTGGGATGTTCTTGGAAATGTGTTCAGCAGTTTCCGTAGCCAATATCAGAACTGTCTCATCACTGTCTTTCATTCCTTTTTTTTCTTTCTTCGTTCCCCTTCTCCTATCATTCCTCCACTTCAGCGTTAAAGGATCCTCTTTTTGTTCTTCCTCCCTGTGCTCTCCTGATGGCTAGCCCACATATCTGACACGTAATGGGTGACTAGGTAATGCGTAATTCCCAGCCACGGGTTGACAGGTAGGGTATCCTCTGGTACAGGCCAGGCCCAGGGAGGGGTGATTGCCTGAGCTGCTACCTTACCAAATTGCCGATTGGTCCTTCTGCCAGGTGTTCGGTAGGTGTAACCTGAGGTGGGAACGATCACCTAAGGCGGGTGCGCCCCCTTTGAGGGCAGCCCCCAATTGAAAAGGAGCACGCCAACAGAGACTCTAGCAATCGTGAGAGATTTTCTCTCAGTGAGCCAATCATCTTCTTCACAGTCAACATACACTAAACATAAATGGAATAGGTCTAATGATTCAAAGACCCTCCCAACTGCACCACAGTTCCTCGTGGTTTCATACACTGAAGACAATCAGTCCTTTGCTACGGTAAATCTGTTTATCATTCAAAAAGGTGTTGATGCCATTGCCGGCCTTGTGAAATCCTGCTCCTGTTTACAGAATGACACTTTGCTTTTGGAGACTACTTCAAATTCTCAAGCACAACTGCTGCTTGCTGCCTCGCTTCTCCACAGTTATCATGTTCGTGTCAAGGCCCATAGAATTTTGAATTCTTCCCCTGGTGTTATTTACAGTAGGCTGCTCGATGGTCTGACCAAGGCCAAAGTTCAGTCATGCCTCTCTGATCAGGGTGTCATTGCCATCCATCAGGTGATGTTAAAGGTAGATTCCTCCTTAGAGCCCACACACACTTTTATTCTCACCTTCAATAGAGTGGTGCTTTCGTCAAAAATCAAAGCAGGCTATGAAGTTATCACAGTCCAACTGTACATTCTGAACCCGATGCACTGCTACCAATGTCATTGTTACATCCACACTCGCATGTCCTGTTGACATCCAGCTAAATGATAGGGATGCTCACAAGGGCAACTGTCCGCCACATTATCCCTGCTGTGTCAATTGGAATGACAACCATGTTGCCTCCTCCCGAAATTGCCTTGCATATCTCAATGAGTGGGCAGTCCAGGAGATCCAGGTTTAGGAAAAAGTGCCTTACCTGGTCACTTACAAGTTTTTGGTTAGTTGAAAACCCTATGTTCTACCATCGTGCACTTACGGTACTGTCCTTGCTACATCTCACTACATGAAGGACATGGTCACGCCGACATGTGACCTCAAATTCAGTGCTGCAGTTGTAAAATCACCCTGTGTCATCGTAGTATCCTCGTCTCCTCATCCAGCTGTGCAGCAAGTCACCAAACTTTCGTCTCACGGGGCAACACTCACTACACAACCAGCAGACTGGAAAGGAGAGAAGGAATACTCCTGCAGAGACTTCTTATGACCCTCCAGCTAACAAACATCTGAGGCTTCCTCTGCCAACCAGAAAGGCTCCAAGAAATCAAACAAAGGCAAACAGTCTTCTCTTTCACCAACTCTGAGGTCCTCTTCGATGGTGTTGCCACATGATACCCTTGCCTGTCCAACGTCCGTGTTGTCGGCGTGCACCGCCAGCCATTTTTCTGTCCAGGACTCTGCAGGCTGACAGAAGGAGAATGCCGATGTCTTTGTAGATCTCATGAAGCAGGATCCTTCAGCCTCTGCACCCTTTAGCAGTGAGTTTTCAAAGTGTGGTACTTGCCAGCTACCGAGATGACCTCTTCATTTTTCACTTGCTTCCCTCCAATAGAACATTTGCAGCTCTTGGAATCGTAGCATCTGCTTGTTCTCTGCCCCCAGGAAATAAAACTGTGTCCTCACAATGCTTTGAGCTCTCGCATTTCTTTCCAGTGCGCTTTTACCTTTCCCCCCCGAGGACGGCATTCCATCTCATAGGGGTGTCATGCTGCTCATCCAGGATGACATTCATAGTCAACCCATCTCCATGACTACCTGTCTTTGAGCTGTTGCAGTCCGCATTTTCCTTCCTCACTTGTCCTTTTCCCTTTGTACCATTTACATCCCTCTGTCATTCGGTGTCACCAGCAGACTTCTTGCAGCTTATTGGGCAACTCCCTCACCCCTTTTTGCTGCTTGGTGACATTAATGCACACCATCCCCTTTGGGATATCCCCCAGAACCTGCCTGAGAGGTGCCTTCTTGGCTGACCATATCAATCGACATAACCCCATCTGCCCTAACACGGGAGCACCCACGTTCCTTTCAGACTCCATGCACACCTATTCCCATTTAGACCTCTCCTTACGTACTGCCCAGCTTAACCGTTGTCTAGAGTGGTCCATTCTCTCTGACACATACTCAAGTGACCATTTCCCATGTGCTATCCATTTGCTGACTCCTACCCCACCAATGTGCACACCCAAATTGCAGCTTTCTAAAGCCTACTGGAGGCTTTACTCATCCCTGGTGACCTTTGATGAACAACATTTCCCCAGTTGTGATGACCAGGTAGAACATTTTACAAACATTATCCTTACTGCCGCAGAACTTTCCATTGATCGCAATTCCTCTTCACCGTGCCATGTCTTGGTCCTTTGGTGGACTGAGGCATGCTATGATGCAGTTTGCATGCGGAGACGTGCTCTCTGCGGTTTTAACCATCATCCTATGATGGCAAACTGCATTCTTTGTAAACAGTTGCATGCACAGTGTCATCGCATTCTTGGGGATAGCAAAAAGGTACCTGGATTTCCTTTAGCAGTTCTTATAACAGTTCCAATCCCTCTTCCATTGTGTGGGACAACCTCTTATGGCTCTCTGGGACCTTGTTCCACTCCCCAATTTCCGGCTTGACAGTAGCAGGAGAAGTCATAATGGACCCTCTTGCTATCTCCAACACCTTGGGCCACTATTTTGCAGAGATTTTGAGCTCCACCCAACCCACTATCACTCCGCCTTCCTCCACCAGAAATGAGTGGAGGTGGCTCGGGCACTACCCTTCTCTTCTCAGAATCGTGAGTGCTACAATGCCACCTGTACTATGAGGGAGCTAGATCATGCTCTAACTTCACCCCGATCCTCTGTTTCACAGCCAGATGATGTTCACATTTGGATGTGAATCTTCCTCTTGCAGGCAAGCACTTACTCCTCCATACATACAATTACATCTGGGCAGAGGGCACGTTTCCCAGATGCTGATGTGAAGCCACAAACATATCCATACGTAAGCCCACTAAGGACAAACACCTTCCTTCTAGTTATCACCCCATTTCACTCACCAGCTGCGTTTGCAAGATGATGGAACATATGATTCATGCCTGGCTGGTGTGGTAGCTCAAGTCTCGCAATCTACTAACCACTGCCCAGTGTGTATTTCAAGCATGCTGTTCTGCAGTTGACTATCTCTTTAGTTTATCAACCCATGGCATGAATGTTTTTCTGCGGAAATACCAGACTCTGGTCATGTTTTTCAGTTTGGAGAAAGCCTACAATACCTGCTGGAGGGCTGGTATCCTCCATACTCTTTACACATGCTGCATGCCATGTTTCCTTCAGGGATTTTTAAAAGACCGAGTTTCAAGGTACATGTGGGTTCTGCCTTGTTGGACACCTTTATCCAGAAAAACGGTCTGCCCCACGCTTCTGTCCTGAGAGTCTTCGTCCCCTTTGCTATCGCCATTAATCCTGTTATGACCTGTCTCCCACTGGGCATCTCTGGTTCCCTTCTCATTGAGGATTTTGTGATCTATTGCAATTCTTCATAGACATGTCTCCTTCAGCAGTGTGTCTATTGTCATGGAGCATCAACAATGGCTTTCACTTTCCACTGACAAAACCGTTTGTGTGAATTTCCGGTGGCACAATTGGTATCTTGCAGTCTTCACATCTTAGGCTTGTGGCTCTTCCGTTTGTTGAAACTACGAAATTCGTGGGGCTTATGCTCGATAGGAAACTTTCCTGGTCCTCCCACATGTCTTATCGGCCACCAACTGTGAGTGAGCCCTCAATATCCTACGTGTCCTCAGTGGTACTTCCTGGGGAACAGATTGGACCACTGTCCTCCATTTGTACCAGTCCCTTACCTGTTCAGAACTAGGCTATGGCCCCCTGCGGGTTCGGGGGTAAGAATAGGCCCGCGATATTCCTGCCTGTCGTAAGAGGCGACTAAAAGGAGTCTCAAACGTTTCGGCCTTCTGTGATGGTCCCCTCTTGGGTTTGACCTCCTTTTTTCTTCCAAATTTCCGTCGTCAGTGCGTGCCATTTGGGGAAGGACACCTTACGTGGTGTTTTTGTATTGGTCCATCATGCTCCACCATCTTGCATGTTACCTATTGTCGTGTGGGGGGGACTACGCCCAACATCTTCTGGGTGGTCTCCTTCTCGCCTTGTGCGCACTCTTCTTCTTAGGGCCTACGACAACTGTGGACCCTTTAAACACCTAAAATCCAGCACGGTAGCCAGTCCGTTGTGGTGGGGTCGTCATGTACCCTCTTGGTGGTAGCCCCCTGACCACGCAGGGATCGCACTACAGATGCCAGAGCTGTTTCCTCCCCATGCATGCCAAGGAGTATGTGCCCATCTTGTCTGGGGCACGGGGACTCCGGGCAACGGGATATCGGCCAGGTACCCGTTGCTTTGGCTGGGTGGCGCCCTTGGGGAGAGCCCTCGTTCGGAGTAGGTGGCATCTGGGCGGATGTGGCGCAATGAAGCGCAATAAATCACACCAAGCTGGTGGTCGCACGGCCACCAGCGTCTCTAAGCGAGGTAGAGTCGACTTCAATGCTGCGCAATATGACCCTCAGACGTTCCCCTCGTTGGCTGCGCCATGGGAGGGACGCCGATCTAGTGCCAAGCGGGAGCCTTATGTACCGCAATACCTTGTCTGCAGCAGGACTGATGGTGACTCCTTTCTTCCGACGAAGCCTATGTTTTTTGTGGAACACCTGGAGGATAAGTTTGGGGAAGTGGCAGGGTTGTCAAAAATGAGGAATGGGTCCATCCTCCTCAAGACGTCCTCCCCAGCCCAGTCACGAGCGTTGCTCTTGTGTGATAAGCTGGGTGACGTCCCTGTTACCGTCACTCCCCACAGTAGCTTAAATATGGTCCAGGGGATTATTTACCATCGGGACCTCTTGTTACAATCCGATGACAAGCTGAGAGCCGACTTGGAACGGCGTGGTGTGCATTTTGTCCGTCGTGTCCATCCAGGACCCAAGACAAACAGGGTGGCCACCGGTGCCTTTATCTTGGCCTTCGAGGGTGATGTCTTGCCCGAGGAGGTCAAGGTAATGGTTTACCGTTGCGACGTGAAGCCATACGTCCCTCCCCCGATGCGGTGCTTCCAGTGCTGGAAGTTTGGGCATATGTCCTCCCGTTGCCCATCCAGCTCTACATGTCGAGATTGCGGACGCCCCTCTCATCCCGATTCTCCA